>NC_041380.1:293450891-293553029 GCF_002162155.2 Triticum dicoccoides
ATGGCATAAAGCCAGGATACGCCTCCACTCGTACCGCTTCGGGTGCGAGTAGAGAGGCTGACACCGGGCCCCACCGGTCAAGAGAGAAAGGGGGGGAGAGGGAAACAGAGCGCAGCGACACTCCGCCAGAGCTTACGCCGGCGACGAGTGGGTCTAGGGAAAAACCAGAGGGATAGAAGTGGAGAGGGGGTCGTGGCGCACCTGCCCGTACCTTTGGCTTGCAGGGGGATGGCCGGAGTTGCTCGCAATCAAGCTCGCAAGCGGCGGTGGCGGACGGGGCTTGCCGGAGAGGAAGAAGGCGACGACGAGAGGTGACTCCAGGGGCTGAGTTGCGTCCAGGCGACACCATAGGATCCCTAACGATGCGCCTAAGAGGTTGATTGAGCTCGAGGGGCTCTGGAGCAGGGTGGTTGGGCTGCGGGGATCGCCGGTGATCTTTGGTCGAGATCGATGGCCAGAGGCCTGCTCGACCGGGCTACGGCTCTTCTACGAGGCCGTGGTGGTTCTGTGGTGCGGTGTGAGGCTTCAGAGTGGAGGGAATGACTCTATATATAGCCGGAGCAAGAGGGGGGGGTACGTGGCACCGCCGGAGTTCTCTGGAGACCGACGAACGGCGACGAAAAGCACCGGTGAGAGGGGGCAAGGGCTCAGCGTGTAGGCGGGAGCTGTCCACGCTCGCGGACGAGCACAGGAGGGAGGGAGAAAAAGACAAGGGCACGAGCGCACTATGAATTTTGGTCACGATGTGCCTGTGCTTACTGCGGCATCTCCGGCGTCGGCGAGCGCCAGGGAGGGGTCAATGGTGATGAGTCGAGGCTGGTGGCGCAGCGCGACAGTTGTCAGCGAGCTCTGGCTCGAGCACGCGCCGAACAGAGGCATTGGCGCTACTCAGAGCGCGTCGAGCGCATGCCAGACCCCGTGTCCACACGGGGTCACCGCCCAGGCATGGTCAAAACAACGCCCACGATCGGACAAACTTGTCTGGGCTAAAGTCCATGCAGTGATAGGTCTAGAGAAGCTGAGGACTCATCGCCAGGCCGACCAGATGTGACTCAACAATCTTGGCAAGTTTCTGGACAGAAACTTGGCTGCTACGTTTGGATAGCGTCTAGATGGCCATTAGGGCTGATCTCCAGGGGTTAAGGTTTTCTTTGGAGGGTGAAGAGGCTCAAGAAAAATTAATGCCAAAGGATCAAGGAAAAATACACTTGCTATACAAAGTGCAATTTTGGACCAGAAGAGGAATTATTTTCTGTAGCAAAAATATTAGAAAAAAGTCATGCAATATTTTTGCTTGGGAAGGTGGGCCATGGTTCAAACAATATTCAGGAATTATTTCAGAATTTTTGGAGTAATGAAAATGGGGGTTGCTTTGGAGCACTAGTTTCTGAAATAAGCTTTAGAAGAGAAAATGAATATTTTTCTTTTATGAAAAATATTCATTTGATTATTTTGGGGATTTTTCAAAGAAATGAGATTGAATGAGAAGTAGATAGGTCACTTGGGTGAAAGTCAAGGGCATGCCCAAGTGATAAGTCCAGTTGAATTAATTCCAAAACTCCAAATCCAAGGCAAAGGCAAAACCAAGTCCGGAAAAAGAGAGAAGGAAAAATCCAGGATGTCACAAACCTCCCCCACTTAGGATGAATCTCGCCCTCGAGATTCGATTGCTTGGAAAAACCATTCTGGGTAGGCAGTCCTTAAAAGTTCCTCTCTTTCCCAGGTTGCCTCTTCCTCGGTGTGATGTTGCCACTGAACCTTGTAAAACCTTATCACTTTGCTGCGAGTGACTCTTTCTCTCTCTTCCAATATTCTGATTGGCTTTTCCTCATATGTCAAATCCTTAGCCAGTTCTATCTCTGCCATATCAGTCCTTTTCTCCGGTGGCGAGATACATCTCCTTAGCTGTGAGACATGAAACACATTGTGTACCTCTAACAGTTCGGGTGGCAATTCCAACTGATAGGCAACTATTCCGACTCTGGCCATGACTGGAAACGGACCGATGTATCTGGGTGCCAATTTTCCTCGGGTCTGAAACATCTTAACTCCTTTCATAGGGGTAACACGGAGATAGACGTGTTCTCCAGGTTCGAAGCTGATCTGACGGTGTTTGGCGTCATAGTAACTCTTCTGTCGAGATTTGGCCAACTGCAGTCTGTCTCAAATTTCCTTGACTTGCTTCTCAGCTTCGATCATCAAATCAGTCCCAAAAATACGGCTGTCTCTGTTTTGAGACCAGTTCAGTGGAGTGCGACACTTACGGCCATACCGAGCTTCACAGGGTGACATCTTTAAGCTGGTCTGGAAACTGTTGTTGTAGGAAAACTCGGCGTATGGCAGACAGTCTTCCCACTTGGACCCTTGGGCCAATGCACATGCCCAGAGCATATCTTCGAGTATTTGGTTTACTCGCTCAGTTTGTCCATCTGTCTGGGGATGATAAGTCATGTTGTATTTCAGAGCAGTCCCCAAGGCTTGATGTAGTCGGGACCAAAATGATGAAGTGAAGAGAGATCCTCTATCCGAAGTGATAGTCTTTGGTACCCCATGCAGACTTACGATTCGGGACATATACAATTGTGCAAGTTGATCGGCACGGTAGGTGGTCCAGATGGGAAGAAAATGTGCCACCTTCGTTAAGGTGTCCACTATGACCCATATTGCGTCATTTCCTCGGTGAGTCCTTGGTAAACTGGTGATGAAATCCATGTAGACATCGTCCCATTTCCACTATGAAACGGGTAAAGGTTGAAGGAGTCCGGCGGGTTTTTGGTGTTCCGCCTTTACCTTGTTGCATATATCATAACAAGCCACAAAGTAAGCGATGTCGTTCTTCATTCCATTCAACCAAAATACCTGACGAAGGTCTTCGTACATTTTTGTGCCACCTGGGTGAATTGAGTACGACGATTCATGTGCTTGTGCCAATATCTTCTTCCTCAGACCTTCTTGGCTGGGTACGCAAATCCTTCCTTGGAACCTTAGCGTACCTTGCTGATCTCTAGAGAAGTCTTGTGTCTGTCCCTCTTGCATACGCTTGGCATATAATTGCAATGATTTTTCATTTTCTTGAGCGCTGCGAATTTCTTCTTTGAGGGTAGGAGCAACTTCCAATGTACTGGCAAGACTGGCATCCATGATTACCAAATTGAGCTGAGCAATTTCTTTGTAAAGCTCAGGAGGCAAAGATTCCATTATAGCATTCAGGTTGGCCGGTTTGCGGCTGAGAGCGTCAGCAACCACATTAGCTTTGCCCGGGTGATAAGTTATACCAAGGTCGTAATCCTTAACCAACTCGAGCCATCTTCGCTGACGAAGGTTCAAATCGGGCTGAGTGAATATATACTTGAGACTCTCGTGGTCGGTAAATATCTGGCACCTCTTTCCAATAAGATAGTGTCTCCAAATCTTCAAAGCGTGCACCACTACAGCCAATTCCAAATCATGAGTGGGATAATTTCCCTCGTGTGGCTATAGTTGTTAGGATGCATAAGCCACAACGTTGCCATCTTGCATAAGTACGCATCCAAGGCCTTTTCTGGAGGCGTCACAGTAGACATCAAAACTGCGATAGATGTCGGGAAGAGTCAATACTGGTGCCGACGTCAGTCTGATTTTCAGCTCATTGAAACTCTGTTCGCAGTCCTCAGTCCATTCAAACTTCTTATCCTTCTTTAGGATCTCCATCATGGGCTTGGCAATCTTGGAGAATCCATCAATAAAACAGTGATAATATCCGGCTAGTTCAAGGAAACTTCGGATTTCTGAGACTGTCGTGGGTGCGGATGAATCAAGCACATCTTTTACCTTGCTTGGATCCATGGCTATTCCTTCCGCCAAGAGAACATGCCCTAAAAATCCAACTTGCTTGAGCCAAAACTCACATTTGCTGAACTTGGCGTAAAGCTGATGATTGCGGAGCCTCTGCAAAACTGCTCGGAGGTGGTCCTTGTTTTCGTCTTTGCTTTTTGAGTAAATGAGGGTGTCATTAATGAACACCACCACAAATTTGTCCAAGAAGTCCATAACACCTTATTCATCATATGCATGAAGAAGGCTGGGGCGTTGGTAAGGACGAATGACATAACGGTATACTCATAGAGACCATACCGAGTGGTGAACGCGGTCCTGGGAATATCTTCCTTCTTGATTTTGAGTTGATGATATCCGGTCCTCAAATCAATTTTGGAGAATACTTTGGCCCCACTGAGTTGATCAAACTAATCATCAATCCTTCGTAGTGGATACTTATTTTTGATGGTGACATCATTCAGCTATCGGTAGTCTACGCCAATGTTGGCGATATCGCTTATCGGGAACTTATTGGTCGACCCATGATAAGGAGTAAATCGGCCAGTTTATCAGCATATCGGCCGATTTATCGCCATATCGGCTAATTTATCGACCGATTTATCTTATCGGTCTGACAGCGGTAAGCGATAAATCGGCCGATTTATCGGCATATCGGAAGATATACGCACATCCGAAGACTGCCATCCTTTTTATCCACAAATATCGCGGGTGATCCCCACGGTGAAGAGCTTGGGCGGATGTATCCCTTCTGCAGCATCTCATCCAACTCTTTCTTTAATTCCACCAATTCTGATGAAGACATCCGATAATATTTCTTGTGTATCGGCGTGGTTCCAGGCACCAAGTCAATTGCAAACTCCAGTTCTCTGTCTGGCGGCATTCCTGGTAATTCCTCAGGAAATACATCGGGATACTCACTGACCACTGGAATCAATTCCACCTCTTCAGCCACGGCGGTGAAAACCATATCCTTCTTGGGTATGCTTTTGCGGGCATAAAAACTTGCAGTGCGACCCTCCTGATTTGCCATGGTAACTTCTCTGGTCGCACAGTTGATGCATACTTGGTATTGGGTCAACCAATTCATTCCCAGAATAATATCCAATTTGTCAGAATCGATGATTAGCAGAGACATTGGAAACTTGACCCCCTTGATATCAATTTCCAGATTACGACTGACCAGATTGCTTCTGAGCAATGATCCCGGGGATTCTACCAGCATATGTTTTCCCAAAATCGAGCAAGGAAATTTGTTTTGGGCAACAAAACTCCGTGAAATAAAAGAGTGGGAAGCCCCAGAGTCAAATAAAATTATGGCAGGTATGTTATTAATAGGAAACATACCAATGACAACTTCCGGGTCCTCTTGGGCTTCATCGGGGGAGATATGATGGATTTTCCCTTGGATGGCACTCGGGCCGGAATATGGCTCCAAATAGTTGACTTGCGGACGGAATGGAGCTATTAGCTTGCTGTTCTTGGGGCACTGTCTGGTGTAATGTCCGGTTTTCCCACAACTGAAACAGGAATTGTTGCGCTGACAATCTTCATGTACCGGGCTGGTCACGATATTCTTGACTTGAGTGGTGGTCTTGTTGACATTTTGCTGCCAGTTGGGTTTGTACTCAACGTGAGTCTGTTGCCACATACGAGCCTTCTGCACGGGTTGCATATCCTTCTTAGGCTTAAATTTGCGCTTGTGGTCATTATTAGCGGGCCTGTTGTCGTGCATGAGGTTGTGTTCCCTTTCTGCGATGAGAGCCTTGTTCACAAGAGTTTGGAAGTCCGGAAAATCAAACATGCTGAGAGTGCACCCGAGATGTTGATTCAGTCCTCCAAGAAATCGGTCGACCTTCCATTCTTCGGTGGCCACATCATAGAGTGAATAGAGGGCCAAATGGTTGAATTTATTCAGGTACTCGCTGACTGTCATGCTTCCCTGAGTGAGAGAGAGGAATTTGTGCTGCTTGATTTTCATAATTCCGGAGGGAATATGATACTTGTGGAAATGATCCTTGAATTTAGTCCAAGTAATTTCCTCGTCCGCGGGCCACATGGCCTTAGCATTATCCCACCATAAGTGTTGCGAAAGGAACCTTATCTCCTTCTTTACTGCGAGAAATTTCCATTTCTTCTCAATAGTCCTTAACCAATCATCAGCGTCCAATGGATCAATAATGGGAGGCTTGGTTCACTGAAAATCTGACAACTTGGAGTAATGACTATTCTGATCTCCATTCTGCCCAAGCATAACTTGCACACTTTTCAGTAGTTCCATTAGATTGGTGTTCCTTCTTTCTTCAAACATTCGCATGCTTTGCTCAATAGAAGGCGGATGTGATGGTGGAGGCGAAGGTGGCTGGTACGGCTCGGGGGAATGTCCTGCCTGTCTTGCGAAGCGATGAACAGGGACATCCTCACAAGCTTGGCTGCTGCTGCCTCCCCGCGGCATCCTATTATTTAGTTTCCCAATCCAAAGCAACCGCGATGAGAAATATCCAAAAATGGGAGGAAAGCCAGTGACAAATCCAGAAGAAAACGACGAAAGAAACCAAGGCGGATAAAAATAGAGTTCCAACATAATTATACATAGACTCAACATAACAGTTAAACATCATGATAGGGTCACTACCCTCATACACGAAACTAAGCATCATAACACGTGCGACTACATCCATACATTGTTAGCCCAGAGATCAGAGCAACCGGTTTACCTTGCATTGGCAGCCCATAGATCAAGTCTTCTGGAAACAAACAACAACATGGTACAGAAGCAACCGCTTTATTGACGCTAGCAGATTACCCTGGTCTGATATTACATCGAGATAAGAGGCCAAGCGGCACACATGGTGCGGCTGAATAGTATGTATATTATTTAATGAACATGAAGGGCCTCGATCACATGAACTACGAGGCAGCGGAAGAATGACAAAGTGGAACTCCATAGCACAGGGACACCGACGTGGACACGGCCTAGACGTTGGAAGCTCTCCGATTGCGAAACGACTTGCCTGAAAGCTGGCATGACACGCCAGGTCAGTAATTGAATGTACTTGCAAGCTCACAACAAACATAAGCACAACGACAAACAATATAGTGACAATTATTCAAGTTAATGCAATGCAAGTAATGCAACTAATGTGGTGAAACCAACATGTGCACCGAGTCCCACGGACTCGCTTACCAGACGGGTTACCTTGTAACCAAACGGTGATCGTACCCGGATCACAACTGAAAACAATCACTCATGATCAGCTCTCTCCGAAATCATCACGAAGTCAGTGCCATCAACAATTATTTAGTGTGCAATATAAATTATAACAGTTGATCCATGGTGTGACTTACTGCTGAGTTGTGCCCATAACCGAGGACGCGGCTATCGATAGATTTAATACACTCTGCAGAGGTAGCGCACTTTACCCACACCACGAAATCCAAGGCCTCACACTCCCATTCGGGTGGACCAACGGCATTCCGGCAAAACCCTCCCCTTGTCATGACACCCTCCCGGCCACTTCGACAAACTCCCTCTCAGGGCTATGTCCTGGGTGGCCCCGTGTCTACCAAAGATAGCAACGGCCATCGTCGTGGCAAAATGGTCCCAAATGGGGACAAGGTACCATAAAAACAAACGGGCACACAAGGCTATGTTTGCTTACCGGGCCAGGGTATGCACACCCATAACCTTCCCTCATTGGAGGCACCGGCGAGAGGCACAACAAAGGACCGAATCAGGACCTCCCACAAGGTAAATGTGGTCGCACTGAGAAAAACCTGATTCAGTGGCACCATGACTTGATCAAAGTCATATTCAAGTTGGACTTATTAACATGTTTAACTTGAAAATTAATCTACTAAGTCATATGATGCCATGATCATGCAACTAATCGACATGCAAAGAATGCAACTCCCATCTACGGATCAAACTTATCAACATAACTTGCTTGCACTACTCATGCTTAAACTTTACTGGTTCTATCTCATTGTTATTATCATGCAATATTTTTATTAACTCATAATTTATATGAAAATATCACTTAACAAAAAGAACTATCAATATTTATCAAAGCAATATAACTAAGGCAAAATTTTATTTTACTAGATTAAACTAGTCCATGCATTCAACCAGTTACTTAGACAATCATTTCAAGCATGACAAAGTAACTAGCAAACAACCATATTTCTTTAACAAATTTTTAAATGCATATAAGAAATCATATTTAAGTAGAAAAATCATAGATATTGAAATGACACCATCCAAATGCTGGTGTGGCTTGCCTTAGTGCAGAGGAGGGTCACACTCCTCCTGGTTATGTTCAGGCAAGTTCCTCCTTTTGAAAATATTTAAAAACCACAAAACAAAATATCAAAATTCATTCTGAAAATCACAAGAAATTCTAGACAGCAAGGAAAATTCAACATTTTGGTGTGCTGCTAGAGCTTTCTGAAACAAACACAACGCAAAAAGAATCAACTCATTTGGACTTATGGGCTAGGAGTTATCACTGGTCAAAGTTGTGGTCAAATATTTGAATTAATTTGAATAAATCAGAAAACCTGGGGGGGTGACGTCGATGGCGTAAATCCAGGATACGCCTCCACTTGTAACGCTTCGGGTGTGACTAGAGAGGCTGACACCGGGCCCCACCGATCAGGAGAGAGAGGGAGAGAGAGGGAAACAGAGCGCGGCGGCACTCCGCCGGAGCTTACGCCGGCGACGACTAGGTCTAGGGCAAAACCAGAGGGATAGAAGTGGAGAGGGGGTCGTGGCGCAGCTGCCCGTACCCGTGGCTTGCTTGGGGATGGTCGGAGTTGCTCGCACTCAAGCTTGCAAGCGGCGGTGGCGGATGGGGCTTCCCGGAGGAAGAAGGCGGTGGCGAGAGGCGACTCCAGGGGTTCAACTGCGTCTAGGCGACACCAGAGGATCCCTAACGACACGCCTGAGAGGTTGATTGAGCTTGAGGGGATCTGGAGTAGGGTGGTTGGGTTGCGGGGATCGCCGGCGATCTCTGGTCGAGGTCGACGGCCAGAGGCCAGCCCGACCGGGCTACGACTCTTCTATGAGGTCATGGTGGTTGTTTGTGTCAAAACCGGTGGATCTCGGGTAGGGGGTCCCGAACTGTGCGTCTAAGATTGATGGTAATAGGAGACAGGGGACACAATGTTTTACCCAGGTCCGGGCCCTCTCTATGGAGGTAACCCTATGTCCTGCTTGATTGATCTTGATGAATATGAGTATTACAAGAGTTGATCTACCACGAGATCATAATGGCTAAACCCTAGAGGTCTAGCTTGTATGGCTATGATAATGTCCCTCTCTTCGGACTAAGTCCTCCGGTTTATATAGACACCGAGAGGATCAAGGGTTACACAAGGTCGGTTACAAAGAAAAGAATATACATATTTAGTCGCCAAGCTTGCCTTCCACGCCAAGGAGAGTCCCATCCGGACAAGGGTGCGGTCTTCGGTCTTCGTATATTCACAACCCATCAGTCCGGCCCATGGCTAATAGGCCGGACGCCTGAGGACCTCTTAGTCCAGGACTCCCTCAGTAGCCCCTGAACCTGGCTTCAATGACAAGGTATCCGATGCATAGGCCTGTCTTCGGCATTGCAAGGCGGGTTCCTCCTTCCAAATTCCAAAATAGTCTTCGGACGTATCAATGTGTGCGGACCTGTAACACACACCACACACAACCACAGAGAGAATATAACTTTACACGAGTTCAATCTGCTGACAACTTTCCATAACATGACATCACATCTGTCCGGTCATAATTTCGAACCGTTTTTCATCTGCCGCTCCACGCTTCGAGACGTGGTTGCCATTGGAATGTCATGTCAAAGCAGAGATCGTGTCCCCTTATTACGGGATCCTCATCAATACGGGTGTGGGTAACCCAACCGTGCCGTTTACACAACCCTCGGGAGTAGGCGAATTTTAAGGCGAGTGGGGAGGCATCCAATATTTACTGCCTTTATAAGGAGATCAGAATCCTTTTTCTTCACCCACGCCTTCTCTCTTCCTCTGCCCTTCCATTCTTGAGCTCCAGCACCCAAGTTCTCATCTTCTTCGTCTCGAGCAAGCACTCAACCATGTCCGGATCCGGAGGTCAAGGTAAGTGGATGGCCTCCTCCGTCCAGGAGGAGGATATCACCGAGCTTCGAGCGGCCGGGTACCTGGCGAAGGGAATCACCCACCACCTTCCGGCTCAGGGACAAATCGTTCCCACGCCGAAGCCCAACGAGAGGGTAGTATTCATCCCTCATTTCCTCTGCGGGTTAGGGTTTCCACTCCACCCCTTCATCCGCGGGCTGATGTTCTACTACGAAATAGACTTCCATGATCTATCCCTGAACTCCCTCCTCAACATCTCGACGTTCTTCGTTGTGTGTGAGGCCTTCCTCCGCATCTAACCCCACTTCGGGTTGTGGCTCAAGGTCTTCAATGTGAAGCCGAAGGTGGTGGATGGCCAGCACGCGGAGTGCAGAGGTGCCATGGTGAGCAAGCTGGCCGATGTCTCCTGGCCGAAAGGCACTTTCGTGGAGACTATAAAAGAATGACAGAAACATTGGTTCTATAACACATAACCCCGCGGTACCTCCTGGGCCGCAACTGCCGAATTCAACTCTGGCGCTCCCATGCGACTCACCTCCTGGGTCGAGAAGGGCCCGAACTGGTGTTCGCCGGACGAGCTGACAGCGCTACAAACGCACATCCAAAGCATGGTGGATAAAGATATCAAACTCGTCGATATAATCCAGGTGATGCTAGTTCACCAGATTCTCCCATGCCAAAGCCGAAGCCGCCCTCTATGGGAGATCAGTCCGAAGAAGCACCATGCCCTGAAGAGGCTCTTTGAAACCACTCACGAAGATACCTGGAGGTTGCTTTTTAAAGGCAACGAAACACCACCGGCCACAGATTCGGACCGCGGTCATGACATTAACCACCTCGCCAATGAGGTATGTTATTCTTACTGCATCCCTCGCTTGCCTGTTTCAAGGATGATGACTAAGCTTTTATCATCATCGTTTCTCCAGGACTGGATGGAGAGGGCGAAGCGGATCCAATGTCCGGCTTCGCTGCCTAAAGAACCAGTCATCCCGCGTTTAGCGAAGATGCTGGTGCCGGCTCCCTACAAGGCGCCGGAGAAGAAGGCCACAGGGAAGGCCAAGGGGGTCCGGAGTGGCCCCCGCCGCAAGGGTGCTTCAGACGCAATGTCAGAAGACAAGACTCAATCCTCCGTCGCCGAAGACGACGACGCTGAGGAGGAGGAGGAAAACAACCCTCCCCCTAATGAGGGGAAGAAAAAGAGGGCGGCCTCCACCATTCTGGAGGCGGAGGCGCCCAAGAAGGGGAAAGGCCCACCCGTGGGCAGCTCCGCATGGGACGTCAAAAGCAGTCCAGAGCAACACCCCCGCACTAAGCCGCAGGCCGCATCATAAGTGCTAAGACTTATATCCGCCCATAAAGTTCCTCCTCCTCATTGCATTGACATGATTGGTTATGTTATTGTAGTCCGGCCCACAACAGCTCCCCGCGATCCTCGTCAGGAGGTTCGCTGGATTCCAGGGCGATGGCCAGCGAGTCACCACCGGCCGCTCACTCCCCCAAGGCCAAGGACATGCGGAAGTGCTGTCCTGAAGGACTATTCTAGGCGAGGGAGAGGCTCAGGAGGCGCCAGAAGGAGAAACCCCCGTCACCGGACACCAGGGGGAATCAATCCCCAAGGAGACTGGTGGGGAGGGCCGTATTCAGTTCGGCCCTCAGCCGGACTCGATTCCGGAGACTGATGTGGCTCCGAAATCTAGCACACAACCTCCTTTGAAAGAAGGGGGATGCCTATTCTGCCGGTGACCCCTGTCCAACCAGGGGCACCGGATAATCTGCTGGAAGCACTTCGAGGCGCTTCCATTGTGGATGAGCAGCGTGTCCTTATGGGCACGGTAATTGAAAGGGTTTAGTCCACCAAGAGCGGACTAATCGAGGCCTGCAGTAGCCTGCTGACAGGTTTTGAGGTAAGCGATGCAAAAAAGAGAAAATCTGAATATAGACAGTAGCCCCTAAGACACTGTCCGGTGTTCGGAAAGAAAAGGCCGGACATAGGATCAATCTCCTATTGCAGAAAACTAACTAAATTCTCTGAAATGTAAACACAGGCGTCGTTGTTGGCTGCAGCCTCGCATACTACCTAAGTCTCCAGACTGAATCAGAAACTGGCGGAGGCTGAGGAGGAGCTGGGCCAGGTGAAGAGGCAGCTCAGGGAAAAACAAGGTAAGTAATAACCTGTTATGTATTCGAAAAAAGGAAATTGATATGCAATGACAAAAATGCCATGACGTGTATAGAGGTGACGACCGAGGTCGAGGCCCTGAAACAGGCCCTGGTTGAAGTCGAAGGGAAGGCTGTCAAGGAGCAGACCGCTTGGAAGAAGCACAAGGCCTGAGTCAATGAGGTCCAACAGGAGCCCAGGGACGCGGTGAAGAAGTGTGAGGCCTTGGAGCGCGATGCGTCGGTTCAAGAGACCGAACTCGCCAAGGCTCGTCAGAGTGCGGAGGCAGCCTGGAATGAGGCCCAGGGAGCCATCCAGGAGATCCAGGGTGCCAGGAAGATCATGGCAGGTAAGGCATTCAATATGCAAAGCAAGAATGTGAAGATGAAATATCGTGTACTAACCCGGATTCAGAGTTCTCTAGGGGCTTTTACTGATCAGCCACGCAGTGTGGCTGACGCTGCAGAGTTCTTCCAAGCCGAAGAATAGAGCTCCACGGAGAAGCTATTCTGGTCGCAACATCTTGCGCCAGAACATCTGGTGTCCTTCAGCGATCAGCTAAAACAGCTGGTCGAGCTGCATAGGGAGGCCGAACAGGCCATGAAGGATTTAATAATCCGGTTGTGCCCAGCCAAAGTTATACCCGGCAGTTACTTCGGCCTTGTGAAGCGACTAGTGGATGCCTGTCCTCGGCTGGACGTCGTCAAGCGGTCCATCTGCATTGAGGGCGCACGTCTGGCCTTCTCCTATTGCAAGGTCTGGTGGGCAAAGCTTGATGCTGTCAAATTAGCGACCGAGGGGCCGCCGGGGGGCAAGGAGCACCGCACATCCAAGCGATACTTCGGCGATGTCTTAGAGGGGTCCCACATTGTTGTGGATCATTGTGCGAAATACAATATCTTTGAATAAATGTATTCAAGCTCCCTCTACCTTGTATGATAAAACAAAGTGATTGTACAATATAATGCTTGTTATGTTTTTAAATTTTTACTTCCTGTGCGGCCGTGTTGTATGAAATCTGAGGGTTAACCAGTCGTGGGCTTCTGCCCCCACATAGGTAGTACGGGGCTGTTCGGGATGGAATCCAAACAATCTTGATCCAATTAAATGGTCCTTGAAGGAGTTGTTTAGCGCAACGAACCAGGCAACCAGACTATGCAGCTGTAACGTCCTCTCTTAGCCATAGGAGTTCGACAATAAAAACATGGGCGCAACCCCTAGTATCCGAACTAGAGTGCTATAAGCGTCTGATCGGGAAGTACCAATCCTTCGCGTAATGCGGAAGAAATCTCCAATGATTTGTAATCTTCGCCGCATCATGACAGTCAGTTTTCGGCTTTCTCTACTGAGGTGCTCCTTTGGATAAACCAAGGCACAATCGTAGTAGTTCTCCCTTTACTACCTTAGTAGATATAGCGGAACGTAAGGTAGCAAGCACAGGAGCCGGGCAACCCAACTATTGACGAAAGACATGATTTGGAGCCAATGCATATAATGCTAAATTCGGGGTGCCGAACTGTACTTATAAAAAGTGTTCGGACTTTTGTTGTTGTAATGTGGGATGCTATGAAGCCCCTAGCAAACATCAAACATACCAAAGTGTACGGGTGCTACCTGATAGGGTTATCCAGAGGGGAGCTGAAAAAAGAGAAAGAAAACAGAAAAGGTACAAAGGTAAAAAGTTGGGGTCCTAAAGCTCCAGCCGCAAACTGTTCTTATTGTAATTTAATTAGTACATCAAAGCGCATTGATACACACAGTGCGATAAGCAATAGGCTATTTGATATGTCGAAACCAAGGGAGAGCTGCATGTGGGTCCTGAAAAACAGGTAGGGTTATCGTTAACGGAATCACATAAAAAGTCCCCGTATGTCTGTGTTTCTCGCCGTCTTGGTGTGTTTATCCTTCAAGAGGACCGATAACCAGACCATCAGATGGGGCCTGTGGGATTGAGACCTGAAAAAAAGAAAGAAAAAGTGAAAGTATGTGTGTATCCGATGCCGGTTGAACCGTACTATGGACCACAAGCTAGCTATGCCTCCGTCGATGCCCATGGGATTTTTAGTGCGTAGTTATGTACGCGCGGCACGAATGCCACCACCTGATCGATACTGAGACGGAGGCCGGATTGCTAGTCGAGCTCCTGACGAGCCGAGCTCTCCTGCCGCATAGTAGTTCGCACCCTCTTAACAGTGTCCATGGGCTTGGCAGCCGAATTAAGGTTCTGCTTGAGGAGGCCGCTCTGTACTTCTGCTGCTAAGGCAGCTATGTGCTCTTCTGTACGGAGGGAGCGTTCTGTATTTCCATTGGCCGTTATGACACCGCGTGGACCGGGCATCTTGAGCTTGAGATAAGCATAGTGTGGTACTGCGTTGAATCAAGCAAACGTGGTTCGTCCGAGCAGTGCTAGATAGCCGCTGCGGAAGGGGACGATGTCGCAGATTAACTCCTCACTTCGGAAGTTATCCGGAGATCCGAAGACGACATCTAGTGTGATTGAGCCCGCACAATGGGCCTCTACACCTGGTATGACTCCTTTGAAGGTAGTCTTGGTGGGCTTGATCCGTGATGGGTTAATGCCCATTTTTCGCGCTGTATCCTGATAGAGCAGATTGAGACTGCTACCTCCATCCATAAGGACGTGAGTCATGTGGAACAATCAATTATTGGGTCTAGGACCAGTGTGGCCGAGCCATCGTGACGGATACTGGTCGGATGATCCCGGCGATCAAAAGTGATCGGGCATGACGACCATGGATTAAATTTTGGGGCGACTGGATCTATCGCGTAGACGTCCCTGAGCGCACGCTTGCGCTCCCTCTTGGGGATGTGGGTAGCGTATATCATGTTCACCATTTTCACCTGCGGGGGATGTTGGGGAACATAGCAGAATTTTAAAATTTTCTACGCATCACCAAGATCAATCTATGGAGTCATCTAGCAACGAGGGAGAGGGGAGTGCATCTACATACCCTTGTAGATCGCGAGCGGAAGCGTTCAAGAGAACGGGGTTGATGGAGTCGTACTCGTCGTGATCCAAATCACCCATGACCTAGCGCCGAACGGACAGCACCTCCTCGTTCAACACACGTACGGTTGAGAAGACGTCTCCTCCAACTTGATCCAGCAAGGGGGAAGGAGAGGTTGATGGAGATCCAGCAGCACGACGGCGTGGTGGTGGAAGCAACGATGATCTCGGCAGGGCTTCGCCAAGCTTAGCGAGAGGGAGAATTGTCACGGGAGGGAGAGGGAGGCGCCAGGGGATAGGGTGCGGCTGCCCTCCCTCCCCCCACTATATATAGGACCCCTAGGGGGCGGCCAAGGGGGGTGGAGTGCCCCCCAAGCCAAGTGGGGCGCCCCCCACCCCTAGGGGTTCCAACCCTAGGCACAGGGGAGGCCCATGGGGGGCGCACCAGCCCACTAGGGGCTGGTTCCCCTCCCACTTCAGCCCATGGGGCCCTCCGGGATAGGTGGCCCCACCTGGTGGACCCCCGGGACCCTTCCGGTGTTCCCGGTACAATACCGATTACCCCCGAAACTTTCCCGATGGCCGAAACTTGACTTCCTATATATAAATCTTCACCTTCGGACCATTCCGGAACTCATCTTGACGTCCGGGATCTCATCCGGGACTCCGAACAGCTTTCGGGTTACCGTATACTAATATCTCAACAACCCTAGCGTCACCGAACCTTAAGTGTGTAGACCCTACGGGTTCGGGAGACACGCAGACATGACCGAGATGACTCTCCGGTCAATAACCAACAGCAGGATCTGGATACCCATGTTGGCTCCCACATGCTCCTCAGTGATCTCATCGGATGAACCACGATGTCGAGGATTCAATCAATCCTGTATACAATTCCCTTTGTCAATCGATACGTTACTTGCCCGAGACTCGATCGTCGGTATCCCAATACCTCATTCAATCTCGTTGCCGGCAAGTCACTTTACTCGTACCGTAATGCATGATCCCGTGATCAACCACTTGGTCACATTGAGCTCATTATGATGATGCATTACCGAGTGGGCCCAGAGATACCTCTCCATCATACGGAGTGACAAATCCCAATCTCGATTCCTGCCAACCCAACAGACACTTTCGGAGATACCCGTAGTGCACCTTTATAGTCACCCAGTTATGTTGTGACGTTAGGCACACCCAAAGCACTCCTACGGTATTTGGGAGTTGCACAATCTCATGATCTAACAAAATGATACTTGACATTTGGAAAAGCTATAGCAAACGAACTACACGATCTTTAAGCTATGCTTAGGATTGGGTCTTGTCCATCACATCATTCTCCTAATGATGTTTTCCCGTTAGTAATGACATTCAATGTTCATAGTCAGGAAACCATGACTATCTTTTGATCAACGAGCTAGTCAACTAGAGGCTCACTAGGGACGTGTTGTGGTCTATGTATTCACACATGTATTACGATTTCCGGATAACACAATTATAGCATGAACAATAGACAATTATCATGAACAAGGAAATATAATAATAACCATTTTATTATTGCCTCTAGGGCATATTTCCAGCAGTCTCCCACTTGCACTAGAGTCAATAATCTAGTTACAGTGTGATGAATCGAACACCCATATAGTTCTGGTGTTGATCATGTTTTGCTCTAGGGAGAGGTTTAGTCAACGGATCCGCCACATTTAGGTCCGTATGTACTTTACAAATATCTATGTCTCCATTTTGAACACTTTCACGAATGGAGTTGAAGCGACGCTTGATATGCCTGGTCTTCCTGTGAAACCTGGGCTCCTTGGCAAGGGCAATAGCTCAAGTGTTGTCACAGAAGAGAGTCATCGGGCCCGACGCATTGGGAATGACTCCTAGGTCGGTAATTGAACTCCTTCACCCAGATTGCTTCTTGTGCTGCCTCCGAGGCTGCCATGTACTCCGCTTCACATGTAGATCCCGCCACAATGCTTTGCTTGCAACTACACCAGCTTACTGCCCCACCATTCAAAATATACATGTATCCGGTTTGTGACTTAGAGTCATCGAGATCTGTGTCGAAGCTAGCATCAACGTAACCCTTTACGACGAGCTCTTCGTCACCTCCATAAATGAGAAACATATCCTTAGTCCTCTTCAGGTACTTCAGGATATTCTTGACCGATGTCCAGTGTTCCATGCCGGGATTACTTTGGTACCTTCCTACCAAACTTACGGCAAGGTTTACATCAGGTCTGGTACACAGCATAGCATACATGATAGACCCTATGGCCAAGGCATAGGGGACGACACTCATCTTTTCTCTATCTTCTGCCATGGTCGGGCATTGAGCCGTGCTCAATCTCGTACCTTGCAATACAGGCAAGAACCCCTTCTTTGACTGATCCATATTGAACTTCAATATCTTGTCAAGGTACGTACTCTGTGAAAGACCAATGAGGCGTCTCGATCTATGTCTATAGATCTTGATGCCTAATATGTAAGCAGCTTCTCCAAGATCATTCATTGAAAAACACTTGTTCAAGTAGGCCTTTATGCTTTCCAAGAATTCTATATCATTTCCCATCAACAGTATGTCATCCACATACAATATGAGAAATGCTACAGAGCTCCCACTCACTTTCTTGTAAATGCAGGCTTCTCCACAAGTCTGCGTAAACCCAAACGCTTTGATCATCTCGTCAAAGCGAATGTTCCAACTCCGAGATGCTTGCACCAGCCCGTAGATTGAGCGTTGGAGCTTGCTCACCTTGTCAGCATTCTTAGGATCGATAAAACCTTCCGGCTGCATCATATACAGTTCTTCCTTAAGGAAACCATTAAGTAATGTCGTTTTGACATCCATTTGCCATATCTCATAATCATAGAATGCAGCAATTGCTAACATGACTCGGACGGACTTCAGCTTCGCTACGGGTGAGAAAGTCTCATCGTAGTCAACCCTTTGAACTTGTCGATAACCCTTAGCGACAAGTCGAGCTTTATAGATGGTTACATTACCATCCGCGTCTGTCTTCTTCTTAAAGATCCATTTATTTTCTATGGCTCGTCGATCATCGGGCAAGTCAGTCAAAGTCCATACTTCGTTTTCATACATGGATTCTATCTCGGATTTCATGGCTTCCAACCATTTGTCGGAATCTGGGCCCGCCATCGCTTCCTGATAGTTCAAAGGTTCACCATTGTCTAACAACATGATTTCCAAGACAGGGTTGCCGTACCACTCTGGTGCAGAACGTGTCCTTGTGGACCTACGAAGTTCAGTAGCAACTTGATCTGAAGTTTCATGATCATCATCATCAACTTCCTCTCTAGTCGGTGCAGGCACCTCAGGAACAATTTCCTGAGCTGCGCCACTCTCCGGTTCAAGAGGCAATACTTTATCAAGTTCTACTTTCCTCCCACTTACTTCTTTCGAGAGAAACTGTTTCTCTAGAAAGGATCCATTCTTGGCAACAAAGATCTTGCCTCCGGATCTGAGGTAGAAGGTATACTCAATAGTTTCTTTAGGGTATCCTATGAAGACGCATTTTTCTGATTTGGGTTCGAGCTTTTCAGGTTGAAGTTTCTTGACATAAGCATCGCATCCCCAAACTTTTAGAAACGACAGCTTAGGTTTCTTCCCAAACCATAATTCATACGGTGTCGTCTCAACGGATTTCGACGGAGCCCTATTTAAAGTGAATGCGGCAGTCTCTAAAGCATAGCCCCAAAATGACAGTGGTAGATCGGTAAGAGACATCATAGATCGCACCATATCTAATAGAGTGCGATTACGATGTTCGGACACACCATTACGCTGAGGTGTTCCAGGCAGCGTGAGTTGTGAAACTATTCCACATTTCCTTAAGTGTGTGCCAAATTCGTGACTCAAGTATTCTCCCCCACGATCTGATCGCAAGAACTTGATTTTTCTGTCACGTTGATTCTCAACCTCACTCTGAAATTCCTTGAACTTTTCAAAGGTCTCAGACTTGTGTTTCATTAAGTAGACATACCCATATCTACTCAAGTCATCAGTGAGGGTGAGAACATAACGATAGCCACCGCAAGCATCAACACTCATTGGACCGCACACATCAGTATGTATGATTTCCAATAAGTTGGTTGCTCGCTCCATTGTTCCTAAGAACGGAGTCTTGGTCATTTTACCCATGAGGCATGGTTCGCACATGTCAAATGATTCGTAATCAAGAGACTCCAAAAGTCCATCTGCATGGAGCTTCTTCATGCGTTTGACACCTATGTGACCAAGGCGGTAGTGCCACAAGTATGTGGGACTATCATTATCAACCTTACATCTTTTGGTATTCACACTATGAATATGTGTAATATTACGCTCGAGATTCATTAAGAATAAACCATTCACCAGCGGAGCATGACCATAAAACATATCTCTCATATAAATAGAACAACCTTTATTCTCGGATTTAAATGAGTAGCCATCTCGAACTAAACGAGATCCTGATACAATGTTCATGCTCAAAGCTGGTACTAAATAACAATTATTGAGGTTTAAAACTAATCCCGTAGGTAAATGTAGAGGTAGCGTGCCGACGGCGATCACATCGACCTTGGAACCATTCCCGACGCACATCATCACCTCTTCCTTCGCCAGTCTCCGCTTATTCCGCAGCTCCTGCTTTGAGTTACAAATGTGAGCAACCGCACCGGTATCAAATACCCAGGAGCTACTACGAGTACTGGTAAGGTACACATCAGTTACATGTATATCACATATACCTTTAGTGTTGCCGGCCTTCTTGTCCGCTAAGTATTTGGGGCAGTTCCGCTTCTAGTGACCACTTCCCTTGCAATAAAAACACTCACTCTCAGGCTTGGGTCCATTCTTTGACTTCTTCTCGGCAGCTTGCTTACCGGGCGCGGCAACCCCCTTGCCGTCCTTCTTGAAGTTCTTCATACCCTTTCCTTTCTTGAACTTAGTGGTTTTATTAACCATCAACACTTGATGTTCCTTTTTGATCTCCACCTCCACTGATTTCAGCATTGAATATACCTCAGGAATGGTCTTTTCCATCCCCTGCATATTGAAGTTCATCACAAAGCTCTTGTAGCTCGGTGGAAGCGACTGAAGGATTCTGTCAATGACCGCGTCATCCGGGAGATTAACTCCCAGCTGAGTCAAGCGGTTATGCAACCCAGACATTTTGAGTATGTGCTCACTGACAGAACTATTTTCCTCCATCTTACAACTGAAGAACTTGTCGAAGACTTCATATCTCTCGACCCAGGCATGAGCTTGGAAAACCAGTTTCAGCTCTTCGAACATCTCATATGCTCCGTGTTGCTCAAAACGCTTTTGGAGCCCCGGTTCTAAGCTGTAAAACATGCCGCACTGAACGAGGGAGTAATCATCAGCACGTGACTGCCAAGCGTTCATAATGTCTTGGTTCTCTAGGATGGGTGCGTCACCTAGCGGTGCTTCTAGGACATAATCTTTCTTGGCGGCTATGAGGATGATCCTCAGGTTCCGGACCTAGTCCGTATAGTTGCTGCCATCATCTTTCAGCTTGGTTTTCTTTAGGAACGCGTTGAAGTTGAGGGCAACATTAGCGTGGGCCATTTGATCTACAAGACATAGTGTAAAGATTTTAGACTAAGTTCATGATAATTAAGTTCATCTAATCAAATTATTTAATGAACTCCCACTCAGATAGACATCCCTCTAGTCATCTAAGTGAAACATGATCCGAGTCAACTAGGCCGTGTCCGATCATCACGTGAGACGGACTAGTCAACATCGGTGAACATCTTCATGTTGATCGTATCTTCTATACGACTCATGCTCGACCTTTCGGTCTTCCGTATTCCGAGGCCATGTCTGTACATGCTAGGCTCGTCAAGTCAACCTAAGTGTATTGCGTGTGTAAATCTGGCTTACACCCGTTGTATTCAAATGTTAGAATCTATCACACCCGATCATCACGTGGTGCTTCGAAACAACGAACCTTCACAACGGTGCACAGTTAGGGGGAACACTTTCTTGAAATTATTACGAGGGATCATCTTATTTAAGATACCGTCATTCTAAGCAAATAAGATGTAAAACATGATAAACATCACATGCAATCAAATAGTGACATGATATGGCCAATATCATTTGCTCCTTTTGATCTCCATCTTCGGGGCTCCATGATCATCGTTGTCACTGGCATGACACCATGATCTCCATCATCATGATCTCCATAATCGTGTCTTATTGAAGTTGTCACATCATCTATTACTTCTACTACTATGGCTAACGCTTTAGCAATAAAGTAAAGTAATTACATGACGTTTATGTTGACACACAGGTCATAAATAAATAAAGACAACTCCTATGGCTCCTGCTGGTTGTCATACTCATCGACATGCAAGTCGTGATTCCTATTACAAGAACATGATAAATCTCATACATCACATATATCATTCATCACATCCTTTTGGCCATATCACATCACACGTCACATGCTGCAAAAACAAGTTAGACGTCCTCTAATTGTTGTTGCAAGTTTTTACGTGGCTGCTATAGGTTTCTAGCAAGAACGTTGCTTACCTACGCCAAAACCACAACGTGATATGCCGATTTCTATTTACCCTTCATAAGGACCCTTTTCATTGAATCCGATCCAACTAAAGTGGGAGAGACAGACACCCGCTAGCCGCCTTATGCAACTAGTGCATGTCAGTCGGTGGAACCAGTCTCACGTAAGCGTACGTGTAAGGTCGGTCTGGGCCGCTTCATCCCACGATGCCGCCGAATCAAGATAAGACTAGTAACGGCAAGTAAATTGACAATATCGACGTCCACAACTGCTTTGTGTTCTATTCGTGCATAGAAACTACGCATAGACCTAGCTCATGATGCCACTGTTGGGGAACGTAGCAGAATTTTAAAATTTCCTACGCATCACCAAGATCAATCTATGGAGTCATCTAGCAACGAGGGAGAGGGGAGTGCATCTACATACCCTTGTAGATCGCGAGCGGAAGCGTTCAAGAGAACAGGGTTGATGGAGTCGTACTCGCCGTGATCCAAATCACCGATGACCTAGCGCCGAACGGACGGCACCTCCGCGTTCAACACATGTACGGTTGGGAAGACGTCTCCTCCAACTTGATCCAGCAAGGGGGAAGGAGAGGTTGATGGAGATCCAGCAGCACGACGACGTGGTGGTGGAAGCAACGGCGATCTCGGCAGGGCTTCGCCAAGCTTAGCGAGAGGGAGAAGTGCTACGGGAGGGAGAGGGAGGCGCCAGGGGCTAGGGTGCGGCTGCCCTCCCTCCCCCCGCTGTATATAGGACCCCTAGGGGGGGCTCCGGCCCTAGGAGATGGGACCTCCAAGGGGGGGGCCAAGGGGGGTGGAGTGCCCCCCAAGCCAAGTGGGGCGCCCCCCACCCCTAGCGTTTCCTACCCTAGGCGCAGGGGGAGGCCCATGGGGGGAGCACCAGCCCACTAGGGGCTGGTTCCCCTCCCACTTCAGCCCATGGGGCCCTCCGGGATAGGTGGCCCCACCCGGTGGACCCCGGGGACCCTTCCGGTGGTCCTAGTACAATACCGATTACCCCTGAAACTTTCCCGATGGTCGAAACTTGACTTCCTATATATAAATCTTCACCTTCGGACCATTTTGGAACTCCTCGTGATGTCAGGGATCTCATCCGGGGCTCCAAACAGCTTTCGGGTTACCGTATACTAATATCTAACAACCCTAGCATCACCGAACCTTAAGTGTGTAGACCCTACGGGTTCGGGAGACACGCAGATATGACCGAGACGACTCTCCGGTCAATAACCAACAGCGGGATCTAGATACCCATGTTGGCTCCCACATGCTCCTCGATGATCTCATCGGATGAACCACGATGTCGAGGATTCAATCAATCCCGTATACAATTCCCTTTGTCAATCGGTACGTTACTTGCCCGAGACTCGATCGTCGGTATCCCAATACCTCGTTCAATCTCGTTGCCGGCAAGTCACTTTACTGGTACCGTAATGCATGATCCCGTGATCAACCACTTGGTCACATTGAGCTCATTATGATGATGCATTACCGAGTGGGCCCAGAGATACCTCTCCGTCATACGGAGTGACAAATCCCAGTCTCGATTCGTGCCAACCCAACAGACACTTCCGGAGATACCCGTAGTGCACCTTTATAGTCACCCAGTTACGTTGTGACGTTTGGCACACCCAAAGCACTCCTACGGTATCCGGGAGTTGCACAATCTCATGGTCTAAGGAAATGATACTTGACATTTGGAAAAGCTATGGCAAACAAACTACACGATCTTTAAGCTATGCTTAGGATTGGGTCTTGTCCATCACATCATTCTCCTAATGATGTGATCCCGTTATCAATGACATCCAATGTCCATAGTCAGGAAACCATGACTATCTTTTGATCAACGAGCTAGTCAACTAGAGGCTCACTAGGGACATGTTGTGGTCTATGTATTCACACATGTATTACGATTTCCGGATAACACAATTATAGCATGAACAATAGACAATTATCATGAACAAGGAAATATAATAATAACCATTTTATTATTGCCTCTAGGGCATATTTCCAACAGGGGAAACTTCTTATGTCCCCCTGTGTTCGGTTGCCGGGGCTCTTCATCATCGTCCTCGCTTTGTGATCCCTTTTCCCCGTTCTCGGCCTTTAATTTGTCGGCCTATTTAAAAACCCAGCAATCTCTATTTGTATGATTGGGTGGTTTGTCCGGGGTGCCATGAATCTGGCACAGACGATCAAGTATGTGGTCCAAGCTAGATGGGCCTGAATTGTTCTTTTGGAACAGCTTCTTCCGCTGACCGGACTTAGAGCCACTGAATCTGGCATTGACTGTCATGTCCTCAGTGTTATCACTATTGTTTCGAAGCTTGTATCTGTTGCGTCGAGATTTGTCTTTGTTGTCTTTAACTTCATGGGTGCCGGCATCGCTTGCATTGTTTTTGCTATGGGCCAACCAACTGTCCTCGCCCGCACAAAAGAGGGTCATGAGTGCCGTGAGGGCCGCCATGGATTTTGGCTTTTCATGGCCAAGGTGGCGAGTGAGCCATTCATCGCGGATGCTATGTTTGAAGGCTGCTAGGGCTTCGGCATCTGGACAATCGACGATTTGGTTCTTTTTAGTTAAGAACCTAGTCCAGAATTTCCCGGCGGACTCTCCGGGCTGTTGAACTATATGGCTTAAGTCATCATCGTCCGGAGGTCGAACATATGTACCTTGGAAGTGTCAAGGAAGGCCTCTTCCAAGTCGTCCCAGCTGCCAATAGAATTTGCAGGCAGACTGTTGAGCCAATGCCGAGCTGGCCCCTTGAGTTTTAAAGGGAGGTATTTGATGGCGTGGAGGTCATCGCCGCGGGCCATATGAATGTGGAGAATGAAGTCTTCGATCCACACCGCGGGGTCCGTGGTTCCATCGTATGATTCTATATTCACGGGTTTGAACCATTCTGTGAATTCATGATCCATGACCTCATCAGTGAAGCAATGAGGGTGTGCGGCGCTTCTATATCGGGCCGTATCACGGCGTAGCTCTGATGGAGTCCGTCTGCGGTTTTCAGCCCGCGCATGACTAAGTTTGTCACGTCCGAATATGTGGCCGTCGTCGCGTGTCGAGGCACGTCTTCGTGATCCATAGTTTGATCTGGTATGTCCTGCTTTATTGTTCAGGTTTTGCCGGAGGTCATATGTATGGCCGTGGGCTAATTTACCTCTACCTGTGCGATGAGGCGGGGCAGGCCGGTGTTCGGCGTGAGCTGCCGTTTTGTCCCGACCATGTGGTGGTCGGTCAGCCGCATTGGACGATGGTGGTATGTATTCCAGCGCCTCCTCGTCAAACTGAGGTAGCAATTTGTGCTTTGGGTAGCTTTTGGTTGGGCGCTTGAGGCCGTATTCTTTGGCTGCTAGGACATCGGTCCATTTATCATTGAGCAGATCTTGATCAGGTTGAAGTTGCTGCTTCTTCTCTTTCAGGCTCCTTGCAGTGGCTATTAGCTGGCGCTTGAAGCGCTCCTGCTCAAGAGGTTCCTCAGGCACGATGAAATCATCGGTGCCGAGGCTCACCTCATCCTCGGAGAGTGGAAGATAACTTCCGTCCTCTGAGTCTGCATGCGTGGCCTGTTTACCAAGGCTAACCCGCCAATCTTCCCGTTCATCTTGTTCATTAGCTGTTTCAACAGGGTCTTCGTTGTCTTCGGCACCTTTTGGAGCGTTATCTTCTCCTGTGTTGGTGTTGTTGTCTTTATTGCGGCGTGACTTAGAGCGGCACCGCTGACGCCGATGCTTGGATTGTATTTCGGAAGGTTTATCCTCGGCTGGATCTTCCTTGTCATCGCCGCTATTCTCCTTTGGTGCATCCACCATGTATACATCGTATGAAGAAGTGGTCGTCCAGCGTCTGGTGAACGGCGGGTTCTAGGCCTCTTCTTCTCCGGCATCCTCGTCCATACCGTCGATGTCCTCGGAGTCGTAATCAAGTTTGTCGGTTAAATCCTCGACCATGGCTATGAAGAGGGTGGTGGATGGGGAGAAAAATTATCCATCGTCAGCCCCTAGTTCAAACCGGATATAGTTTAGCTGTGAGTCCTCTGCCAAGGACAGGTTCTTTAATGAGTTTAGCATGTCGCCCAAAGGCGAGTGCTGGAAGATGTCTGTGGCACTGAATTCGAAGATCGATAAACGATCAAGTTCGGCATCCGTAGGCTCACATGGTTCGAAATTTACAGCCGGAAATGAGTTCGGAGTTCCGGTGGCACGGTTATCATGTGATATCAAGTCTATGTGCGGCTCCAACACCATGGAATCTGTGGCCTCCATGGTGGGGTCGATCCTCCCATCCTCGGATGGCGTAGTCTACTCCCATTCTCGGATGGCGTAGTCTACTCTGGATCTAAGACCAGAGCGGTTATGGGAGTTGTCTCCTGGATGCAGTCCGATGACAGATTTAGGTCATGTCCCTCGGGGCGACCCTGAGTGGCAGCCGTGGTCTTGAATCCGGCGAAGATCAAGTCTCCACGGATGTCCGCAATGTAGTTCAAGCTCCCAAATCTGACCTGATGGCCAGGGGCGTAGCTTTCAATCTGCTACAGATGGCCAAGCGAATTGGCCCGTAGAGCAAAGCCACCGAATATGAAGATCTGTCCGGGAAGGAAAACTCCCCCTTGGGCAGCATCGTTGTAGATGGTTGAAGGAGCCATCGAACCTCTTGATGACGGCACAGTGGAACTCCCAATGAAAGCACAGTGTCAAAACTGGCGTATCTCGGGTAGGGGGGTCTCGAACTGTGCGTCTAAGGTCGATGGTAACAGGAGACAGGGGACACAATGTTCTACCCAGGTTCGGGCCCTCTCTATGGAGGTAATACCCTACGTCCTCCTCGATTGATCTTGATGAATATGAGTATTACAAGAGTTGATCTACCACGAGATTGTAATGGCTAAACCCTAGTGGTCTAGCTTGTATGGCTATGATAATGTCCCTCTCTCCGGACTAAGTCCTCCGGTTTATATAAACACCGAGAGGATCTAGGGTTACACAAGGTCGGTTACAAAGAAAAGAATCTACATATTTAGTCGCCAAGCTTGCCTTCCACCCAAGGAGAGTCCCATCCGGACACGGGTGCGGTCTTCGTATCTTGATAGCCCATCAGTCCAGCCCATGGCTAACAGGCCAGATGCCCGAGGACCCCTTAGTCCAGGACTCCCTCAATGGTTGTGTGGTGCGGTGTGAGGCTTTAGAGTGGAGGGAATGGCTCTATATATAGACGGAGCGAGAGGAGGGGTATGTGGCACCGCCGGAGTTCTCTGGAGACAGGCGAACGACGACGAAAAGCGCTTGTGAGAGGGGGCAAGGGCTCAGCGTGTAGGCGTGAGCTGTCCACGCTCGCCGACGAGCATAGGAGGCAGGGGAGAAGAAGACAAGGGCACGAGCGCACTGTGACTTTTGGCCGTGACGTGCCCGTGCTCGCTGCGGCGTCTCCGGCGTCGGCGAGTGCCAGGGAGGGGTCAATGGTGATGAGTCGAGGCTGGTGGCGCGGCGCGGCAGTCGTCGGCAAGCTCTGGCTCGAGCACGTGCCGAACAGAGGCGTTTGCGCTACTCAGAGCGCGTCGAGCGCATGCCAGACCCCGTGTCCACATGCGGTCACCGCCTTGGCATGGTCAAAATGACTCCCACAACCGGCCAAACCTTGTCTGGGCTAAAGTCCATGCAGTGATAGGTCTAGAAAAGTTGAGGACTCATCACCAGGCCGACCACATGTGACTCAACCATCTTGGCAAGTTTCTATGTTTGGATAGCTACTAGATGGCCATTAGGGCTGATCTCATGGGGTTAAGGTTTTCTTAGGAGGGTGAACAGGCTCAAGAAAAATCAGGGCCAAAGGATCAAGGAAAAATACAACTTGTTGTACAAAGTGCAATTTTGGACCACAAGAGGAATTATTTTCTATAGAAAAAGTATTACAAAAAGTCATGCAATATTTTTGCTTGGGAAGGTGGGCCATGGTTCAAAGAATATTCATGAATTATTTCAAAAAAATTGGAGTTATAAAAATGGGGGTTGCTTTGGAGCACTAGTTTCTGAAATAAGCTTTAGAAGAGAAAATGAATATTTCATTTATGAAAAATATTCATTTGATTATTTTGGGGATTTTTCGGAGAAATGAGATTGAATGAGAAGTAGATAGGTCACTTGGGTGAAAGTCACGGGCATGCCCAAGTGATAAGTCTAGTTGAATTGATTCCATAACTCCAAATCCAAGGCAAAGGCAAAACCAAGTCCGGAAAAAGAGAGAAGGCAAAATCCAGGATATCACATCGATATCGTGGCTTTCCGCAGTGGCTATCATGCACTGCTCGGACGGACCGCTTTCGCCCGCTTCAATGCAGTCACGCACTACGCTTATCTAAAGCTCAAGATGCCTGAACCACGTGGGGTTGTTACAGTTAATGGAAACATGGAGCGCTCCCTCCATACCGAGGAGCATACCGCAACTCTCGCAGCCGTAGCACAGGGTGGCCTTATCAAGCCGAATACTACACCGGCAGTCAAGCCCCCGGACACTGTTAAACGAGTCCGGTCTACCCTGCAGAATGAAAGTCCGGCTCATCCAGAGCTAGACTAGCAATTCAGCCTTCGTCAAAGCCCCAAGCTGATAGCGGCATATGTACCACGCGTACACAACTACACACTAAAGATACCATGGTCTAGGACGGAGGCCTACCAAAAATAAAGTCCACAATACGGTTCGACCCTATCTGGACCATCATATTCTTCATTTTCTTCTTGTTTTTCTTTTTGAGGCTCTTTACAACCCACACCACTCTTCGATGGTACTTAGGGTCCTTTTCCAGGCCCCTTATATACACTCGATCATTAATCCTCTCAAAGGACCATACACTATGGGGAAAGGCGGCGCAGACATGAGACAGAGTGTCCAAAGGATCTTCAAGGTCATCTTTTCCAATTTAGGACCTGTATACAACTTTCCCTTGTCCTCGGCATGTAAAATGGCCTTGATGCTTATGGCATCCTCTGGAAAAATACGTTTTGACATATCAATCAGATTACAATGAAAACAATTTTACCCTACCTCATTCTGTATTGGTCTACTACGTCATCTGTATCCCGTCTTAACGACTGATTGACATATACACATTGGCATTAATCGCCAGGGGCTTTATTCGGCATAAAATGTTCAAAAACAAAAAGTTCAAACACTTACATAGTACACTTCGGCGTCCCAAATATTGCATTATATGCATCGGCTCCGAATCATATCTTTGGTCAATAGTTGGGTTGCCCGGCTCCTATGGTTACCACCTTATGTTCCGCTTGTTCGGCTAAGGTAGTAAAGGGAGAACTACTGCGATCGTGTTTCTGGTTTGTTCAGTCAAACACCTCAGTAGAGAAAGCCGAAAACTAACTGTCATGGTATGGCGAGAGCTGGTCGGCTATTCAGCGACTTAATGTAAATCTCTTGCGATTTTTCCGTACTACATGAAGGACTGGCTTTGGCTCGGTCATGCACCTACGACATACCAGTTCGGACAGCCACATGCGCACCATTCTTAGTCCCACCGTCAAACTCCTATGGCTAAGTGAAAGTGCTAAAGCCGCATAGTCTGATTGCCTGGTTCACTACGTAAATCACCTCCTTTACGGACCAAGACGTTGGGTCAAGAGTGATTACACGCTATTCCGAACATCCTCGTAGTATCTACATGGGGGCTGAAGCCGATGACTGGCAAACTTTCAGAATAATAATAATATATGGCCGCACCAAAGGAAAGTAGTTCAGATAATACATAAAATATATTACACAGCCTCGGTTATGATACATTGTCTGGGTACCCGGATACATTTACTCGAACATAATATCCTTCGAGCACTAGCCCTCTATCAAGCGGGCACCCTCCAGGACGTCTTCAAAATAGCGTTCTGGAGTACGGTGGTCCTTGCTTCCTGGCAGACCCTCAACTGCCACGACGACGGCTTTCATTTTTGCCTAGTGCATCTTGACACGGGCAAAGGCCAGCCGCGCACCTTCTATACATGACGACCGCTTGACCGCGTCAATTGGGGGCAACGCGTCAACGAGTCACTATGCCAGGCCAAAATAGCTGCTTGGGACAGGTTCGGCCGACCACAGCCGGACTATGACGTCCCTTATGGCCAGTCCGGACATTCTATGCAGCTCGGCGCACTGCGCCATTTGGTCATTCAACAACGTTGGGCGTTCCTGCGCCGCGAACTGTGACCAGAATAGCTTCTCCGTTGTATGCCCCTCCTGGGCCCGGAAGAACTGCGGCGTCGGCGACACTCTCCGGAAGATCCACAAATGCATCTGGATCAGTCCATAGTCGAGTGAGCAAGACATACTTCTGATTGCCGAATTTACTCTGTAAGAGAAAGGGCTTACTAACCGCTATCTGTCTGGCCTGCTTGATCTCCTCAAACGCCGCTCGGGATTCGGCCCACACCTCCTCGGCCTCTTGAAGGGCCTTCGCAAGGTCGGTCGTCTAGGCTTTATCATTCTCCTCTAGGGAGTTGCACTTGCCGGCGGCGTCCCTGAGCGCTTGCTCCACTTCGGTCACCCACTCCTCGTATCGATGGCGGATGATGTGCTCAGACTACAAGTCCGCGGCCGCTTTATCAGTGGCCGCTCTGTTCACCCTTGCCTGCTCCTTGGCCTGGGCAAGTTCATTCCTAAGGGTCTCGACTGCAGCAGCACTGCCTGCAATCATACACATAGCATTCCATGAGCTTCAACTCAGAATCTGCATATTAAATACAGACATGAATGAGATATTCTAAAAAATACCTTGCGCTTCATCAAGCCTCTTGTTGATGTGGACGAGATCCTCATTGGCAGCCTCAGCTTACACTTGAGCTTGGACACTTCGGCGGACTGGGCGGTTGCCGCTAACAGTGAAGCCTGCTTCCCAAAATAGAAAAGTACATTATCTCCTGCAAGTATTATCGATCCTCTGTTCAGCCTCTTTTCAAAAGCCGAACAGAGTCTCAGGGGCTACTATCTATATACAGGCATATTATATATATATGGAAAGCGGCCAAGAATATTACATCGCCAACCTTGAAGCCTGTTAGCAGGCTAGTGAAGGCTTCGTTCAGCCCGCTCTTGGCAGACTGAACCTTCTCAACCACCACACCCATTAGGGTGCGGTGCTCCTCCATGATGGAAGCACGTCATAGTGCCTCCATCAGTATGTTCGGCACCTCCGGATTGGTGGAGGTCACCGCTAGAGTTGGCACTCCCCCCCTCCAAAGGGGGATGCTTATTCGGTTCCGGAGCCACTTGGGTTTATGGAATAGTGTTCGGCTGGGGGCCGGACTGGTCAATACTCCCAGTCCCCATGGGGGTTGCTCCCCCCGTGTTCTCGGCAGCCACAGCATTACCCACCGACCCAGTTTTAACGGCCTCCCATACCGCTTTGTTGCCCGGAGAGGCCCTTCGGGACAACACTTCGGTGTCGTCCGTGGCGATAGGCGGGGAGGCTCCCGGGGACGACTCACTCTCCATCAGCCACAGATCCAAAGAATTCCCCTCCGACAAGTGTTGGGGGAGATCGCAGGCCAGACTACATCATACAATATATTATACCACAGTTATAAAGATCGAACTTATGTAAGGCATCCTTGGATACTTACGACGCGGCAAGGGGCTTCGACCGGCGGCGCCACTTGGTGATGGCTTCGGCATCCGAATCCGAGCCATTTGGGAGGGATATTTTCCACCTTTAGGGCGCCTCTACCTATGGGTCTTTGGAGGCCACCTTTTTTTCTTGTTTCCCTTTGGAGAAGAATTGCTTTATGTCTCCTCTTCATCTTCATCCTCCTCGTGGGAGGACTGAGGTTTGGACTCTCCGGACACCGCGTCCGAGGTACCTTTACAACGGAGGCCATCTGTGGCCTCCTTGTTCTTCTTCTTGGCCTTTTTCTTCGGGCGCCGGGACCAGCATCTTCATTCATAGAGGATCAGCTGGGTTTTTGGGCAGTGGAGCTGGACATCTAATCCGCTCCTCTTTCTTTGTACAGCCCTGTTTAGAGGATGGAATTCTCAATACACCCCTTTGATTCACGAACTAAGTTATGTTCGGAAAGTTAGCACTTACCGGGGAGGTTGGATGATTGCAATCGAGGCTGATGTCCTCGGACGTCTTTGGCCATGATTTTTGAGTCTTGAAGACCAGCTTCTAGATTGCGGCGTGCGTCGTGCCGAAGAACCGTTGCAGGGTCCTCGTCCCTTCCGGATTGAACTCCCACATACGGAGAGACCGGCGTTGGAAGGGAAAGGTTCGACGGATGAGCATCACCTGGATCACGTCAGTGAGGCTGGTGTTCTTCTCTATGATACTTTTGATGCACTTTTGCAGCGTCTACACCTCGTCGGATGACCCCTGGTCCAGACCCTTATTTGTCCATGATGCATGCCGCAGTGGGGATCCGGATCTGAAGGCAGGAGCGGTCGCCCACTTGGTGCCGCGGGGTTATGTGATGTAGAACCACTCCTACTTCCCAGCCTTGATGGTCTCTACAAAGGCCCCTGTCGGTGTCAAAACTGGCGGTTCTCGGGTAGGGGGTCCCGAACTGTGCGTCTAAGGCGGGTGGTAACAGGAGGTAGGGGACATGATGTTTTACCCAGGTTCGGGCCCTCTTGATGGAGGTAAAACCCTACGTCTTGCTTGCTTTATTCCTGATGATATGAGTATTACAAGAGTTGATCTACCACGAGATCGGAGAGGCTAAACCCTAGAAGCTAGCCTATGGTATGATTGTATGTTGTCCTATGGACTAAAACCCTCCGGTTTATATAGACACCGGAGGGGGCTAGGGTTACACAAGGTCGGTTAAAAAGGAGGAGATATACATATCCGTATTGCCTAGCTTGCCTTCCACGCCAAGTAGAGACCCATCCGGACACGAGATGAAGTCTTCAATCTTGTATCTTCATAGTCCAACAGTCCGGCCAAAGGATATAATCCTGCTGTCCGGATACCCCCTAATCCAGGACTCCCTCAGTAGCCCCCGAACCAGGCTTCAATGACGATGAGTCCGGCGCGTAGTGTTGTCTTCGACATTGCAAGGCAGGTTCTTCTCCATATTTTGAACGTTTGCAAAGCAGTGTATGGTCCCATAAATGTTTGGACCTCTTGGCTTCTGTGCCCAATAAGGGCTATCTCCCATGCATTGAATGAATACGAGGCGCCAGGGCGTTTTTACATTCGCCCCCCCTAGCCAGACAAATAAATTGTCTATTAAAAGGATGGGGATTCTCATATCCGATCCATACCATTCTCCCCCAGTGAGAATCCATCAGAGCATGCTTCGGAAAGATCCATTCCAGCATGGCCGACCTCCGCAGCTCCTCCTCCCGCCCCTGTATCCCTAAGGCCGGTGATTGGGAGAGGTGTTCAGTCCCACACAGTCGATTAATCGAACTGCAGACTAAGGGATTTCTCCCTCCAGCATACATGGTGCCCGTTCGAGCCGGGCTTGCCACCTACAATGGCGGGGAGCAAGCGGAGAGCTTTCCCAGTCCCTCTATGGGGGCGCGGGTATGCCTTGTTCCTTATTTATTAAGGGCCTCGGATTTCCAATTCATCCGTTCCTCCGTGGGCTCCTGGAGTTCTACGGCCTCCAATTACACAATTTCACCCCTGCCTCCATTCTACATATCACCGGCTATGTTGCTCCCTGCGAGTTGTTCCTGGGCTACGAGGCTCACTCCGAGCTGTGGAAAAGGCTATTTTGCCTCGTCCCTCAAACACAGAGGGGGTCACTTTATCAAGTGGGCGGAGCCAAAATATGGCGCATCGCCGGTACCGGATACCTGTCCGGTACCCCGAAGAAGTCGTCAGAAGACTGGCCTGCGGAATGGTTTTATATGGAGGACGTTCCCCTTCCGGACCCTGTTCGGTGGGGTCTTCCTGAGTTCAGCAATGCTCCTCTGAAGAAACGCCGAAGTTGGCGCCCACGGAGCCCCCAGGCGGAAGACAATGGAGAAGTCCTCTACCTGATGAACCGGATTAAAGCACTGGCTCAATCAGAATTGACAGTAATCAATGTTATGCCGATTTGCATAATGCGGGGAGTGCAACCACTTCAATATCGTGGGAACCCCTTGTGGTGTTTTAACGGGGCGGATGATGCCACCTGCTACGGGCGTAAGGGTCCGGACAATGCTGCCGCTTTAGCAAAAATTCCGTCCGAATTGTTCAAGGGAGAGGAAGAGGAGTTCATCCGCATCAAGCCACGGGATGGATTCTCCATGTACTATCCTCCAAGCTGGGTAAGTTATATCTCCTTACTCCCATTTTTCCCGCATTCTTTATCGTAAGTATTCACCTTGCCACTTTGCGACAGGAACTACGAAAAGCCATAAAGGAGGTCAGCAGCCCTTCTCCACAACCAAAGGACCCTGACCGGGCCCTCGACTCCGGACTTGAAGAAGATCCGGTTATATTCGTGGAGCTGATAGACCGACAGTTCTATCAGTTAAGCTGCGATGATGCCATGGTGGCCATTACGGCCAACTATCCCGGACTGCTTCCTGCATCGCAGGTAAGAAAACCAAAAAATCCCAACTCCAAAAACTAGGATCCCCTGTTAGACACTTCACCTACCATATACGTATGGTGTTTTTATAGGGAAGGCATTCGGGACGCCCGGCCGAACCCGCAGCAACTTGCCAACAAGAGGCACCAAGGCCGGGCAGGCCAAAAAGGAAGGCGGTCAGGACGGAGACGCCGGCGCAAAGGTATAACAAAAACCCCGCTCCGTGGTTGTCATCTTTCTTGAAATGTGATGACGCCCATGTTTCCTTAACAGAAAAAACGCTCGCCAGAATATGTCCGGCGATGTTGCTAATCACGCTTCCACCAGTCGGGCGCCAGGACCGGATATAGAGGCGGAAGCCGATATGGGGCGGGCGCAGGATAATCCTCCTACAGAGGATGCAGATAGATTATCCGCCACAAATTCAGAAGTGGAAAGCGCCATGAATCATAGGTGCCATCGGGCCGTACTCCGCGACGCTTGTTTCTCACCAGAAGCATTTGATGCCTTCAATTCTGGAGAAGCGTACCTCCGTGCTGCTCAAGATGGTCTAGCCAGAGCCACGGATCAGTATGTAAAGGATGTACGGGTAAGTAAATCTGGCGATTATATGTATCAGTAGCCCCTGAGACTTGAAACAGTCAGCAGAACTGATTTAAGGATCATCTTTATTGTGTAGGTTCTTACAGAGAAGAATACTCAGCTATCACAGGAGCTGGAGGAATGCAAGGCCCAACTGCGGGCTGCTGTTGCCACATTGAAGGAACCGAAAAAGTCCCCCGCTGGTAACATTTACTTTAAAGAATGATGGTTACCATATAGTGTGCGGCGTGGCTGCAGATCTAACAATAGATGTTGCAGATGAATCCGGAGAAAATCCGGAGGACCAGCATGCCGTGCGACAGCTACTGGCAAACGCGTGCTGAGTGAGGTTAGGCAGGAAAAAAACAATCTCCAAGACGCCAATATCAAGTTGAGCGTGGAACTAAAAGACGTTCGAGCCCAGCTTGCAGACTCCGAGAAGGAGAATAAGCGGCTTTGGCACGGCATTTTCAGTAAGTGCTTGAACGAATCCTTTTGAAGGAGTTCGGCGAAGAAGCCGATTAATAGCGTTATGTCTGTAGGTATGCTGACGGGTCGTCCCGCGGAGGAAATGCCCGGGTTTGCGGGTGATCTTCTATCCGAGCTCTCACGTCTGCATGAACAAGTTCGGCAGGTGATGCAAGGTGTTGCCCAGGCCTTGTGGCCATCTGTCTCCCTGCCAGAAGGCGTTGCAGAGCTTACGGAGACTCAAGGGAGCACGGCGGCGCTTCCAATTATGGAAGATATCGGCCTGCCGTCAAGGTGCCAGAGAAGCCTGGGCCATGGTGAAGACACGGTATACCAAGGCTAACCCAAATCACATGGCCAAGGTCGGACCTGTGGGGCCCGACGGAAAAGATATCCCCGTTAGCTTAGTTTATGGGCAAGTAGAATTAGCCGCAAAGTATTCCCAATAGGATTGTAGGCTAGACCGCCTGTTGGATGGTATAGAAGAGGAATTTAGTCAGTTTGCATGACTATGTAATTAAAGTGACATGTATAATGCCTTCTAGCTGGATTGTAGATCATTTGTCTTGGCAGACCTTTTTGCTTCAACCTCGGGACCCGATAGTCTGGAGTGTATCCGAATACCCGCTCAGTTATATAAGAACCGGGGTATGCGTGGATACCAGGCGTAGGGGTCATTAGTGCTTGAATGGACAAGTGCCCAACTAGTTATGTTATATTACATGGGTAGTAAGAAACATCTTCCAGGGAGAATAGTTCCGTTAAGGGTTCCTTTCCCTGGGTATGCATGCCCTAAGGTGCATGTCCAGACTGTGATAAGAAACACAGGAAAAAACATCTGGGGGCAGATATGGAAAATAAACAACAATCATCTTTTGTTCACCGACCAAATATTCCCTTAAGAACGCTAGCTTTCGGCTTCACCCAGTCTGAGGTACACATCCGGCTGACCGGGCAGTAACAATCGCAGAGGTGCTCCCCTTATGCCCTAGCCGAATTAACGAGAATGTAGGGCATAAATACAAGAGCCAGGCAACCCTGCTTGGCCAAAACTTAAGTCATATCGATGCATATAATGGCAAAAAAAGGTACATGTGGAAGCGTAACACATGTGCGGGGCATGAGGCCCAGATAAATAATTAAGCTTCTGTGAAAGAAGCCTCGAGGTATGATGAGTGCGGCTAGCGCATCTATAATGTGCAAGCGAGGCACAAGTTGGCCCTTGAAGGCCTAGAGAAAGAATAAAAGAAAGAAAGAAAGCAAAACAAGACAAATAATGTATATGCAAAAAATGGACAGAGGAAGGGGACGCACATAGAGTCCGGCGCTAGGCGTAGAATCTTCGGAGCCTGGCCGCATTCCATGGGTTCGGCTCGAGTCGATTAGTCGAAGCATCCCGCAGTCGGTACGCTCCACCGGTCAGAACTTGGTCAATAATGAAGGGACCTTCCCATTTGGGCTCGAGCTTGTTCTTTTTCTTTTCCGGCAGGCGTAGAACTAGTTCGCCCATGTTATAAGTTTTGGCCCGTACTTCTCTGCTTTGGTATCTGCGAGCCTGTTGCTGATAAAATGTGGAACGGGCTTTTGCTACGTCGCGCTCCTCCTCCAGGGTGTCCAGACTGTCCTGCCGATCGAGCTCGGCTTCTCTTTCTTCGTACATGCGCACTCGAGGTGAGTCATGAATTATGTCACAGGGCAAGACTGCCTCTGCGCCGTACACCATAAAGAAGGGTGTATATCCGGTACTACGATTCGGCGTGGTCCGCAGCCCCCAGAGTATGGAGTCGAGATCCTCTACCCAGTGCGTGTTAGACTCCGTTAAGGACCGCACTAATCTTGGTTTAATGCCGCTCATTATAAGATCGTTTGCTCACTCAACTTGGCCGTTGGTTTGTGGGTGATAGACTGAAGCATAATCGAGCTTGATGCCCATTTTGCTGCACCAGAGTTTTACCTCATCGGCCGTGAAGTTCGTGTCGTTGTTAGTGATGATGCTGTGGGGGACGCCATAACGGTGTACGACCCCGGATATGAAGTCTATCACCGGTCCAGATTCGGTTGTTTAACAGGTTTGGACTCTATCCATTTAGTGAATTTATCCACCATGACCTGCAAGTATTTTTTCTTGTGGGTTCCCCCTTTAAGGGGTCCAACCATGTCAAGCCCCCAGACCGCGAAGGGCCACATAATGGGGATTGTTTGGAGGGCGGTGGGTGGCATGTGGCTTTGATTTGCAAAGAGCTGGCAACTGGCGCAACGTTGGACCAAGTCCTGTGCATCTGCCCGGGCCGTTGGCCAATAGAATCCTGTACGGAAGGCCTTGCTTACAAGAGCTCGGGCTGCGGCGTGGTGACCACCGAGTCCGGCGTGATTTTCTGCCAAAAGGTTCCGCCCTTCCTCTTCGGAGATGCATCTTTGAAGGACTCCGGTAGTGCTTTTTTTGTGTAGTTCTCCCTCATGGACCCTGTAGGCCTTGGATCGCCGCACTATGCAGCGTGCCTCATTTTGGTCCTCCGGAAGTTCTTGTCTAGTTAGGTAGGCCAGGAATGGTACTGTCCACGGGGCAATGATGCCATTATTACATGGGCTGAAGGTGTTATTTTGGTGGCGGAGCCTCCGATCGTGTCAGAGTGTTCGGTATCGGGTATTTTGGCCGGGTCCGGACTATTGTTACCGGTGTCCCCTTCCCATACTACGGATGGCTTGAACAGCCTCTCCAAAAATATGTTGGGGGGACTGCATCGCGTTTTGCGCCGATGCGGGCGAGGATATCCGCCACCTGATTGTTTTCCCGAGCCACATGGTGAAATTCGAGCCCCTCGAACCGAGCTGATATTTTTAGGACGACCTTTCGATAGGACGCCATTTTCGGATCCTTGGCGTCAAAGTCTCCATTTATTTGGGATATGGCGAGGTTTGAATCCCCACGCACCTCCAGGCGTTGAATGCCCATGGAGACTGCCATCCGAAGACCATGCAACAGAGCTTCGTATTCGGCTGCATTGTTGGAGTCTGTATACAATATTTACAGTACGTACTGAACGGTATCTCCAATTGGGGACGTCAGGATGACGCCAGCCCCTAGACCAGCCAGCATTTTAGAACCGTCGAAGTGCATGATCCAATTGGAGTATGCGCTGTACTCTTTAGGGAGTTCGGCCTCCGTCCATTCGACGACAAAGTCGGCCAATACTTGCGACTTAATGGCTCGCCGAGGTTTGTATGTTATGTCGAACGGGAGGAGCTCAATGGCCCATTTGGCAATCTGGCCCGTAGCGTCGCGGTTGTTTATAATATCATTAAGTGGCACTTTCGAGGCTACTGTAATCGAACACTCTTGAAAGTAGTGTCGCAGCTTCCGGGATGCCATGAGTACCGCATAAGCTATTTCTTGATAATGTGGGTACCGTGATTTGCATGGAGTGAGGATAGTGGATACATAGTATACCGGCTTTTGAAGAGGGAATTTATGTCCGTCAGCTTCTCGTTCGACAACGAGCACTGCGCTTACAACTTGATGAATTGCCGCAATATACAACAACATTGGTTCACCAATGTTTGGCGCGGCCAGGATTGGGTTGGTTGCCAGTATGGATTTTATTTCTTCCAATCCGGCTGTGGCAGCGTCCGTCCACTCAAAGTGTTCGGTGCGCCGAAGGAGGCGATAAAGGGGTAATGCCTTTTCTCCTAAGCGGGAGATAAAGCAGCTTAGAGCCGCCACAAATCCAGTTAACTTCTGGATTTCTTTGAGGTTTGTTGGGGTAGCCAACTGTGACAAAGCTCGGATTTTGACCGGATTAGCTTCAATACCTCTACTGGAGACAATGAAACCCAGGAGCTTTCCGGCTGGTACGCCGAAAACGCATTTTTCTGGATTGAGCTTGATGTTGTATGTTCGGAGGTTGTCGAATGTGAGCCTCAAGTCGTCTATCAAAGAGTCGACGTGTTTGGTTTTGACGACCACGTCGTCTACGTATGCCTCTACTGTTTTGCTGATTTGTTTCTCCAGACATGTCTGAATCATGCGCTGATATGTTGCGCCGGTGTTTTCGAGCCCAAAAGGCATTGTGTTGAAACAGAAGGGACCGTATGGTGTGATGAATGCCGTTGCGGCTTGGTCAGACTCCGCCATATTGATTTGGTGGTAACCGGAGTATGCGTCGAGGAAACACAATGACTCGTGTCTTGCGGTAGCATCAATAATTTGATCAATGCGGGGGATGGGGAAGGGATCCTTTGGGCAAGCTTTATTGAGGTCCTTGAAATCGACACAAAGGCGCCAGGGTTTATCCTTCTTTGGTACCATCACCAGGTTTGCTAGCCAGTCCGGGTGTTTTATTTCTCGGATGAATCCGACCTCCAATAACTTGGCTAGTTCCTCTCCCATGGCCTGTCTCTTAGTTTCGGAGAAACGCCGAAGAGCTTGCTTGACCGGCTTGAATCCCTTTAGGATATTGAGGCTATGCTCTGTTGGGGAACATAGCAGAATTTTAAAATTTTATACGCATCACCAAGATCAATCTATGGAGTCATCTAGCAACGAGGGAGAGGGGAGTGCATCTACATACCCTTGTAGATCGCGAGCGGAAGCGTTCAAGAGAACGGGGTTGATGGAGTCGTACTCGCCGTGATCCAAATCACCGATGACCTAGCGCCGAACAGACGGCACCTCCGCATTCAACACACGTACGGTTGGGAAGACGTCTCCTCCAACTTGATCCAGCAAGGGGGAAGGAGAGGTTGATGGAGATCCAGCAGCACGGCGGCGTGGTGGTGGAAGCAACGGTGATCTCGGCAGGGCTTCGCCAAGCTCAGGGAGAGGGAGAAGTGTCACAGGAGGGAGAGGGAGGCGCCAGGGGCTAGGGTGCGGCTGCCCTCCCTTCCCCCCACTATATATAGGACCCCAGGGGGGCGCCGGCCCTAGTAGATGCAATCTCCAAGGGGGGCGGCAAAGGGGGGTGGAGTGCCCCCCAAGCCAAGTGGGGCGCCCCCACCCCTAGGGTTTCCAACCCTAGGCGCAGGGGGAGGCCCATGGGGGGCACACCAGCCCACTAGGGGCTGGTTCCCCTCCCACTTCAGCCCATGGGACCCTCCGGGATAGGTGGCCCCACCCGATGGACCCCCGGGACCCTTCCGGTGGTCCCGGTACAATACCGATTACCCCCGAAACTTTCCCGATGGCTGAAACTTGACTTCCTATATATAAATCTTCACCTATGGACCATTTTGGAACTCCTAGTGATGTCCAGGATCTCTTCCGAGACTCCGAACAACTTTCGGGTTACCGTATACTAATATCTCAACAACCCTAGCGTCACCGAACCTTAAGTGTGTAGACCCTACGGGTTCGGGAGACACGCAGACATGACCGAGACGACTCTCCGGTCAATAACCAATAGCAGGATCTGGATACCCATGTTGGCTCCCACATGCTCCTCGATGATCTCATCGGATGAACCATGATATCGAGGATTCAATCAATCCTGTATACAATTCCCTTTGTCAATCGGTACGTTACTTGCCCGAGACTCGATCGTCGATATCCCAATACCTTGTTCAATCTCGTTACCGGCAAGTCACTTTACTCGTACCGTAATGCATTATCCTGATCAACCACTTGGTCACATTGAGCTCATTATGATGATGCATTACCGAGTGGGCCCAGAGATACCTCTCCGTCATACGGAGTGACAAATCCCAGTCTCGATTCGTGCCAACCCAACAGACACTTTCGGAGATACCCGTAGTGCACCTTTATAGTCACCCAGTTACGTTGTGACGTTTGGTACACCCAAAGCACTCCTACAGTATCCGGGAGTTGCACAATCTCATGGTCTAAGGAAATGATACTTGACATTCGGAAAAGCTATAGCAAACGAACTACACGATCTTTAAGCCATGCTTAGGATTGGGTCTTGTCCATCACATCATTCTCCTAATGATGTGATCCCGTTATCAATGACATCCAATGTCCATAGTCAGGAAACCATGACTATCTTTTGATCAACGAGCTAGTCAACTAGAGGCTCACTAGGGACGTGTTGTGGTCTATGTATTCACACATGTATTACGATTTCCGGATAACACAATTATAGCATGAACAATAGACAATTATCATGAACAAGGAAATATAATAATAACCATTTTATTATTGCCTCTAGGGCATATTTCCAACAGTCTCCCACTTGCACTAGAGTCAATAATCTAGTTACATTGTGATGAATCGAACACCCACAGAGTTCTGGTGTTGATCATGTTTTGCTCTAGGGAGAGGTTTAGTCAATGCATCTGCCACATTCAGGTCCGTATGTAGTTGAAGCGACGCTTGATATGCCTGGTCTTCCTGTGAAACCTGGGCTCCTTGGCAAGGGCAATAGCTCCAGTGTTGTCACAGAATAGAGTCATCGGGCCCGACGCATTGGGTATGACTCCTAGGTCGGTAATGAACTCCTTCACCCAGATTGCTTCTTGTGTTGCCTCCGAGGCTGCCATGTACTCTGCTTCACATGTAGATCCCGCCACAACGCTTTGCTTGCAACTGCACCAGCTTACTGCCCCACCATTCAAAATATACACATATCCGGTTTGTGACTTAGAGTCATCCAGATCTGTGTCGAAGCTAGCATCGATGTAACCCTTTACGACGAGCTCTGCGTCACCTCCATAAACGAGAAACATATCCTTAGTCCTCATCAGGTACTTCAGGATATTCTTGACCGCTGTCCAGTGTTCCATGTCGGGATTACTTTGGTACGTTCCTACCAAACTTACGGCAAGGTTTACATCAGGTCAGGTACATAGAATAGCATACATGATAGACCCTATGGCTGAGGCATAGGGGACGACACTCATCTTTTCTCTATCTTCTGCCGCGGTCGGGCATTGAGCCGTGCTCAATCTCGTACCTTGCAATACAGGCAAGAACCCCTTCTTTGACTGATCCATATTGAACTTCTTCAATATCTTGTCAAGGTACGTACTCTGTGAAAGACCAATGAGGCGTCTTGATCTATTTCTATAGATCTTGATGCCTAATATGTAAGCAACTTCTCCAAGATCCTTCATTGAAAAACACTTGTTCAAGTAGGCCTTTATGCTTTCCAAGAATTCTATATCATTTCCCATCAACAGTATGTCATCCACATACAATATGAGAAATGCTACAGAGCTCCCACTCACTTTCTTATGAATACATGCTACTCCATAAGTCTGCGTAAACCCAAACGCTTTGATCATCTCATCAAAACGAATGTTCCAACTCCGAGATGCTTACACCAGCCAATGGATCGAGCGTTGGAGCTTGCACACCTTGTCAGCATTCTTAGGATCGACAAAACCTTTCGGCTGCATCATATACAATTCTTCCTTTAGGAAACCATTAAGGAATGCCGTTTTGACGTCCATTTGCCATATCTCATAATCATAGAATGCGGCAATTGCTAACATGATTCGGACAGACTTCAGCTTCGCTACGGGTGAGAAGGTCTCATCGTAGTCAACCCCTTGAACTTGTCGATAACCCTTAGCGACAAGCCGAGCTTTATAGATGGTTACATAACCATCCGCGTATGTCTTCTTTTTAAAGATCCATTTATTTTCTATGGCTCGCCGATCATCGTGCAAGTCAGTCAAAGTTCATACTTCATTTTCATACATGGATCCTATCTCGGATTTCATGGCTTCCAGCCATTTGTCGGAATCCGGGCCCCGCCATCGCTTCTTCATAGTTCGAAGGTTCACCGTTGTCCAACAACATGATTTCCAAGACAGGGTTGTCGTACCACTCTGGTGCGGAACGTGTCCTTGTGGACCTTCGAAGTTCAGTAGCAACTTGATCTAAAGTTTCATGATCATCATCATTAACTTCCTCTCTAGTCGGTGCAGGCACCTCAGGAACATTTTCTTGAGTTGCACCACTTTCCGGTTCAAGAGGTAATACTTCATCAAGTTCTACTTTCCTCCCACTTATTGCTTTCAAGAGAAACTCTTTCTCTAGAAAGGATCCATTTTGGCAACAAAGATCTTGCCTTCGGATCTGAGGTAGAAGGTATACCCAATAGTTTCTTTAGGGTATCCTATGAATACACATTTTTCCGATTTGGGTTCGAGCTTTTCAGGTTGAAGTTTCTTGACATAAGCATCGCATCCCCAAACTTTTAGAAACGACAGCTTAGGTTTCTTCCCAAACCATAATTCATACAGCGTCGTCTCAACAGATTTCGACGAAGCCCTATTTAAAGTGAATGCGGCAGTCTAAAAAGCATATCCCCAAAATGACAGCGGTAGATCGATAAGAGACATCATAGATCGCACCATATCCAATAGAGTGCGATTACGACATTCGGACACACCATTACACTGAGGTGTTCCAGGTGGCGTGAGTTGTGAAACTATTCCACATTTCCTTAAGTGCGTGCCAAATTCATGACTCAAGTATTCTCCCCCACGATCTGATCGCAAGAACTTGATTTTTCTATCACGTTGATTCTCAACCTCACTTTGAAATTCCTTGAACTTTTCAAAGGTCTCAGACTTGTGTTTCATTAAGTAGACATTCCCATATCTACTCAAGGCATCAGTGAGGGTGAGAACATAACGATAGCCACCGCGAGCCTCAACACTCATTGGACCGCACACATTAGTACATATGATTTCCAATAAGTTGGTTGCTCGCTCCATTGTTCCTGAGAACGGAGTCTTGGTCATTTTACCCATGAGGCATGGTTCACACGTGTCAAATGATTCGTAATCAAGAGACTCCAAAAGTCCATCTGCATGGAGCTTCTTCATGCGTTTAACACCTATGTGACCAAGGCGGCAGTGCCACAAGTATGTGGGACTATCATTATCAACCTTACATCTTTTGGTATTCACACTATGAATATGTGTAACATTACGCTCGAGATTCATTAAGAATAAACCGTTCACCAGCGGGGCATGACCATAAAACATATCTCTCATATAAATAGAACAACCATTATTCTCGGATTTAAATGAGTAGCCATCTCGAATTAAACGAGATCCTGATACAATGTTCATGCTCAAAGATGGCACTAAATAACAATTATTGAGGTTTAAAACTAATCCCGTAGGTAAATGTAGAGGTAGCATGCCGACGGCGATCACATCGACCTTGAAACCATTCCCGACGCGCATAGTCACCTCGTCCTTCGCCAGTCTCCGCTTATTCCGCAGCTCCTGCTTTGAGTTACAAATGTGAGCAACCGCACCGGTATCAAATACCCAGGAGATACTACGAGTACTGGTAAGGTACTCATCAATTACATGTATATCACATATACCTTTAGTGTTGTCGGCCTTCTTGTCCGCTAAGTATTTGGGGCAGTTCCGCTTCCAGTGACCACTTCCCTTGCAATAAAAACACTCAGTCTCAGGCTTGGGTCCATTCTTTGACTTCTTCTCGGTAGCTTGCTTACCGGGCGCGGCAACTACCTTGCCGTCCTTCTTGAAGTTCTTTTTACCCTTGCCTTTCTTGAACTTAGTGGTTTTATTCACCATCAACACTTGATGTTCCTTTTTGATTTCCACCTCCGCTGATTTCGGCATTGAATATACCTCAAGAATGGTCTTTTCCATCCCCTGCATATTGAAGTTCATCACAAAGCTCTTGTAGCTCGGTGGAAGCGACTGAAGGATTCTGTCAATGACCGTGTCATCTGGGAAATTAACTCCCAGCTGAATCAAGCGGTTATGCAACCCAGACATTTTGAGTACGTGCTCACTGACACAACTGTTTTCCTCCATCTTACAACTGAAGAACTTGTTAGAGACTTCATATCTCTCGACCCGGGCATGAGATTGGAAAACCATTTTCAGCTCTTCGAACATCTCATATGCTCCGTGTCACTCAAAACGCTTTTGGAGCCCCGGTTCTAAGCTGTAAAGCATGCCGCACTGAACGAGGGAGTAATCATCAGCACGTGACTGCCAAGCGTTCCTAACGTCTTGGTTCTCTGGGATGGGTGCGTCACCTAGCGGTGCTTCTAGGACATAATCTTTCTTGGCAGCTATGAGGATGATCCTCAGGTTCCAGACCTAGTCCGTATAGTTGCTGCCATCATCTTTCAGCTTGGTTTTCTCTAGGAACGCGTTGAAGTTGAGGGCAACATTAGCATGGGCCATTTGATCTACAAGACATAGTGTAAAGATTTTAGACTAAGTTCATGATAATTAAGTTCATTTAATCAAATTATTCAATGAAATCCCACTCAGATAGAGATCCCTCTAGTCATCTAAGTGAAACATGATCCGAGTCAACTAGGCCGTGTCCGATCATCACGTGAGACGGACTAGTCAACATCGGCGAACATCTTCATGTTGATCATATCTTCTATATGACTCATGCTCGACCTTTCGGTCTTCCGTGTTCCGAGGCCATGTGTGTACATGCTAGGCTCGTCAAGTCAACCTAAGTGTGTTGCGTGTGTAAATCTGGCTTACACCCGTTGTATTCGAACGTTAGAATCTATCACACCCGATCATCACGTGGTGCTTCGAAACAACGAACCTTCGCAATGGTGCACAGTTAGGGGGAACACTTTCTTGAAATTATTACGAGGGATCATCTTATTTAAGCTACCGTCGTTCTAAGCAAATAAGATGTAAAACATGATAAACATCACATGCAAATCAAATAGTGACATGATATGGCCAATATCATTTGCTCCTTTTGATCTCCATCTTCGGGGCTCCATGATCATCGTTGTCACCGGCATGACACCATGATCTCCATCATCATGATCTCCATCATCGTGTCTTCTTGAAGTTGTCTCGTCATCTATTACTTCTACTACTATGGCTAACGCTTTAGCAATAAAGTAAAGTAATTACATGACGTTTATGTTGACACACAGGTCATAAATAAATAAAGACAACTCCTATGGCTCCCGCCGGTTGTCATACTCATCGACATGCAAGTCGTGATTCCTATTACAAGAACATGATCAATCTCATACATCACATATATAATTCATCACATCCTTTTGGCCATATCACATCACACGTCACATGCTGCAAAAACAAGTTAGACGTGCTCTAATTGTTGTTGCAAGTTTTTACGTGGCTGCTATAGGTTTCTAGCAAGAACGTTTCTTACCTACGCCAAAACCACAATGTGATATGCCAATTTCTATTTACCCTTCATAAGGACCCTTTTCATCGAATCTGATCCGACTAAAGTGGGAGAGACAGACACCCGCTAGCCACCTTATGCAACTAGTGCATGTCAGTCGGTGGAACCAGTCTCACGTAAGCGTACGTGTAAGGTCGGTCCGGGCTGCTTCATCCCACGATGCCGCCGAATCAAGATAAGACTAGTAACGGCAAGTAAATTGACAATATCGACGCCCACAACTGCTTTGTGTTCTACTCGTGCATAGAAATTATGCATAGACCTAGCTCATGATGCCACTGTTGGGGAACGTAGCAGAATTTTAAATTTTCTACGCATCACCAAGATCAATCTATGGAGTCATCTAGCAAGACTGGAGAGGGGAGTGCATCTACATACCCTTGTAGATCGCGAGCGAAAGCGTTCAAGAGAACGGGGTTGATGGAGTCGTGCTCGTCGTGATCCAAATCACCGATGACCTAGCGCCGAACGGACGGCACCTCCGTGTTCAACACACGTACGGTTGGGAAGACGTCTCCTCCAACTTGATCCAGCAAGGGGGAAGGAGAGGTTGATGGAGATTCAACAGCACGACGGCGTGGTGGTGGAAGCAACGGTGATCTCGGCAGGGCTTCGCCAAGCTCAGGGAGAGGGAGAAGTGTCACAGGAGGGAGAGGGAGGCGCCAGGGGCTAGGGTGCGGCTGCCCTCCCTCCCCCACTATATATATGACCCCAGGGGGCGCCGGCCCTAGGAGATGCAATCTCCAAGGGGGGCGGCGGCGAAGGGGGGTGGAGTGCCCCCCAAGCCAAGTGGGGCGCCTCCACCCCTAGGGTTTCCAACCCTAGGCGCAGGAGAAGGCCCATGGGGGGGTGCATCAGCCCACTAGGGGCTGGTTCCCCTCCCACTTCAGCCCATGGGGCCCTTCGGGATAGGTGGCCCCACCCGGTGGACCCCCGGGACCCTTTCGGTGGTCCCGGTACAATACCAATTACCCCCGAAACTTTCCCGATGGCCGAAACTTGACTTCCTATATATAAATCTTCACCTCCGGACTATTCTGGAACTCCTCGTGACGTTCGGGATCTCATCCGGGACTCCGAACAACTTTCGGGTTACCGTATACTAATATCTCAACAACCCTAGCGTCACCGAACCTTAAGTGTGTAGACCCTACGGGTTCGGGAGACACGCAGACATGACCGAGACGACTCTCCGGTCAATAACCGACAGCGGGATCTGGATACCCATGTTGGCTCCCACATGCTCCTCGATGATCTCATCAGATGAACCACGATGTCGAGGATTCAATCAATCCCGTATACAATTCCCTTTGTCAATCGGTACGTTACTTGCCCGAGACTCGATCGTCGGTATCCCAATACCTCGTTCAATCTTGTTACCGGCAAGTCACTTTACTCATACTGTAATGCATGATCCCTTGATCAACGACTTGGTCGCATTGAGCTCATTATGATGATGCATTACCGAGTGGGCCCAGAGATACCTCTTCGTCATACGGAGTGACAAATCCCAGTCTCGATTCGTGCCAACCCAACAGACACTTTCGGAGATACCCATAGTGCACCTTTATAGTCACCCAGTTACGTTGTGACGTTTGGTACACCCAAAGCACTCCTACGGTATTCGGGAGTTGCACAATCTCATGGTCTAAGGAAATGATAATTGACATTTGGAAAAGCTATAGCGAACGAACTACATGATCTGTAAGCTATGCTTAGGATTGGGTCCTGTCCATCACATCATTCTCCTAATGATGTGATCTCGTTATCAATGACATCCAATGTCCATAGTCAGGAAACCATGACTATCTTTTGATCAACGAGCTAGTCAACTAGAGGCTCACGTGTTGTGGTCTATGTATTCACACATGTATTATTATTTCTGGATAACACAATTATAGCATGAACAATAGACAATTATCATGAACAAGGAAATATAATAATAACCATTTTATTATTGCCTCTAGGGCATATTTCCAACATGCTCGGCCAGCCTGCATGGGATTCCTGGCATGTCTGAGGGATGACAGGCGAATATGTCCCAATTCTCGCGCAGGAACTCTCGTAGTGCGACGTCAATGGTGGGGTTTAACTGTGCCCCGATGGAGGCTATTTTTGTAGGGTCCGTTGGGTGGACTTGGAATTTGACTATTTCGTCCATTGGTTTAAAAGAGGTGGACTTTGATCTCTTGTCGAGTATCACGTCGTCCCTGTCCACTGTGGAGCACAGCATGGTTAATTCCTCGGCCGAGAGGGCTTCGGATAATGCCTCGAGGGCTAGTGCGGCTGTTTTGTTTTCGGCGCGAAGTGCTGTGTCCGGATCACTGGCGAGAGTGATCATTCCGTTGGGCCGGGCATTTTGAGCTTCATGTACCCATAATGGGGTATGGCTTGGAAGATCGTGAACGCCTCACGTCCTAAAAGGGCGTGGTATCCACTGCTGAACAGGGCCACTTGAAATGTAATTTCTTCGAACCTATAGTTCTCTGGCGTACCGAATACCACATCTAGTGTGATTTTCCCAGCGCATCGTGCCTCCCGACTGGGTATGATTCCTCTGAAGGTTGTGCTACTTTGCTCAATGCGGTTCCAGTCTATTTCCATTTTTTGAAGAGTTTCCTCATAGATGAGGTTTAATCCGCTGCCGCTGTCCATGAGTACTTTGGTGAGTCAAAAGCCGTCCATGATTGGACTGAGGACCAGTGCGGCTGGTGGTCGGGCTGTTCGGAATTTAGGTTCGTCACTGGCATTGAAGGTAATAGCCGTGTCACTCCATGGATTTATTGTTGCCACGTGGCAGATTTCGGCCATGCTGCGGAGTGTTCGCTTGCGCCTATTATTTGACACGAAGGACTCAAAGACTGTTAACACTGTATTGTTTTCCACGGGATGGTGCTCTGTGGCATTTGGTATAAGAAGATCCTCACCACTTTTGGCCACCTGCCGGAGTATCCAACATGCTCTAAGGCTGTGCGTTGGTATTGTATCCACTGTGCTATGAATTTTGCAGGGTCCTTTAAGCCATCCCTCCAATACGGTTCCGTGCCCTGTAGAGGGTTTTTGCTTCTTTGTAATGAACTCGAGTGTCTTATGATAGTGCACCCTTTTACTTCGGACTGGGTGTGTATACGGAGCCGGATTATCCCAAAATTTTGTTTCGGTTTTCCAGGCACTTTCCATCGCACAGTACTTTCGTACTATGGACGCCAAGTCGGCGAAGCGTGATATGTCATGGCGACTTATGGCGTTAAGGATTCCCTTGTCTGTGCAGTTATTGCAGAAAAGTGAGACTGCGTCTTCCTCGCAGCAGTCCTTAACCTTGTTCATCACAAGGAGGAATCTGGCCCAATAATGATGTACTGTTTCATGGGGCTCTTGCCTGATGTGATAAAGATCGTTTATGTCTGGGTGGGTGGGTGGATTTTAGTTCGGACCCCTACCCGATCAAAGACCCAGGGGCCGGGGGGTTTCCGATCTTGGAAGTTCGGATTCCGGTATGTTGCCCGATGAGTCTGGCCCGCTGCCTGACTCTAGGTTCAGGGATTGGGTGATGTCCTCCCGTAAACGGGTATCCGGCTCAGAGAGCTTAGGAATTCAGACATAGTTTGTCTTCAAGATAGAGGGAGGATCACCGCATTGTTCCTCCACCACCGCAACATGATGGGTGACCGGTGGAGAGTTAATCTCCCTTCGATCGGGTTTAAGCCCAATCCGATCATAGTCCATAGCGACTCCCAAGGCGGCGATGCAATCCAAGAGTTCGTTTAGGGAGGAGAGCTCCATTCGATCCATCTGCTCGGCGAATTCCGAGCCGACGTGGAGGCTGTTTTTGATGACCCGAGAAGACATCATCGGTGCAGCGGCTGAATAGGCAGTCATGATGAAACTACCTAGCCGGAGAGTTTTGCCGACAGCCAGAGCTCCCCCGGCGGTAATGTTGTTTTTAACAACGAGATGAGGCATCCTTCCTTACGGCGATGTCACAGAGGAACTCTCAATGAAAGCACCAATGTCGGTGTCAAAACCGGCGGATCCCGGGTAGGGGGTCCCGAACTGTGCATCTAAGGCGGATGGTAACAGGAGGCAGGGGACATAATGTTTTTTACCCAGGTTCGGGCCCTCTTGATGGAGGTAAAACCCTACATCCTGCTTGATTTATTCTTGATGATATGAGTATTACAAGAGTTGATCTACCACGAGATCGGAGAGGCTAAACCCTAGAAGCTAGCCTATGGTATGATTGTATGTTGTCCTACGGACTAAAACCCTCCGGTTTATATAGACACCGGAGGGGGCTAGGGTTACACAAGGTCAGTTACAAAGGAGGAGATATACATATCCGTATTGCCTAGCTTGCCTTCCACGCCAAGTAGAGTCCCATCCGGACACGAGACGAAGTCTTCAATCTTGTATCTTCATAGTCCAATAGTCCGGCCAAAGGATATAATCCGGCTATCTAGATACCCCCTAATCCAGGACTCCCTCAGCCCCTCTGGGCCAGATAACTTTGGAGAGTTTGCTCACCATGGCGCTGTCGCAGTCTATGTGCTCCCCGTCAACCACCTTCGGCTTCACGTTGAAGACCTTGAGTCACACGCCGAAGTGTGGGGGGATGCGGAGGAATGCCTCACACATGACGATGGACGCTGAGATGTGGATAAAGGAGTTTGGGGCTAGATCGTGAAAATCTAGCCCATAATAGAACATGAGACCACGAACAAAGGGGTGGAGGGGAAACCCTAGTTCGTGGAGGAAGTGAGGAATGAATACAACCCTCTCACCGGGCTCTGGAGTAGGGAGCCAGTGTCTGATTTCCGCTGTCAAATACCTCGCCTCACGGAGCTCCTTGATGTCCTTCTCCGTCACGGGGGAGGCCACCCATTTGCCTTGAGAACCGGATCCGGACATGGTTAGAATGTTTGGTAGTGGTGGAAAGGATTGAAGCTTGGGCATTAGGGCTCAAGGACGGAAGGGCTGAGGAAGGAGAAAGCGTGGGGTAATAAGATGGGTCCTTATCTCCTTATAAAGGCAGTGAATATCAAGCGTCCCTCCCCACAAGCCTTAAAGCTCGCCTATTCCCAACGGTTCGTGCAAATGGCACGGTTGGATTACCCAAACCTGTATTGATGAGAATCCCGCAATAAGGGGACACGATCTCTGCTTTGACAAGATGTGTCAATGAGGACAGCGCCTCGAAATACGAAGCGGGAGGCTAAAAATGGTTTGAAATAATAATAAGGCCAGAACATAACGTCTCGTCGAAAAAGCTGTCAGTAGACACGACTTATTTTGTTTAAGTATTTTGCCCTTGTGGTTCAGGGTTATGACTTTTATACAGAGCTGAACATAGTTCTTTTGACCAACTGCTTTGGAGTATTCGGAGGAGGAATCTGCCTTGCAATGCCGAAGACAATCTACACGCCGGACACATCGTCATTGAAGCCTGGTTCAGGGGGCTACTGAGGGAATCCTAGATTAGGGGGTCCCTGGGTGTCCGGGCTATGTCATATGGGCCGGACTAATGGGCCAAGAAGATACAAGATAGAATGCCTTCCCCCGTGTCCAGATGGGACTCTCCTTTGCGTGGATGGAAAGCTTGACGTTCGGATGTGAACATTCTTTTCTCTGTAAACCAACTCTGTACAACCCTAGATCCCTCCATGTCTATATAAACCGGAGGGTTTAGTCCATAGAGGCAATCATAATCATACAGGTTAGACATCTAGGGTTTAGCCAATACGATCTCAAGGTAGATCAACTCTTGTAACCCCTATAATCATCAAAGTCAATCAATCAGGAAGTAGGGTATTACCTCCATTAAGAGGGCCCGAACCTGGATAAACATCGTGTCCCCTGCCTCCTGTTACCATCGACCCTCACACGCATAGTTCAGGACTCCCTGCCCGAGATCGGCCAGTTTTGACACCGACACTCTCCAACATATAGTGCTTGCCAAAGAAAAAAGTGTAAAAAGGAAAGGTGATGATCACCATGACTCTTGTGTAAGGGTAGAAGATAAAAGTCAAAAATATGCCCTTCGCAGAGGGAAGCGAGGTTGTAATGCGCTTTTTATGGTTGGATGCACAAAATCTTAGTGCAAAAGAACGTCACTTTATATTGCCGCTTGTGATAAGGACCTTTATTTTGCAGCCTGTCACTTTTATTTCTTCCATATCACAAGTTCGTATAAAGCTTATTTTCTTCTCACTAATAGATCATGCATATTTAGAGAGCATTTTTTTATTGCTTGCACCGATGACAACTTACTTGAAGGATCTTACTCAATCCATGGGTAGGTATGGTGGACTCTCATGGAAAAACTGGGTTTAGGGATGTTTGGAAGCAGAAGTAGTATCTCTACTTGGTGCAAAGAATTTGGCTAGGATGAGAGGGAAAGGCAAGCTCAACATGTTGGATGATCCATGACAGTATAACTTCTATTCAGATATAAGAAAACATAACTCATTATGTTGTCTTCTTTCACCAACATCAACTTATTAGCATGTCATATTTTAATGAGTGCTCACAATTACAAAAGATGTCCAAGATAGTATATTTATATGTGAGGCCTCTCTTTCTTTATTACTTCCTATTAATTGCAATAATGACCAAAACTATGTTTGTCAACTCTCAATAACTTTTTCATCATACTCTTTATATGTGAAGTCATTACTCTATATAAGATCAATATATGATCTTTTTTTCTATTACTGAATTCTCTCAAGATCATAGCAAGCAAGAAAATCCCTTAACTCAAACCTACTCTTTATTATATATCTCAAGGACTCGATTACATAGAGGGAACATAAAACAAAACTCAAAGCTAGATCATACTAAAACTTTATTCTACTAGATCAAGATATAACCAAAAGGATCGAACTAAGAAAAACGATAAAGATAAAGATGTGATGGTGATACGATACCGGGGCACTCCCCCAAGCTTGGCAGTTGCCAAGGGGAGTGCCCATACCCATGTATTTAAAACTCTTTCTATGGGGGTGGTGATGTGATATTCTTAGCGATGATGCCCCTTAGGATACGATTCTCTTCCTCGAGCTTATTAATTTGCTACTTAAGATCCATTACTTCCTTGCGAAGTTTATCCGTGACGGCTAGAGCTCCGTCCACCCATGGATGTTTCCTTGCTGCGGGAGAAAAAGCAACACTCTTTTTCATATTTTCTCAAGAGAGAAATCTAGCATTGGGAGGAATAAACGAATTTGGTATTGTTGAGCTCTGAAGTTCCTCCAGCATGAATCTGGTTTGAAGGCGAGAGGTAACTTCTCGATCCTCCTCCATGGAATCCACTCTTTTCAAGTCAGCCTCCATCTCTTCCTCTGTCGCTTCCCCAAAGTGGTTAGCATCACTGTATGCTCTTGGGCCTGGTGCAGGGTGAGATACCCGACCCTCCCCGACCGACTCTTGTGAAGACATCTTGCTCCAAATCTGCTGCAGGAACAACTCAAAACGAAAACAGAGGATTTTGTTGTGGTACGGTGGTCAAAACCTTCGGGAGATTATATAATGATTTTTTATCGACCAAATGAAGTACCGTGCAAGAAAACAGAGTCCAGAAGGCACAAGAGGTGGCCACAAGGATGGGGGGCGCACCCAGGGGGTAGGGCGTGCCCTCAACCCTTATGGTGGCCTCGTGTCTCTTTCGGACTACTTTTTATTTTCCTATTTTTTTAAATATTCCAAAAGGAGAAAATTTATCATTGGAAACGTTTTGGAGTCGGTTACTTACTGTACCACATACATGTTCCTTTTTGGAGTTTGAGACATTCTGGAAAGTGTCCCTTATGTACTCCTCTAGTGTTACGGTATTAATTATATTGGTCTCAACATTTATGGGAGTACCTGAGATATAATGTTTGATTCTTTGACCATTTACCACCTTTGGATTTGTGCCTTCGGCATTGTTGATTTTTATGGCACCGGAATGATAGACCTCCTCGATGATGTAAGGGCCTTCCCGTTTAGAGATAAGCTTTCCTACAAAAAATCTTAAACGAGAGTTGTATAGAAAAACATGATCACCTACATCAAACTCATGCTTTTGTATCCTTTTATCGTGCCTTTTAACTTTTTATTTAAACAACTTGGCGTTCTCATAGGCTTGGGTTCTCCATTCATCAAGTGAGCTAATGTCAAATAACCTCTTCCCACCGGCAAGTTTGAAATCATAATTGACCTCTTTAATGGCCCAATATGCCTTATGTTCTAGCTCAAGAGGTAAGTGACATGCTTTACCATAAACCATTTTATACGGAGATATACCCATACGATTCTTATAGATAGTTCTATAAGCCCATAATGCATCATCATGTTTCTTAGACCAATTCTTTCTAGATCTATTAACAGTCTTTTGCAAAATTAATTTAAGCTCTCTATTACTCAATTCTACTTGACCACTAGACTGAGGATGATATGGAGATGCAATTCTATGGTTAACATCATATACAGCAAGCATTTTACGGAAAGCACCATGAATAAAATGTGAACCACCATCAGTCATTAAATATCTAGGGACTCCAAACCTCGGAAAAATAACTTCTTTAAGCATCTTAATAGAAGTGTTATGTTCAGCACTACTAGTTGGAATAGCTTCTACCCACTTAGTAACGTAATCAACAACAATTAAAATATGTGTATACCCATTAGAGGAAGGAAAAGATCCCATATAATCAAAGCCCCAAACATCAAATGGTTCAATAACAAGTGAATAGTTCATAGGCATTTCCAAACGTCTACTAATATTAGCAATTCTTTGACATTGATCACAAGATAAGACAAACTTACGGGCCTCCTTGAAGAGAGTGGGCCAATAGAACCCGGATTGCAATACCTTATGTGCAGTTCTATCTCCAGCGTGGTGTCCTCCCTTAGACTCAGAGTGGCACTTGCATAGGATTTGTTCATGTTCATGCTCAGGTACACAACGTCTAATAACACCATCTACTCCTTTATAAAGGTGTGGGTCATCCCAAAAACTAATATCTTAAATCATAGAAAAACTTTTTCTTTTGCTGGTATGTGAAACTAGGTGGTATAAATATAGCAACAGTATAATTAGCATAATCAGCATACCATGGAGTATTATGAGAAGCATTTATGACATTTAATTGTTCATCAGGAAAACTATCATCAATAGGCAGTGGGTCATCAAGAACATTTTCTAACCTAGATAGGTTGTCTGCAACGAGGTTCTCAGCTCCCTTTCTATCAATAATGTGCAAATCAAATTCTTGTAGCAAGAGAGCCCATCTAATAAGTCTAGGTTTAGCATCTTTCTTTTCCATAAGATATTTAATAGCAGCATGATCAGTGTGAATAGTTACTTTGGAATCAACAATATGAGGTCCAAACTTATCATACGCAAATACAACTACTAAATTTCTTTTTTAGTGGTAATTTCTTTGGGCACTGTCTAGAGTTTAACTAGCATACTGAATAACATTTAATTTCTTATCAACTCTTTGTCCTAGAACAGCACCAACAGCATAATCACTAGCATCACACATAATTTCAAAGGGTAAATTCCAATCAGGTGGCTGAACCATAGGAGCAGAAATCAAGGCTTTCTTAAGTATTTCAAATGCTTCTACACAATCATCATCAAGAACAAAAGGAACATCTTTTTGCAAGAGATTAGTGAGAGGCCTAGAAATTTTAGAGAAGTCTTTAATAAACCTCCTATAGAAACCAGCATGACCAAGGAAACTTCTTATACCTTTGATATATTTAGGACACGGCATCTTTTCAATAGCATCTACTTTAGCTTCATCAACTTCAATACCTCTTTCAGAAATTTTATGCCCAAGACAATACCTTCATTAACCATAAAGTGGCACTTCTCCCAATTCAAGACAAGATTAGTTTCTTCACATCTCTGCAAAACTCAGTCAAGGTTGCTTAAGCAATCATCAAAATAAGTTCTGTAAACGGAGAAATCATCCATGAAAACCTCAACAATCTTTTCACAAAAATCAGAGAATATAGGAGTCATACATCTTTGAAAGGTAGCAGGTGCATTGCATAAACCAAAAGGCATACATCTATAAGCAAAGGTACTGAAAGGGCAAGTAAAACTGGTCTTCTCTTGATCCTCTTTTGACACAGGTATTTGAGAGAAACCGGAATAACCATCTAGAAAGCAAAAATGAGTATGTTTGGATAGTATTTCTAGCATTTGATCAATAAAAGGTAAGGGGTAATGATCTTTTTTAGTAGCTTTATTTAATTTGCGGAAATCAATTACCATTCTATAACCTGTAACAATTCTTTGAGGAATCAATTCATTCTTATCATTAGGAAAATAGTAATAACTCCCTTCTTAGGGACACAATGAACAGGACTTACCCATTGACTATCAGCAATAGGATAAATTATACATGCCTTCAGGAGCTGTAGTATTTCATTTCTTACCACTTCTTTCATCTTAGGATTTAACTGTCGTTGGTGATCAACAACTGGTTTAGCATCTTTCTCCAACTTAATTTTGTGTTGACATAGAGTGGGACTAATGCCCTTAAGATCATCAAGAGTATATACAATAGCAGCACGGTGCTTCTTCAGAGTTTTCAATAATTTCTTTTCTTCACGCTCTGAAAGGTTATCACTAATAATAACAAGATATATCTTCTTTTCATCAAGATAAGCATATTTCAGAGTATCAGGTAATTGTTTAAGCTCAAACACGGGATCACCCTTAGGTGGAGGAGGATCTCCAAGGATTTCAACAGGAAAATTGTGTTTCAAAATAGGTCCTTGATTAAAGAATACTTCATCTATTTCCCTTCTTTCATTCATAAGCATATCATTTTCATGTTCTAACAAATATTGTTCTAAAGGATCATTAGGAGGCACGGCAATAGAAGCAAGACCAATAATTTCATCCTTACTAGGCAATTATTTATCATGGGGTTGTCTACGAAATTTAGAGAAATTAAAATCATGAGACATATCCCCTAAACCAATAGTAACAATATCTTTCTCACAGTCTATCTTAGCATTAACAGTATTCAAGAAGGGTCTACCAAATATAATGGGACAAAAATTATCTTGTGGGGAAGCAAGAACAAGAAAATCAGTAGGATATTTTATCTTCCCACACAAGACTTCAACATCTCTAAAAATCCCAATTGGTGATATAGTATCTCTATTAGCAAGCTTAATAGTAACATCAATACCTTCTATCTCAGCAGGTGCAATGTCATTCATAATTTCTTTATATGATCTATAAGGAATTGCACTCACACTAGTATCCACATCACATAAGCCATGACAACAATGATCTCCAATTTTAATAGAAACAACAAGCATGCCAACAACAGGTCTATGTTTATCTTTAGTATCAGGTTTAGCAATCCTAGCAGCTTCATCACGGAAATAAATAACATGCCCATCTATATTATTAACCAAGAGATCTTTAACCATAGCAATACTAGGTTCAACTTTAATTTGCTTAGGGGGTGTAGGTGTTCTAGTATAACTCTTACGAACCACAGTTGAAGCTTTAGCATGATCCTTTATTCTAACAGGAAAAGGTGGTTTCTCAATATAAGCAGTAGGAACAATAGGATCAACATTATAAGTAACAGTTTCTTCTTAAACTTTAATAGGTTCTACTACTTTCACTTCAATGGGAGGATTATATTTAAACCACTTCTCCTTAGGGAGATCAACATGAGTAGCAAAAGATTCACAGAAAGAAGCTACTATCTCAGAATGAAGTCCACATTTAGTGCCAAAATCAGGAAAAGCATCGGTATCCATAAAAGATTTAACACAATCAAACTTAAGGTTTATACCTGACTCCTTACCTTCGTCGAGTTTCCAATCTTCAGAGTTGTGTTTAATTCTTTCCAATAAATCCCATTTGAATCCAATATCATTCTTCATATAGGAACCAGTATAAGAAGTATCGAGCATGGATCGATCATTATGAGAAAGCCGAGCATAAAGATTTTGAATAATAATTTCTCTTGAGAGCACATGATTGGGGCATGAATATAACATTGACTTAAGCCTCCCCCAAGCTTGAGCGATACTTTATCCTTCACGAGGCCAAAAGTTATATATATAATTCCGATCACTATGAACCAGATGCATAGGATAAAACTTTTGATGAAATTCCAATTTCAATCGATTGTAGTTCCATGATCCAATGTAACACCCCGGATGTAATTTACCTTATTTGTACTCCAACTCTTGCCGTTTCCGGCGCTAAGTTATTTTATTTTTCTCGGGTTCGGGTTTTTGTATCCGTGTGTTGTTGCCTTTGTCATGCATCTCATATCATGTCATCATGTGCATTGCATTTGCATACGTGTTTGTCTCATGCATCCGAGCATTTTCCCCGTTGTCTGTTTTGCATTCGGCGCTCCTATCTCCTCCGGTGGTCCTTTCTACCCCTTTTCGTGTGTGGGGGTTAAACATTTCCGGATTGGACCGAGACTTGTCATGCGGCCTTGGTTTACTACCGGTAGACCGCCTGTCAAGTTTCGTACCATTTGGACTTCGTTTGATACTCCAACGGTTAACCGAGGGACCGAGAAGGCCTTGTTTGTGTTGCAGCCCAACACCCCTCCAGTTTGGCCCAAAACCCTCTCCATCGTCTCGGTCATTCGATCACGATCGCGTGGCCAAAAAACGCACTCCATTTGGAGCTTCCTAGCTCCTCCTACCTATAGAAAGGCATCCCCTCTCGAAATCCCGGATCCCCTCCTTCCAAAAACCCTAAAAATCGCCCTGCCATGCCGGACATTGTCCGAGTCCCACCGGACGAATCCCGCCGCCGTGCCCGTGCCAATCAGCGCGTGACATGTGGCACGACCGCCCGCCGCTGCGGCCTGCGGGAGCCCGCAACAGGCCCCCGCGGCCCAGATCCGCTTCGCCGCCGCCCGCCTTCATCTTCCCCAACGCCGCTCCAGCCCTGCCGCCTTCGCCTGAGCGCCGCCTTCCTCCGCCTCGACGCCAGCGAGTCGCCACGCCGCCTCGTCGACCAACATCGCCCTGCCTCCTCGACTTCCGTAGAGGCCGCGCCGCCCCTGCCTCCTCGACGTCCGCGTCAAGTACAGCTCCGGCGAGCTCCTCTGCCGTCCTCCCCATCCGGCTCCCCCTCCTTCCTCCTCATCGAACGTCAAGTCCGGCCGCCGCGTCCATTGTCTCCGGTGACGCGCGAAGCTACAGTAACCGCGGGCTGGATCTGAGATCTATTCGGAGACGGTTGACTTTTTCCCCTGCAAACCCAATTTTTGGCAATTTTCATCATGTCGTAACTCTGTAGCTCCGATTCGCGCGTGTAGCATATCAAAATGTTCGTCTCGATGAGTACATCATTTCATCTCCTTTCATCATTTTCATTTGAGCTCATCTTGATGCCCAAAATGCTGTTGGAAGAGGGCTATGTGGTGAATTTGTCAGATCTGTTTCATCAAATAGCTATTTGTCATTTTTGCCATGAATAATGTGTGCATGATATGATCCTGAGCTCTACATGTGTTTTGTTATATGCCATGCCATCTTTAAATAGGTGCTTGTCATGTATTTTTGTGACATTTGTGGTAACTAGCACAAGCTTGCAAATCAGCGTAATCGGTAATGCTGATTTCAGGGACTTAGAATTTCACTAAGTCCTTGTTCTGTTTTTGTCGGTATGCCATATGTTCATGTTGTTTCCTAATGATCCGTGCCTACTTTGAGGATGATTAGTAAGGGTGTTTTGTTAACATTGTGGTGCTCTATCCATCCATGTCTTTGTTTGTATTTATTGAGCAACCTAGCTTGAGTCAATCGAGCTCTAGTTTTGCTATATCGTGAATCCTGGCAGATTGTTGACATGATTAGCGATTTTGCCGAGGATGTTGCTATTGATCCGTGCATGCTATGTTGTTGTTCTTGCCATGTCTAGTTCCTATGCCACGTATTCTTGATGGGTGTATGCTTAGTTTGTTATGCCATGCTCTGTAGTGAGTGCATCGAGCTCGTAAACATGCCTACTCGTTAACCGATTTGCATGCTCCAGTTTTTCACTAAGTCTGAGATCTGTTTATGTTTTTGCCATGTTCACATGCTTGCAATTGTATTTTCTTATCTATTTTGGCTCAAGGTCACTAAGGGACTTTTGTTAAGTGCTTTGAGTAGCTTCATGAAATGCCTTACTTTGCCATGTTAAGTTCCTGTAGCATGTAGTTTTCATGCTCTAATGTGTGCTACCTGATGATAAATACCAGACTTGTGTTAGTTTCACTAAGTCTGAAACCTGTTATCGTTTGCTCTTTTGCCATGCTTGTTTGAACCTGTTAATGGATGAATTAGCCGTAGCTCAGTGTTCATCTTTTGTCAAGCATCATGAGTGGATCCCTTCCATGTATTTTGTTGTCATGTTTGAGTGCTGTAGCATATTTAACTTGTTGCATTTAGTTGGTCACTTGCTGATTATCAGAGACCGGTGCCATATTTGTTTTGCTTGCCATTTTCAAACCGTGCATCTGATTCCGGTGATCTTTATATCAATTTCAACCGAAATCACCTCACCTTTCCAGTGCCACTCTTGGATTTCCAAGTTGAGGCCAGGTTCAATCATTCCTTGTCAAATCTTTCATATGCATCACATACTGCATCCCGCATATCATACCATGTTTGCATCATGTTGTTTGAGCATTGCACGTGGTTGATTGTGTTCCGTTTGCTTGTTGTTCTTGTTTGGGTAGATCCGGGAGACGAGTTGATGAATGAGGAGCCCGTTGAGTTTGCTTACAAGGATCAAGTCAACTCTGACAACTTTGCAGGCAAGATGATCATACCCTCGAAATCACTTCTATCTTTGCTTGCTAGATGCTTGCTCTTTTGCTATGCCCATGCTACGATACCTACCACTTGCTTATCATGCCTCCCAAATTGCCATGTCAAACCTCTAACCCACCTTGTCCTAGCAAACCGTTGATTGGCTAGGTTACCGCTTTGCTCAGCCCCTCTTATAGCGTTGCTAGTTGCAGGTGAAGATTGGAGATCGTTCCTTGTTGGAACATTGTTTATTGTTGGGATATCACCATATTATCTTGTTATCTTAATGCACCTATATACTTGGTAAAGGGTGGAAGGCTCGGCCTTTTGCCTAGTGTTTTGTTCCACTCTTGCCGCCCTAGTTTCCGTCATATCGGTGTTATGTTCCCGGATTTTGCGTTCCTTACGCGGTTGGGTTATAATGGGAACCCCTTGACAGTTCGCCTTGAATAAAACTCCTCCAGCAATGCCCAACCTTGGTTTTACCATTTGCCACCTAGCCTCTTTTTCCCTTGGGTTTCCGGAGCCCAAGGGTCATCTTTATTTAAACCCCCCTGGGCCAGTGCTCCTCTAAGTGTTGGTCCGACCGAGTAGACTGCGAAGCCACCTCGGAGCAACTTGAGGGTTGGTTTTACTCGTAGGATGTCTCATCTGAGTGTGCCCTGAGAACAATATATGTGCAGCTCCTATCGGGATTTCTCGGCACATTCGGGCGGTGTTGCTGGACTTGTTTTACCATTGTCGAGGATGTCTTGTAAAACCGAGATGCTGAGTCTGATCGGAATGTCTCGGGAGAAGGAATATCCTTCGTTGACCGTGAGAGCTTGTGATGGGCTAAGTTGGGACTCACCTGCAGGGATTTGAACTTTCGAAAGCCGTGCCCACGGTTATGGGTAGATGGGAATTTGTTAATGTCCGGTTGTAGATAACATGAAACTTAACTTAATTAAAATGAATCAATCGCGTGTGTAACCGTGACGGTCTCTTCTCGGCGGAGTCCGGGAAGTGAACACGGTGTTGGAGTAATGCTTGACGTAGGTTGTTCTAGGATCACTTCTTGATCATAGTTGTTCGTCCGTGCTTTGCCTTCTCTTCTCGCTCTCATTTGCGTATATTAGCCACCATATATGCTAGTCGCTTGCTGCAGCTCCACATCATATCTTGCCTTACCTATAAGCTTAAATAGTCTTGATCGCGAGGGTGCGAGATTGCTGAGTCCCCGTGAGGGAGTCCTGGATTAGGGGGTGTCCGGATGGCCGGACTATACCTTCAGCCGGACTCCTGGACTATGAAGATACAAGATTTAAGACTTCGTCCCGTGTCTACAAGGGACTTTCCTTGGCGTGGAAGGCAAGCTTGGCGATACGGATATGTAGATCTCCTACCATTGTAACCGACTTTGCGTAACCCTAACCCTCTCCGGTGTCTATATAAACCGGAGGGTTTTAGTCCGTAGGACAACATACAGAACAACAATCATACCATAGGCTAGCTTCTAGGGTTTAGCCTCTCCGATCTCGTGGTAGATCTACTCTTGTACTACCCATATCATCAATATTAATCAAGCATGACGTAGGGTTTTACCTCCATCAAGAGGGCCCGAACCTGGGTAAAACTTCGTGTCCCTTGCCTCCTATTACCATCCGGCCTAGACGCACAGTTCGGGACCCCCTACCCGAGATCCGCCGGTTTTGACACCGACACCCCGTGACTCACAGTTTACTTCCAAAACCAGATGAAGGGACCGATGATATCGTTCTAGACGATGCGCTTGAGCTCAAGTGGGAGTTCGATGAAGACTCTCGCCGTTACTATGTTTCCTTCCCAGATGATCAGTAGTGGTGCCCAGTTGGGGTGATCGGGGACCGTGTCGCATGTGGGGGTTAATCTTTATTTTGGTACCGTAGTCGAACCATGAGTGTATTGGATGATTGTAATGTTAATCATGTATTTGTGTGACGTGGTGAGTGTAAGCCAACTATGTATCCTTTTCCCCTTTTATCTATTTACATGGGTTGTTGTGAAGATTACCTTACTTGCGACACTGCTTTCAATGCGGTTATGCCTCTAAGTCGTGCTTCGACACGTAGGAGATATAGCCGCATCGAGGGCGTTACAAGTTGGTAATCAGAGCCTTCCCCGACCTTAGGAGCCCCCTGCTTGATCGAATCATTGGCGTTGTTGAGTCTAGAAAAATGTTTTGAATCTTTTAGGAATTATATATCAGAGAGTTAGGAATTCGTTTTACTCCCCGGTCCCTTCATCGCTCTGGTAAGGCATCCTGTCATTTAGGAATTTTTTAGGATCACGCGGGTATCTTGGAATTGTTCCGATCGATTTGTGACGAGAACATTGTTCTTGGTGCCTCCTGTCATTTAGGGGTTGTGGCAGTGTCCCGGGGAGTTGAGCGCCGAGGTGTTGTCGTCACAATTTTATCGTTGAGATTCTGGAATACCTGAGTTTCGCCGACATCGAAAATCTTTTTTATGTAGTTGTTGGTGAGATAACCTCGACGCCACCCAGTACTGGGGCGGGAGTTCGGGAGTATTGCCATAACTCGTATAACGGATGCTTTTCAAAGGTTGAGGTAAATGATTTCCGAAGGTTTCTCGGTTATGTGTTGAAGGATGGATACAGCTGGATGTAGGATTTGCTAGATTTGGGTGAGATATTATGCTTCCCCTGTATCCCCAACACCTGATTGCATAACCAGAAAGGTTCGGGAGTTTCATAGGTGGGAATTCTTGTAGCTCTAGTTCTTCTTCCGCGGATATTTGGTTTGAGATTGGGTGATCCTCACCAAGTATTCGTTCTTTTCCGTACCTTGTTTTTTTCTTCTACCTCAATTCTAGTGGCTTCTCAATTTATGGATATGTGACCATTTCAACTGGAATGCATTCGTTCATTTTGTTCGGATGTGAAGACTATATGTTGCAATTTCAACCCGTTTGATTCAGCTTCAATATTTGTCTGTCAATGTGCTAACAGATGTCAACCTCTTCAGGGTGGCTCCTCCAACGCGCACGACTCCGAATCCTGATCCGCCACCACCACCTCCACCTCCGGAGGCATGGCAAGCTGTGATGGCCGCTACCAATGCAAACACGCAGCTGATCATGCAACTTCTTCAAGAGCGCAACCAAGGGACCAGGGTCATGGCAACAATCAGAACCACTTTGCTACACTCAACCAGTTCCTAGCTAACCAGCCAAAGACCTTCAGCAATTGTGTTGAGGCAACAGACGCTGATGATTGGCTCGTGGACATATGCAAGCATTTCGAGTGCAGTAACATCATGCCTGAGGACTTTGTCAAGTTCGCCTCCTTCCAACTCAAAGACCAAGCTGCAGAATGGTTTCAGTAGTACAAAGATTCCAGAGGAGGCCGTATGATTGCCTGGGATGAATTCCGTCAAGACTTCAAAGCTCATCATATTCCTCAGAGTGTGGTTGAAAGCAAGCGTGAGGAATTCCGCAACCTGAAGCAAGGCTCTATGTCTGTTTACGAGTACAACAAGATGTTTCAGAAGCTCGCCCATTTTGCTAAGCAAGACGTCCCTGACGAGAAGAGCATGATATACCAGTTCAGGGGTGGTCTCAGAGAAGAAATCCAGCTAGCTCTCGTCCTCTTAGAGCCCAAGAGGTACGATGAGTTTTACAACATGGCAATGAAGCAAGAGACTGCTCAACTGAAGTGCGATGCTTCCATGAAGCGAGTCAGAGATGCAACTCCTTCTTCCTCAACTCAAGTGGCTAAGCAGCAGAAGTATTGGCTTCCTCCTCCTCCGTCCCGTCAGCCTTATCAGCAAAAGAGCAAAGGTGGCAGTGGATCTTCCCACCTGCCCAACCCTGGCTTTCAGAACAAGACTTCGTCTGAAGCTCAGAGATCAAGTGCTCTATATCACCGTCCGCTCTCGGAGGTCACGTGCAACAAGTGCCAATAGAAGGGTCACTATGCCAACAAATGCTTCAATCAGAGGCGTCTCCCTCCTCCTCCTCCAATAAGATCGGCAAGTACAACTGTGATCAAGCATAACCCCAAGCACGCCAAGGTCAATTTGATGAATGCAGCTCAGGCAGAGGACTCGTCAGATGTCATCATGGGTAACCTTCCTATTAACGATGTTCCCGCAAAAGTTCTTTTTGACACTGGTGCATCGCATTGCTTCATTTCAAACCTTTTGCATCAAAGTATGAGTGCGATTATCAGTATTCGCAAAGATCTTTGCAAATCGTGTCACTGGGCAAGCAAATGACAGCTAATATCTGTGTCCCGGATGTTACTATCACGTTGGGCGACTACAAATTTCTAGCTTCTCCTATTGTTCTGGGCGACTCGGATATCGATCTTATTCTTGGAATGGATTGGCTTTCTAAGCACAAGGCTCATCTTGATTGTGCTGCCAGGCAGATTCAATTGACTCATTCGTCTGAGGATGTAATTGTCTTTGCCGCTCATGATGATACCATCCGTCTGTTTTCTCTCAATGAGAACGGTGAACTGGATGCCATCTCTCATATTCCATTCGTTTGCGAATATCAAGACGTCTTTCCAGAAGAGCTTCCAGGAATGCCTCCGCACCGGCCAGTTGAATTCGTCATCGATCTTGAGCCTGGCACGGAACCTGTTTGCAAACGTCCTTACAAGCTTGGACCTGAAGAGTTGAAGCAGCTAAAGAAGCAACTCAATATTCAAGAGCGTATGGGTCTCATCCGACCTAGTTCTTCTCCGTGGGGTTGTGGATTTCTTTTTGTGAAGAAGAAGGATGGAATGGACTGACTTTGTGTTGACTACCGTCCATTGAACAAGAAGACTATAAAGAACAAGTACCCACTTCCCAACATCAACGAGCTGTTTGAACAACTCAAAGGTGCTCAAGTATTCTCCAAGCTTGATCTCCGTATGGGCTATCACCAGATCCAAATTCGTGAGCAAGATATTCCCAAGACGGCTTTCAGAACAAGCTATGGTTCATATGAATACACTGTCATGTCTTTTGGCCTCGTCAACGCTCCGCCGACTTTCTCTCGCATGATGAACTTCATCTTCAACCCCTACACAAATGACTTCGTCTTGGTCTACCTCGATGACATTTTGGTTTTTTTCCAAGAACAAGGAAGATCATGCCAAGCACTTGCGTTTGGTGCTCGATAAGCTCAGAGAACATCAGTTCTACGCCAAGTTCTCAAAGTGCGAGTTTTGGCTCGATGAGGTTCTCTATCTTGGGCATATCATCTCTGCCAAGGGCATAGCGGTGAATCCTGAGAAGGTGTCTACAATTATGAATTGGGAACCACCTCAGAACATGAAGCAACTCCATAGCTTCCTTGGGCCCGCAAGCTATTGTCGAAGGTTCATTGAGAACTTTTCAAAGATCGCGAAGCCACTTTCCAACCTTCTCTAGAAGCACGTCAAGTATGTTTGGTCTCCGGAATGTGACATCTCTTTCAACACCCTGAAAGAGAAATTAGTCACTGCTCCAGTTCTGACTCCTCCTGATGAATCCAAACCGTTCGAGGTCTTCTGTGATGCCTCTCATCAAGGTCTTGGTGCAGTGTTGGTGCAAGAGAAGAAAGTTGTGGCTTATACCTCTCTCCAGTTAAAGCCCAACGAGAAGAACTACCCCACTCATGACCTCGAGTTGGCGGCAGTTGTGCATGCTCTTTTGACTTGGAGACATCTCTTATTGGGAAGAAAAGCGGACATCTTCACTGACCACAAGAGTCTCAAGTACATCTTCACTCAGCCTAATCTCAACCTCAGGAAAACTCGTTGGGTTGAAATGATTCAAGAGTATAATCCGAGCATTGAATATACTCCAGGCAAGGCCAATGTAATTGCTGACGCATTGAGCAGGAAGGCTTACTGCAACAGTCTGATTCTCAAGCCTTACCAACCCGAGCTTTGTGAAGCTTTCCGCAAACTCAACCTGCAAGTTGTTCCTCAAGGTTTCCTCGCCAACCTTCAAGTCTCTCCTACTTTGGAAGATCAGATTCGCGAGGCTCAACTTCTTGATGCTATGGTGAAGAAGGTGAAGATTGGGACTGCCAAGAGTCAACCCAAGTACAAGTGCTATCGTCTTGATGACAAGGATACTCTCTTCTTTGAGGATCACATTGTTGTGACTAAAGGTGACCTTCGTAAAGTCATTATGAACGAGGCTCAAAATTCTCTCCTCTCTATCCACCCTGGGAGCATGAAGATGTACCAGGACCTTAAACAGGCGTATTGGTGGACTCGAATGAAGCATGAGATTGCTCAGTTCGTGAATGAATGTGATGTCTGCAGAAGAGTGAAGGCAGAACACCAACGACTAGCTGGTCTCCTCCAACCTCTTGCCATTCTAGAATGGAATTTTGACCACATTGAGATGGACTTCATGACGGGATTTCCAAAGTCCAAGCGTGGCAATGATGCTATATTCGTTGTCATCAACAAACTCACTAAAGTGGCTCACTTTCTGCCTATCAAAGAGTCTATCACTGTAGCTCAATTGGCGGAGCTTTATACCTCTCGGATTGTCTCTCTGCATGGCAGTCCGCAGTTGATTTCTTCAGACCGTGGCGGCATCTTTACCTCCAAGTTTTGGGATTCTTTTCAGAAGGCCATGGGCACCAACATCCGTTTCAGCACAGCTTTCCATCCTCAAACTAGCGGTCAAGTCGAGCATGTCAATCAGATTCTCGAAGATATGCTCAGGGCTTGCGTTATCTCTTTTAGTATGAAGTGGGAAGATTGTCTCCCATATGCCGAGTTCTCCTACAACAACAATTTTCAAGCAAGTTCGGGCAAGGCCCCATTTGAAATTCTCTATGGCAGGAAGTGTCTTACTCCTCTTAACTGGTCAGAGACCGGTGAATGTCAACTTCTTGGAAATGACTTGATCACAGAGGTAGAGGAAATGTGCAAAGTCATTCGTGATAACCTCAAAGCAGCGCAATCGTGCCGAAGAGCTACTATGATAGTAAGCATCGTGATTTGGCTTTTGAGATCGGAGCCCATGTTTACCTCTGCATCTCTCCAATGAAAGGTACTCGTCGCTTCGGTATCAAAGGGAAGCTTGCCCCTAGATACGTCAGTCCTTTCAAGATCGTCAGCAAGAGAGGCGATCTCACCTATCAACTCGAGCTTCCCTCCAACTTTGCAAATGTGCACGACATGTTCCATGTCTCTCAGCTCCGCAAGTGCTTCAAGACCCCTGATCGCACCATCAACTTCGAAGACATTGATCTCCAATAAGACCTTTCTTATCGTGAGCACCCCGTTGCTATTCTTGAAGAAACTGAGCGCAAGACTCGCAATAAGTCAATCAAATTCCTCAAAGTCAAGTGGTCACATCATTCCAACCGTGAAGCCACCTGGGAACGTGAGGATCACCTCCATTCTGAGTACTCGGCGTTTTTCCAGACCTAGATCTCGGGACGAGATCCTTTCATAGTGATGGAGTGTTGTAACACCCCGGATGTAATTTACCTTATCTGTACTCCAACTGTTGCTGTTTCCGGCGCTAAGTTATTTTATTTTCCTCGGGTTCGGGTTTTTGTCTCCGTGTGTTGTTGCCTTGGTCATGCATCTCATATCATGTCATCATGTGCATTGCATTTGCATACGTGTTCGTCTCATGCATCCGAGCATTTTTCCCGTTGTCCGTTTTGCATTCCGGCGCTCCTATATCCTCCGGTGGTCCTTTCTACCTCTTTTCGTGTGTGGGGGTTAAACATTTCCGGATTGGACCGAGACTTGTCATGCGGCCTTGGTTTACTACCGGTAAACCTCCTGTCAAGTTTCGTACCATTTGGACTTCGTTTGATACTCCAACGGTTAACCGAGGGACCGAGAAGGCCTCGTTTGTGTTGCAGCCCAACACCCCTCCAATTTGGCCCAAAACCCACCTAAACCATCTCCATCGTCTCGGTCATTCGATCACGATCGCGTGGCCGAAAACCGCACTCCATTTGGAGCTTCCTAGCTCCTCCTACCTATAAAAAGGCATCCCCTCTCGAAATCCCAGATCCCCTCCTTCCAAAAACCCTAAAAATCGCCCCGCCGCGCCGGCCATTGTCCGAGTCCCACCGGCGAATCCCGCCGCCGCGCCTGCGCCAGTCAGCGCGTGACACGTGGCACCACTGCCCGCCGCCGGCGCGGCCCGCGGGAGCCCGCAACAGGCCCCCGCGGCCCAGATCCGCTTCGCCGCCACCCGCCTTCATCTTCCCCGACGCCGCTCCAGCCCCGCCGCCTTCGCTCGAGCGCCGCCTTCCTCTGCCTTGACGCCGGTGAGTCACTGCACCGCCTCGTCGACCGACGTTGCCCTGCCTCCTCGACTTCCATAGAGGCCGCGCCGCCCCTGCCTCCTCGACGTCCGCGTCAAGTATAGCTCCGGCGAGCTCCTCCGCCGTCCTCCCCATCCGGCTCCCTCTCCTTCCTCCTCATCGAACGTCAAGTCCGGCCGCTGCATCCATTGTCTCCAGCGCGAAGCTACAGTAACCGCGGGCTGGATCTGAGATCTGTTCGGAGATGGTTGACTTTTTCCCCTACAAACCCTAATTTTTGGCAATTTTCATCATGTCGTAACTCTACATCCGTAGCTCCGATTCGTGCGTGTAGCATATCAGAATGTTCGTCTTGACGAGTACATCATTTCATATCATTTCATCATTTTCATTTGAGCTCATCTTGATGCCCGAAATGCTATTGGAAGAGGGCTATGTGGTGAATTTGTCAGATCTGTTTCATCAAATAGCTATTTGTCATTTTTGCCATGATTAATGTGTGCATGATATGATCCTGAGCTCTACATGTGTTTTGTTATATGCCATGCCATATTTACATAGGTGCTTGACATGTATTTTTGTGACATTCTAGGTGACTAGCACAAGCTTGCAAAGTAGCATAATCGGTAATGCTGATTTCAGGGACTTCGAATTTCACAAAGTCCTTGTTCTGTTTTTACCGGTATGCCATATGTTCATGTTGTTTCCTAGTGATCCGTGCCTCTTTTGAAGATGACCAGTAAGGGTGTTTTGTTAACATTGTGGTGCTCTATCCATCCATGTCTTTGTTTGTATTTATGGAGCAACCTAGCTTGAGTCAATAGAGCTCTAGTTTTGCTATATCGTGAATCCTGGCAGATTGTTGACATGATTAGCGATTTTGCCGAGGATGTTGCTATTGATCCGTGCATGCTATGTTGTTGTTCTTGCCATGTCTAGTTCCTATGCCACATATTCTTGATGGGTGTATGCTTAGTTTGTTATGCCATGCTCTGTAGTGAGTGCATCGAGCTCGTAAACATGCCTACTCGTTAACCGATTTGCATGCTCCAGTTTTTCACTAAGTCTGAGATCTGTTTATGTTTTTGCCATGTTCACATGCTTGCAATTGTATTTTCTTATCTCTTTTGGCTCAAGGTCACTAAGGGACTTTTGTTAAGTGCTTTGAGTAGCTTCATGAAATGCCTTACTTTGCCATGTTAAGTTCCTGTAGCATGTAGTTTTCATGCTCTAATGTGTGCTACCTGATGATAAATACCAGACTTGTGTTAGTTTCACTAAGTCTGAAACCTGTTATCGTTTGCTCTTTTGCCATGCTTGTTTGAACCTGTTAATGGATGAATTAGCCGTAGCTCAGTGTTCATCTTTTGTCAAGCATCATGAGTGGATCCCTTCCATGTATTTTGTTGTCATGTTTGAGTGCTGTAGCATATTTAACTTGTTGCATTTAGTTGGTCACTTGCTGATTATCAGAGACCGGTGCCATATTTGTTTTGCTTGCCATTTTCAAACCGTGCATCCGATTCCGGTGATCTTTATATCAATTTCAACCGAAATCACCTCACCTTTCCAGTGGCACTCTTGGATTTCCAAGTTGAGGCCAGGTTCAATCATTCCTTGTCAAATCTTTCATATGCATCACATACTGCATCCCGCATATCATACCATGTTTGCATCATGTTGTTTGAGCATTGCACGTGGTTGATTGTGTTCCGTTTGCTTGTTGTTCTTGTTTGGGTAGATCCGGGAGACGAGTTGATGAATGAGGAGCCCGTTGAGTTTGCTTACAAGGATCAAGTCAACTCTGACAACTTTGCAGGCAAGATGATCATACCCTCGAAATCACTTCTATCTTTGCTTGCTAGATGCTTGATCTTTTGCTATGCCCATGCTACGATACCTACCACTTGCTTATCATGCCTCCCAAATTGCCATGTCAAACCTCTAACCCACCATGTCCTAGCAAACCATTGATTGGCTATGTTACCGCTTTGCTCAGCCCCTCTTATAGCGTTGCTAGTTGCAGGTGAAGATTGGAGATCGTTCCTTGTTGGAACATTGTTTATTGTTGGGATATCACCATATTATCTTGTTATCTTAATGCACCTATATACTTGGTAAAGGGTGGAAGGCTCGGCCTTTTGCCTAGTGTTTTGTTCCACTCTTGCCGCCCTAGTTTCCGTCATATCGGTGTTATGTTCCCGGATTTTGCGTTCCTTACGCGGTTGGGTTATAATGGGAACCCCTTGACAGTTCGCCTTGAATAAAACTCCTCCAGCAATGCCCAACCTTGGTTTTACCATTTGCCACCTAGCCTCTTTTTCCCTTGGGTTTCCGGAGCCCAAGGGTCATCTTTATTTAAACCCCCCTGGGCCAGTGCTCCTCTGAGTGTTGGTCTGACCGAGTAGACTGCGGGGCCACCTCGGGGCAACTTGAGGGTTGGTTTTACTCGTAGGATGTCTCATCTGAGTGTGCCCTGAGAACGAGATATGTGTAGCTCCTATCGGGATTTGTCGGCACATTCGGGCGATGTTGCTGGACTTGTTTTACCATTGTTGAGGATGTCTTGCAAAACGGAGATGCCGAGTCTGATCAGAATGTCTCGGGAGAAGGAATATCCTTCGTTGACCGTGAGAGCTTGTGATGGGCTAAGTTGGGACTCCCCTGTAGGGATTTGAACTTTCGAAAGCCGTGCCCGCGGTTATGGGAAGATGGGAATTTGTTAATGTCCGGTTGTAGATAACATGAAACTTAACTTAATTAAAATGAATCAACCGCGTGTGTAACCGTGATGGTCTCTTCTCGGTGGAGTCCGGGAAGTGAACACGGTGTTGGAGTAATGCTTGACGTAGGTTGTTCTAGGATCACTTCTTGATCATAGTTGTTCGTCAGTGCTTTGCCTTCTCTTCTCGCTCTCATTTGCGTACGTTAGCTTCCATATATGCTAGTCGCTTGCTGCAGCTCCACATCATATCTTGCCTTACCTATAAGCTTAAATAGTCTTAACCGCGAGGGTGCGAGATTGCTGAGTCTATGGTAAAACCCTACGTCCTACTTGATTAATATTGATGATATGGGTAGTACAAGAGTAGATCTACCACGAGATCAGAGAGGCTAAACCCTAGAAGCTAGCCTATGGTATGATTGTTGTTCGTCCTACGGACTAAAACTCTCTAGTTTATATAGACATCGGAGAGGGCTAGGGTTACACAGAGTCGGTTACAATGGTAGGAGATCTACATATCCGTATCGCCAAGCTTGCCTTCCACGCCAAGGAAAGTCCCTTCCGGACACGGGACGAAGTCTTCAATCTTGTATCTTCATAGTTCGGGAGTCCGCCCGAAGGTATAGTCCAGCTATCCGGACAACCCCTAATCCAGGACTCCCTCAGTAGCCCCTGAACCAGGCTTCAACGACGACGAGTCCGGCGCGCTGATTGTCTTCGGCATTGCAAGGCGGGTTCCTCCTCCAAGTACTTCATAGAAGAGTTTGAACACAAAGGTAGTGTCCGGCTCTGTAAAATAAGTTTTCACATATTGCCATAGAGAGAATAATATTTACACAAATCTAATCTGCTGACGTATTCTGTAGCGTGACATCACACCACGGCCAAGTCTTTATTCAAATCGTTTTACTGTCCCACCTCAGCGCGTTTAGCGAGGCGGTTTCCTTGGCACGTCTTGTTAAAGCAGAGATTGTGTCCCCTTATTCCGGAATTCTCATCAATACGGGTGTGGGTAACCCAACCGCGCCATTGACTACGGCGCTTGGGAGATAAGCGAGTTTTACCAGGCTGGTGGGGGCGCATAGTCGCGTCCGCCCATATAAGGGGATAAGGATCCGCCTTTTCATCCACACCTTTTGCCTCCTTTGCCTATCCATTTCCGTGCACTCGAGGTCCAGCGCCCAAGTCCGCACACCCCACCTCAACCTTCTCCAGCCATGCCCGGAGCGGGAGGCAAGTGGATGGTCTCCTCCGTCACGGAGGGACACATCAAAAAACTGAGGAAGGCCGGATACTTGTCTAACGACATTGCGCACCGGCTTCCCGAAGAGGGGCAGCTCATCCCCACCCCTAGGCCCCATGAGAGGGTGGTGTTCCTCCCCCATTTCCTCCGCAGACTAGGCTTCCCTCTCCACCCATTTGTCTGGGGGCTCATGTTCTACTATGGCCTGGATTTCCACGATCTGGCCCCGAACTTTGTCCTCAATATCTCGGCGTTTATCGTCGTGTGCGAGGCTTTCTTCTGCATCTGCCCCCATTTTGGCCTATGGCTCAAGACTTTCAACGTCAAGCCGAAGGTGGTGCGCGGCACATAGGCGGAGTGCGCAGGCGCCATGGTGGGCAAGATGCCCAATGTCCTATGGCCCGAGGGCTCCTTCGTGGAGTCCCTAAAGGGGTGGCAATCGGGGTGGTTTTACATCACCGAGCCGCGTGACCCTGAATGGGTCGCAGCCCCCGAGTTCCAATCCGGACCCCCTACGCGGCTCACCTCCTGGAAAGAGACGGGCCTGTCGTGGGGTAAAGAAGGAGAGCTGACTGGACTCCAAACATGCGTCCAAACCCTGGTGGACAAGAAGCTCAAACTTGTCAATGCAGTCCAGGTTATGCTCATCCGCCGGATCCTCCCGTGTCAACAACGGGCTTTCAACCTGTGGGAGTTCGACCCGGCGCAGCACCGAACTCTGAGCAGGCTCTTCGACATGATGTACGAAGATGCCTGGAAGGTGCTTTTCAAGGGCGCCGAGGCCCCCGCATCCGCTACCGAGGATCGCGGATTCAGCACGCAGCGTCGCGCTCATGCGGTAAGCTATTTTTACCTTTTACAGGGTATTAGTTTTTCATAGTTTGACTCTATGCGGGATCTAAGCTCCCTTACCTTTGACAGGATTGGCAGGAGACGTCTGGACAGATCAATTGTCCGGCTCCTTTGCCCGAAGGCCTAGCGGACGCTCGCTTGGCGAAGCTGCTGGTTCCGGCACCCTATGTGGTGCCGGAGAAGAAGGCCAAGAAGAAGGCCACGGGGACTCGAAAGAGTGCCTGGCGCCTGGGGGTGTCGGATTCATCGTCCGATGACTCCAAGACGAACTCCTCCCGTGAAGACGAGGAGGAGGAAGAAGAGACCTCTCCCCCTCTAGCGGGGGGAGAGAAGAAAAGGAAGGCCACCCCAACTGGGGAGGCCGAAGGGTCCAAGAAGGGGAAAACCCTTCCTCCGGACGGCCCTACCAACGCCGACGATGGCGAAGAGGAGTGGCCGCACAGGGCCAAGCCCCTGGCGAGACCGTAAGTGTCCGGATACCAGAGTGATTCATAGTATTCCTCCATTGCACAGCTTTTCCTTATGTCGAATGTGTTTATGCAGTCCGCCCAAGGCCGGGCTCGACGAGTCGTCGAGCGGCTCCCTAGATTCGTCGGATGTGAATTCACTTCCGACGGCTTCCTCCCCCCACCCTACGGATGACGCCGAGGTGGCGTCCCAACAGGTTCCAAGCCAGGAGGAGGTGGTCCTGGAGGCACCGCAAGGCGACCTCCCGGACTCCAAGCGTAGAGGGGATAAAACCCCCAAGGGCACCGCGCCGGAACCTTCGACGGTCGCGGACTCCGGTAGGCAGCCTCCTTCCAAGAGGGGCAAGCCTACCGAGCTGATGACCTCCGTCCAATCGGAGGCACCGGAGAACTTGCTGGAGGTGCTTAAAGGCGCCTCCATCAACGAGGAGCACCGCACTATTATGAGTGCGGTGATCGAGAAGGTTCAGTCCGCCAAGAGCAGACTGACTGAAGCCTGTGCCAGCCTTCTAACAGGCTTTGAGGTAAGTAAAGAATAAAAATATTACCGCATAGACAGTAGCCCTTGATGCTCTGTTCGGTGTTCGGAAAGAAAAGACGAATAGAGGATCTAATAACATTCATAGGAGTCTAATATAATGAAGTGAATATGCGTATGCAGGCTTTGCTGCTGGCCTCCGTCGCACTGACTGCGGAGGTGGATACGCTGAAGCAAAACCTTGCACGGTCCGAGAACGAGCTCGGCCATGCCAAGAGGCAACTCGAGGAGAAGGAAGGTAAGTAATACCTTGCGCAAGTATATAGAGAAGATGTGGTTGCAAAAAATGACAGGATCAACGTGCTATTATAGGGGCCACGACCGAGGTGGCAACCCTTAAGCAAGCGCTATCCGAGGCCAAAAACCAAGCGGCCGCGGAGCCCACGGAGAGAGGGAAGCAGGAGGCGCGGGTGGAGGAGGTGCAGAAAGAGCTCCAGGCTCTCGTGAAAAAACACGAGAGTTTGGAGCTTAACTCAAAGAGGCAAGCGTACGAGCTTGCGGCAGCCCTTAAAAGCGTGAAGTCTGCCAAGGCCGAAGCCCAGAAAGCCCTCAAAGAAATTGAAGCGATGAAGAAGATAGCGGCGGGTAAGGCATTCATTATGCAAAGCAAGCACGTGAAAGTGAATTACTTGTTACTTACCCGAGTCCGGAGCTCTCTAGGAGCGTTCGCAGATTTGCCCCGCAGTGCGTCGGATGCCGCCGCCTACTACCGAGCCGAAGAGGGGAGCTCGATGGAGAAGGTGTTCTGGTCTCAGTATGCTGAGGCCGGACACCTGGTGCCTTTGAGCGACCAGCTGAAGCAAATGGTCGAGCTCCACAAGGTTGCCGAACAGGCCATAAAGGGCCTCATAGTTCGGTTGTGGCCTGGAGAGGCTCTGCCTGGGAGCTACTTCGGGCTGGTGAGGCGGCTGGTGGATGCCTGTCCACGGCTTGAAGTAATCAAGCGCTCCGTCTGCATTGAAGGTGCCCGTAGGACGCTTGCCCATGCTAAAGTGCACTGGGGCAAGATGGATGCGTAGAAGCTGGTGAAGGACGGGCCGCCGTCGGGCAAGGAGCATCGCGTCCCGGAAGCGTATTATGAGGGCGTCCTCAAGGGTGCCCGCCTTATAGCGGATGAATGCTCCAAAGATGTAATTTTTTAGTAAACTCGCATTTGTGATCCTGTACGCTGAAAACTTGTTCATATGCGCTAAGCAACGCTTTTGAATTTAAAATATTACCTTCTGTGCGGCCGTTTATCAAATTTGAGAGATGGCGAGTCGTCGGCTTCTGCCCCCATGCCACGAGTGTTGGGGTGTTCGGGATAAACATGAGCGCTCTTTTTTCCATTCTTGGGTCCTTCGAGGGAGGCGCTCAACACAACGAACAAGGCAATCAGACTATAATGCTTGAACACTCTCACTTAGCCATAGAATTCTATAATTTTAAATTTGGGCAAAGCCCCTAGTGTTCGGAAGACCGAGTTTGGGGCGCTATCCACGCCTAGGCCGGACAAAGCCGACTCCTCGCTCTAAGCGGCATAAGTCTTTAGGGACTCGAAAACCTCTTGAACAGCGACCAGCTCTCGCCTCATCATGACGGTCGGTTTTAGCTTTCTCTACTGAGGTGCTTAGCCCAGCTCAACTGGGGCACAATTGCAGTAGTTCTCCTAGTGCTACCTTAGCCGATATAACAGAATGTAAGGTACCAAAACATAGGAGCCGGGCAAACCCAACTATTGACCCAAGACATGATTCGGAGCCGATGCATATAATGCTATAAGTTCGGGGTGCCGCACTTGTGAAAGTGTTCGGACTTCTCACACCGTATTGTGGGGTACGTAAGCCCCTGGCGTATGGGCCATACCAAAGTGTACGGGTGCAATATGTCATTAATGAACATATATTCGTAAAGAAAGGTATTGCAATAATAGACGGAAGCTATGCATTGGTTATTTAAAAAAGCTGCGATCAAAGCAGAACGATACAAATAGTGCAATAAGAAAAAGATGGGACTATTTAACATGTCCTTTCCAGGGGCAAGCTGCGGAGTGGTATGTAAAACAGGTATACTGCTCGTTATAGAGACCACCTTAGAGCTCCATAGTGCGGCGTAGCTTTCTGCTTCCCTGGTTGTATCGTTTGTGCGGCAGTTGTACTGCCGGACAAGCCTTCCGAAGAATGGAGTCCTGAAAATAAGAGAAAATTAAGAAATCGGCAGCCCCTAGTGCGGTTTAAGCCGCGTTTCGGGCGTGCCGTGATGGTGCCCCTCCCCCTGTGCCCATGGTATTTCTAGAGCGTAGTTATGTACGCGCAGCACTGGTTTCGCAAGTTCGCAAGGGCTGGGGTTGGGGCCGCATTGCTACGCTTGCTCTGAACGCGCCGGGCGGTCTTGGTGTAGGTTACTCCGGGCGCGCTTGATGGTGTCTAGACGTTTAATGGCCGGACTAGAGAATTGCCTTGAGAGGCTGCTTTGTACTTCCGCTGCGATAGCCGCCGTATGCTCCTCCGTTCGGAGAGAGCGTTCGGTGTTTCCATTGACCGTGATGACGCCTCGAGGGCCTGACATCTTGAGCTTGAGGTATGCGTAGTGCGGCACCGCATTGAACTTGGCAAATGCGGTTCGCCCGAGCAGTGCGTGATAGCCACTACGGAACGGGACTATGTTGAAGATTAACTCCTTGCTTCAGAAATTATCCGGAGATCCGAAGACCACTTCAAGTGTACTGAGCCTGTACAGTTGGCTTCTACACCTGGTATGACGCCTTTAAAGGTCGTTCTGGTGGGTTTAATCCTCGAGGGATCGATGCCCATTTTCCGCACTGTATCTTGATAAAGCAGGTTCAGGCTGCTACCGCCGTCCATAAGGACTCTAGTGAGGTGAAATCCGTCAATAATTGGGTCTAGAACCAATGCGGCGAATCCGCCATGACGGATGCTAGTGGGGTGGTCCCTTCGATCAAAAGTGATCGGGCAGGAAGACCATGGGTTGAACTTTGGGGCGACTGGCTCCATCGCGTATACGTCCCTTAGCACACGCTTCCGCTCCCTCTTGGGGACGTGGGTTGCGTATATCATGTTCACCATCCGCACTTGTGGGGGAAAACCTTTCTGTCCACTGTTGTTTGGCGGCCGGGGCTCCTCCTCGTCATCGCTATGCAGCCCCTTGTCTCTGCTTTCGGCATTTAACTTGCCTGCCTGCTTGAACACCCAACAATCCCTGTTGGTGTGATTGGCTGGTTTTTCGGGGGTGCCATGTATCTGGCATGAGCGGTCGAGTATTCGGTCCAAACTGGACGGGCCCGGAGTATTTCTTTTGAATGGCTTTTTCCGCTGACCGGGTTTAGAGCCTTTGAATCCGGCATTAACTGCCGTATCCTCAGCATTGTCGCCGTTAATGCGGCGCTTTTGCTTGTTGCGACGTGACCTGCCACTACTGTCCTTGGTATCCGAATTACCATGGCTCTTGGTCATGTTAGTGCTGCGAGCTAGCCAGCTGTCTTCTCCCGTGCAAAAGCGGGTCATAAGTGTCATGAGGGCTGCCATAGATTTCGGCTTTTCCTATCCTAGGTGCCGTGCAAGCCACTCATCGCGGATGTTATGCTTAAAGGCTGCTAGGGCCTCTGCGTCCGGACAGTCGACAATTTGATTTTTCTTGGTTAGGAACCGTGTCCAGAATTGTCTGGCCGATTCCTCTGGCTGCTGAATTATGTGGCTTAGGTCATCGGCGTCTGGTGGTCGCACATAAGTGCCCTGGAAATTGTCGAGGAATGCGGCTTCTAGGTCCTCCCAACAACCAATTGATTCTGCTGGCAAGCTGTTAAGCCAATGCCGAGCTGGTCCTTTAAGCTTGAGTGGGAGGTATTTGATGGCGTGTAGGTCATCACCGCGGGCCATGTGGATATGAAGGAGATAGTCCTCGATCCATACCGCAGGATCTGTTGTGCCATCGTATGATTCGATGTTCACGGGTTTGAAACCCTCGGGGATTTGATGATCCATTACTTCATCTGTGAAGCATAGTTGGTGTGCGGCGCCTCTGTATTGGGCTACATCATGACGCAACTCAAACAAGCTTTGTCTATTGTGTTTGGCCCGGCCGGATTTACTGTATCCGGCATGACGAGTATCGTCTCGTGCCATGGGGCGCCCACATGATCCATAGATCAATCTTGTTTGCCTTGCCTTGTCCTCCAATATATCTCGCAGGTTTGGCGCATTTTCCCATGCCTTGGTATTTTTTGAGCGGTGCCGGGGTGCGACTTGAGTGGAGGACCGAGAGGCCTCTCTGTCACGGCCACGGGGTGGCTGGTCGGGCGCATCATGCGCTGGTGATGTAAGTTTAAGTGCTTCCTCCTCTAATTGGGGTAGCAACCTGCGCTTTGGGTAGCTCTTGGAGGGGCGTTCGAGTTCATACTCTTCGGTTGCAAGGACTTCAGTCCATCTGTCGGCTAGCAAATCTTGATCAGCTCTAAGCTATTGCTGTTTTTTTCTTGAGGCTGCTTGTCGTGGCCATAAGCCCGTGTTTGAAACGCTCTTGTTCGACGGGTCCTCCGGCACGACAAATTCGTCGTCGTCGAGGCTTGCCTCGTCTTCGGAGGGAGGCATATAATTATCGTCCTCGACCTCTCTGTCTGCCGCTCTCTCATGAGGGTTGGCTTCTCTATCCTCCTGTGCTGAATCTTGCTGGAGGTGGTTGTCTTCAGCACTGTCTGGGGTGTTATTATCTCCCGTGCCGGAATCACCGTTTTTTTTGCGGGATTTAGAGCGGCGCCGCTGACGCCGGCGCTTAGGCTGCTTCTTGGAGGGGTCATCCTCTGCTGCTCCATCGCCATTGCCTTCTTTTGGGATGTCCACCATGTATATATCATATGACGAGGTGGCTTTCCACTGCCCTATGGGCGCTGGTTCTTGATCGTCTCCTGCATCGGTGTCCATACCTACGATGTCTTTGGAGTCAAAGTCGAGCATGTCGGTTAAATCATCGACAGTGGCTACGAAGTGGGTGGTGAGTGGGCTTTGAATTTCTTCATCCTCCGCATCCCAACCTTGCTGACCACAGTCCGGCCAGGTGTGATAGCCTGGCTTAATAGGGATGATAGACTACTCATATCAATAAGGAATTCCTTTTTTTCCGGGAGCCCATTCGGACAGAACTCCAAAGTTAAGCGTGCTTAGCTTGGAGTAGTGTCAGGATGGGTGACCAATCGGGAAGTTGCTCCCGGGTGCGCATGAGTGAGGACAAGGTGCGCAGAAAAGACTAGTATTGATCTGTGGGGCTAGTCTAGATCCCGCCAGGAGTAACGACCACCAGCGGGTGTGTCCGGGGTGTTACAAGTTGGTATCAGAGCCGACCCTCGCGGTTACACGGATGGTTGCGGACAGGTGCGCGGTCATGTTGTTCATGACGTTTGTGACCCGTCGTGGCACCCAACATGGCACATGTACCGGACTGGATGCACAGACGTATGTGCCAAGAGGGAACGTTCCTGTGGCCCGACGAGGACGTCGGTTCCTCTGAGTGGGGGTGTATGTGATAGCCTAGCTTAATAGGGATGATAGACTACTCATATCAATAAGGAATTCCTTCTTTTCCGGGAGCCCATTCAGACAGAACTCCAAAGTTAAGCGTGCTCAGCTTGGAGTAGTGTCAGGATGGGTGACCGATCGGGAAGTTGCTCCCGGGTGCACATGAGTGAGGACAAGGTGCGCAGAAAAGACTAGTATTGATCTGTGGGGCCAGTCTAGATCCCGCCAGGAGTACGACCACCGGCGGGTGTGTCCGGGGCGTTACACCAGGGCTCTCCTGACAAAGAGAGAGACTTTAGTGAATTCAGAATGTCGCCGAAGGGCGAATGCTGACAGATGTCCACGATGGTGAACTCCATGATCGGCGCCCAATCGGGTTCGATCGGTCGGGGCACGGAGGGCTCGGAGTCCGGAGAGGATTCCGGCTCCTTGGAGTCACGGGCTTCGCAGAGAATAGGGCTGGTGTTCGGCTCGATCGCCGTAGAGATTGCAGCCCCCGAGGCAGTGTCTAACCACCCATCCTTGGTTAGTGTGATCGGCTCCGAGCTAGGGGTCGGAGCGGACACAGGTGCGGCATCCAGGGCACTGTTCGGCGGTAGAGCTAAATCATGCCCATCATGACAGTGCAGCGCGCTCGGGTGTGGCTCGAATCCGTCGAAGATCAAGTCTCCGCGGATGTCGGCCGTGTAGTTCAAACTTGCAAATCTGACCTGATGGCCAGGGGCGTAGCTTTCGATCTGCTCCAGATGACCAAGCAAATTGGCCTGCAGTGCAAAGCCGCCGAATACGAAGATCTGTCCGGGGAGAAAAGTCTCACCCTGGATCGCATCGTTGTTGATGATCGGAGAAGCCATCGGGCCTAAAAGTGACGACACAGAGGAACTCTCAATGAAAGCACCAATGTTGGTGTCAAAACCGGCGGATCTCGGGTAGGGGGTCCCGAACTATGCGTCTAGGCTGGATGGTAACAGGAGGTAGGGGACACGATGTTTTACCCAGGTTCGGGCCCTCTTGATGGAGGTAAAACCCTACGTCCTGCTTGATTAATATTGATGATATGGGTAGTACAAGAGTAGATCTACCACGAGATCAGAGAGGCTAAACCCTAGAAGCTAGCCTATGGTATGATTGCTATTCGTCCTACGGACTAAAACTCTCCGGTTTATATAGACGCAGGAGAGGGCTAGGGTTACATATAGTCGGTTACAATGCTAGGAGATCTACATATCCGTATCGCCAAGCTTGCCTTCCACGCCAAGGAAAGTCCCTTCCGGACACGGGACGAAGTCTTCAATCTTGTATCTTCATAGTCCGAGAGTCCGGCCGAAGGTATAGTCCGGCTATCCAGACACCCCCTAATCCAGGACTCCCTCAGCGCCCCGAGGCCCCGGCCGAAGCCCAAGCCGCCCCACCCAAAAAACCCTAACCCTAGCCGATCCCCGCCGCTGCCGCCGCGCCCGCGCCGCCGCCCCGCCGCCGCCGCCGTTCGCCGGAGTCGCCGGAGGTAGTTTTTTCTCGCCTCCGGGTTTTCCGACGATTTTGCTCGTTTTTTTAGTTTCGGTTTTTTTAAAATAGATCGGTTTTTCTGGTTTATTTAATTAGCGAGCGTTCGCCCGTTCGTTCGTTTTAACGAACGTTCGTCATTTTCCTTATTCTCGGCTAAAATCCATGATTTTTCTGATCGCGATTTCTGATCCGATTTTCGTTTTAGTCTAACTTTTTGCTCGTTTATCGGAATCAGGCTATTCAAGCGCCTAGAGTTTCGTCTCGAAACCCTATTTCCATTTAGCCAACTCAAACAAGTTTTTGCCACTGTAAAAATTGCCCTAGATCCAGAATAGTAAACGAAGCTTGTTTCTTTTGCCGTTTGTCTTTCGTTGCTTCGTTCGATTTGATTCTTTTTGCCAACCGGAGTTCTTAAGTTGAACTTTCTGGTTACATCTCTTATTTGAGTTTTACCTGTGCATTAGTTGAGTACTTATTGTATGCTTGTTTGTTTGCGATAGAGTACCTGGAGTGCGCCACTTGCTACTTCGAATCGCTAGGTTTCCCGGATCATCAGCAAGGCAAGTAACACTTTGATCATGCTTTCCCACTACCCAGTTTTATTGCATTAGATCAATCCTCACACATTGCATGATTAGGATCTAATGAAATTGTGGGTTTGGGAAGTAGTTGAGGTAGTACCTATTACCTGTTTATTATCAAACCTTTGGGAGTTACTTCTATGTTGCTTATTATGCCGTGCTATGCTAGTAGACGTGGATTGGGTGAGTGTATCCATGATAGATGTGAGATTGTTAATTAATGGTTTATTTAAGGTGGCAACTTAAACACACATCTGGGTGGATTGAGGCACCTGGGTATTCCAGCGATTGCCTATTTTTCTTTTGGACCGCCACCCAGGCTCAAAGGGATCATGAGATTATTCATGCTAGAAACTTCCGTGTGTAGCCATAAGCTATTATGGGCTCTAGCATAGTTGATTAAGTTGTGCAAACTCTTACAGTGGTAGACTAGCAGATGTAGGCTAAAGTAGGTGTAACGGTCTACCCGATCGTAAGGTGCTAGCGCTTCTGAAAGACTATGTCTCGGTCATCCGTCTTCTCAAACACCATGTAGTGCGAGAAACCAAACGGAGGCGATCGAGTCTTGTGGGGAAAAGTGTGCAAACCTCTGCAGAGTGTATAAACTAATCATGATTAGCCATGTCCCCAGTTATGGACATCTTGAGTATCTAGTACCTGGATTATCATGTGAATCTCAACATGTTACTCTAAAATTTAATTTTGTTGGGTTTTGTTTAATGATGATGCTTAATTAGGATTGAGAATGCTGTCAACCATTCTCAATGTTTAACAACTACCATGATAGTTAAATAAAATGTATTCCTTTGCAGTAGGGAAATTTTGGCTTTACGCAAAACTGTAACCATGGAGCTTTCCACCAGCAAAATATGCATATAGAATAGCTTGTTTCATTCCATTACTCTCTATGTGTTACTTTGCCAGCATATTCCATGTGCTGACCCGTTTCGGGCTGCAATGTTAATGTTGCAGACTTTTCAGACGATGATTAAGGAGTTTTTAGGTCGTGGTTCTATACTCAGTGATGCCATTGGAGTTGATGGACTCACTTATCTTCCAAGCCTTCCGTTGTTATCGTTATTAGATTGCCTTAAGCCATATTTATTGTAATAAGTTCTCTTTTGAGACACTCGATGTAATAAGTGTGTGATTGCTACTCTGTTATAAATCCTTCAAGTACTGTGTGGTGTCAGCATTACTGATCCAGGGATGACACCTGAGCATAGAGATTGGACCGTTTGAGGTCTGGTCGCTACAAGATGGTATCAGAGCACATGCTGACTGTAGGACACGACCACTAAGCTAAAGACCTAGATCACTACTCACTCTCTTCTCTTTCTAACTTCTCATCTTTTCTACTCTTTTAGGATGGCGGATGCAAGGAACAAGTTCACGCAACCGGATGAAGATACACCCTTTGGACGTCACCTGAAGGAAGTCACTAGATACCTAAACATAGGAGTACCAAGCTTCACCAGAACCTACAACACCACTTTACCTGAAGAGGAGCACTGGATGATTCAAGTTCAAGTTCCAGGAAGGACATTCATGTCAGTCACTGAGCCCATAGAGTTTTCTTTTGATGCACCAACTTGGAGCCTAGGAAAGAGCATGGCAGCTCACATCGCCATGGGACGTATTGGAGAAGTCTACCGCAATGATCTTAAGGATACTATCTACTAGATTTGTGGGCGCCAAGATGAGCACTGGGAGATGATCAGCACCAGGAAGGATAGATCAGTTGCAGCTTTTATCCAGGAGTTAAACCAACACATTCGATGCCAGGAGAACCAGATGTGCACCGACATGATAGATCTGAAGAAGGCGAGGACAAGAATCAAAGAACTGGAGGAAGAACTCAAGGCTACTCGTGAAGATTATGAAGAGGAAATTGAAGTATTAGTGGAGAAGAATGACGATCTGATCAAGAAGATTGGAATATTCATGGGAGGCCCTACACCCATAGAAGAAGATGAAGAACCCAAGGAGATTCTTCCAGAAGACTACATCATCATCGACGACACTGACTCGGATCCAAATGATAGCGATGATGACTATGTTGATGAAGCTGGAGCAGATATCATGGAGTCTGCAACCAAAGAATATTTTTAGTAGACCACCTCATCAGTAGTAGTAGTCCACCATGTAAATATAGTAGTCCGAGCACTTTTGCGATAGTTAGATCGATTGTAAGCCTTTGTTTGATTGATTGAATGAAGTGAATTGTTTGCTTTTGCCTCATGTGCATATGGGTAGTGTTTTCTCTTTAGACCCCTCCCTATTCTTAAATCTTATATTTTCTAAACCCTTAGATGCCTCCGAGACTTGACCCCGGATTTACCTTTCCACCGGAGCTCACCCAGCTGATCTAGCAGCAGAACACATTGATGCAGTTGCTAGTCCAGAATCAGAATCAGGGGAACAACAACAACAACCCACCACCACCGCCACCACCTATTGATCACTTAGCCCATTTTCTTAGGCTGAATCCACCGGTGTTTTCCAGTAGCACTGAGCCGATAGTAGCAGATGATTGGCTCCGCAAGACAGGTAGAGAGTTGACCACAGCAGGATGCACGGATGCGGAAAAGGTGAAGTTTGCCGCATATCAGCTTGAAGGACCCGCAGCATCATGGTGGGAGAATTTCACAGCCACTTTCCCTGTCGACACTGTCACGTGGGACCAGTTTCAGCAGGCTTTTCGAACTGCCCATGTTTCAGCAGGAGCTATGGCCATAAAGAAGCGAGAGTTTCACAATTTGTGCCAAGGAGGACGGACAGTTGGCTAGTATGTGGAGGACTTTAGTAAATTAGCATGTTATGCCCCAGATGACGTTGCTACGGATGCAGCTAAGCAGGAGAAGTTTTTGGAAGGATTGAATGATGAGTTGAGCATGCAGTTGATGGTAGCAACCTTCAACAACTACCAGGAGTTGGTAGATCGTGCTCTCATGATTGAAGGGAAGCAACAGCAGATTGAGAATCGCAAGAGGAAGTATTTACAAGGGAAGCATAATTCAGGAGCTTAGCAGAAGCCACGTTTTACCCCTAGACTGGGAGGACATTTTCAGCATACCCATGGAGGAGGTAGTTTGCACAATCGCAATAGCACCAAGAATGGTAATGGTAATGGAGGAAGCAACGGCCAGAACCGCACCAACCCATCGACCCCACCCAAGAGAGGCATGAGCCAAGTCACTTGCTTTAAGTGCCAGAAGACCGGACATTATGCCAATGAATGTCCTGAATCCTAGAATGGAAATGGCAATGGAAGCTCTGGGAAGAAGCCGAACCCTTTCAACAGGGGACAGATGAACCACGTTAACATGGAGGAGGTTGAAGAGCAGCCGGATGCAGTAATCGGTAAGTTTTTGGTTAAGTCATTTACTGCACTTGTTCTTTTTTATACTGGTGCATCGCATTCATACATATCAAGGGGATTTGTGGATAAGTATAACCTGCCCACCAAAGTTCTTAGAACACCTATGTTAGTAAGCTCACCAGGAGCGGAGTATATGGCTAGCCAAGGATGTTTTCAAGTGCCATTAAGTATAGGTAGGCATGTATTTCCCTTGGATTTGATAATATTGGAATCACAAGGTTTGGATGTAATTCTGGGTATGGATTGGTTGTCGATGTATGGAGGAAACATCGATTGCGCCAGTAAGTCGATCTTGCTTACCACCCCAGAAGGGAGAAGGATCAAGTATGTATCCCGGCATGTGCCGAAGAGGACTCAAGTAAATTGTCTAACAGGAGTTGTGCAGGAGGAAGTACCAGTAGTGAAGGATTTCCCCGATGTATTTCCAGAATAATTGCCAGGCATGCCACCGGATAGAGATATTGAGTTTTTGATTGAGCTTTTGCCAGGCACAGGGCCACTATCAAAGAGACCATATAGGATGCCCGCAAAGGATTTGGTGGAAATCAAGAAGCAGATTAAGGAGTTACTGGATAAGGGATATATTCGCCCAAGTTCATCGCCTTGGGGATCACCAGTACTTCTAGTGGAAAAGAAGGATGGATCATTAAGGATGGTTGTTGATTATCGAGGATTGAATGAAGTAACCATCAAGAACAAGTACCCACACCGATGATCAATGATCTGTTTGATCGATTGCAAGGAGCTAAGGTATTTTCCAAGATCGATCTGCGATCAGGATACCACCAATTGAAGATTCGAGAACATGATATACCTAAGACGGCTTTTACCACCAGGTATGGACTGTATGAGTATACCGTTATGTCATTTGGTCTAACTAACGCACCTGCATATTTTATGAACATGATGAACAAAGTGTTTATGGAGTTTTTGGATAAGTTCGTCGTAGTGTTCATTGATGATATCCTGGTTTACTCGAAGAATGAAGAGGAGCATAAGGAGCATTTGCGTTTGGTTCTTGGAAAGCTCAGAGAACATCAATTATATGCCAAATTTAGCAAATGTGAGTTTTGGTTGAAGGAAGTTGGATTTCTCGGACACATTATATCCGGAGAAGGTATTGCAGTAGATCCCACAAAAGTTGATACCGTGACCAATTGGGAAGCCCCAACAACAGTTGGAGAGATCCGGAGTTTTTTTGGACTCGCAGGATACTACCGGAGGTTTATTGAGAATTTCTCAAAGATTGCGAAGCCTATGAAGGAGTTGTTGAAGAAGGATACCAAGTTCAAATGGACTGAGGAATGTGAGGCTAGTTTCCAGGAGTTGAAGAAACGTTTGGTTACCTCACCCTTGTTGATTTTACCGGATCAGACCAAAGATTATAAGGTGTACTGTGACGCTTCACGCCGAGGACTTGGAGCAGTGCTTATGTAGGAAGGAAGAGTTGTTTCATATGCCTCACGACAGCTTAAGCCTCATGAGTTGAATTATGCTACGCATGATTTGGAGTTAGCAGCCGTAGTGCATGCATTGAAGACTTGGAGACATTTTCTGATTGGAAACCATTGCGAGGTGTACATGGATCATAAGAGTTTGAAGTATATTTTCACACAGAAGGAGTTGAACCTCAGACAAAGAAGATGATTGGAGCTCATCAAGGATTATGATATGAAATTGCATTATCACCCCGGAAAGGCTAACGTAGTAGCTGACGCGTTAAGCCGTAAGAACCATGTCAACACCCTAATGATGGGAGATTTACCAAGGGAGTTAGCCAAAAATCTTCAAGACCTATGTTTGGAAATAGTCCCAAGAGGCTATGTAGCAGCATTGGAGATTCAGTCTACATTGATGGATAAGACCAGAGAAGCTCAAAAGACTGATAAGGAGATTGCCACTATAAAAGAGAAAATGAGCAAAGGAAAAGCTAAGGGATTTCATGAAGATGAGCACGATACCTTATGGTTTGAAGACCGTGTTTATGTGCCTAATGATTCGGAGATCAGGAAGTTAATTTTACAAGAGGCCCATGATTCACCGTATTCGATTCACCCAGGAAATACCAAGATGTATTTGGATTTGAAGGATACTTTCTGGTGGACCGGAATGAAGAAGGATATTGCGGAGTATGTAGCATTTTGTGATGTATGTTAGAGAGTAAAGGCAGAGCATCAGAAGCCAGCCGGATTGCTACAACCATTGCCGATACCCGAATGGAAGTGGGATAAGTTAGGCATGGATTTTATTACAGGATTGCCCAGAACACGTTCAGGCTATGACTCGATATGGGTTGTAGTCGATCGTTTGACAAAGGTAGCTCATTTCATTCCAGTGAAGACTACCTATACCAGTGCAAAGTTGGCAAAGATATACATGACTAGAATCGTTTGTCTGCATGGAGTTCCAAGGAGTATAGTATCATATAGAGGAACCCAATTTACCTCAAAGTTCTGGAATCAGTTGCATGAAACTTTGGGTACCAGACTGGAGTTTAGCACAGCTTTCCACCCACAGACAGATGGACAGACCGAGAGAGTCAATCAGATTTTGGAGGATATGCTAAGAGCTTGTGCGCTAGATTACGGATCTAGTTGGGACAAGAATTTACCGTATGCAGAGTTCTCTTACAACAACAGCTATCAATCTAGTTTGAAGATGGCCCCTTTCGAAGCCTTGTATGGAAGGAGGTGCAGAACCCCATTGTCTTGGGATGAAGTTGAAGACCGCCAGTTGTTTGGACCAGATCTGATAAGGGAGTCTGAACAGAAAGTGAAATTGATTCGCGATAGGCTCAAGGTAGCACAATCCAGGCAGAAGAGCTACGCAGATTCTAAACGCAAGGAGACATTTTACGAAGTCGGAGACCGAGTTTATCTTCGAGTATCACCACTTCGAGGAGTTAAGCGCTTTGGAGTTAAGGGAAAGTTAGCGCCACATTTTGTAGGCCCATACAAAGTTTTGGAGCATATGGGAGAAGTAGACTACAGGTTGGAATTGCCCGAAGGATTGTCGGGAGTTCACGACGTGTTCCATGTATCCCAGTTGAAGAAGTGCCACGCAGAGATGGCTGACATACCGCTGAGAGATACGGTACCACTGGAAGCAATTCAGTTGGACAGTGATTTGACCTATCTGGAGAAACCAGTTAAGATTCTAGAGTATGCCAGTCGAGTCACCCGCAGCAAGGTTATCAAGTTTTGCAAGGTTCAGTGGAGCCACCACACGGAGGATGAAGCCACCTGGGAACGAGAGGAAGATTTGCTGAAGGACCACCCTCACCTATTTTCTAGCCAACCCGAATCTCGAGGGCGAGATTCATCTTAAGGGGGGTAGGTTTGTAACATCCCAAATTTTCAATTTGGAATGTTATACACTAGATCATCATTTCATATCATATTTATTGCATTTTGGTTGATTCTAGAAATTTTACGCAACTCAAGGACCCTCTGAGAGAGTTGGGGATTTCGTTATTTTCATATTTGAGTTGTCTCAAATTTTGAAAATAGGATCATTTGATTTTATTTATTTTATCTTCAATTATTTCTATTACGAAAATATGAGGGAATAAAATGACTTTCCGAAAATAAAGAAATATTGAGGATTTAATAAAAAATCAAATAAGTTTTTATTTTGGTTTTATTTGCTATTTTATTTGAATTTAGGAAAAATGCGTGTTTTTCAAAATTGCATTTAGGACCCAAATAAATGTTCATCCTGTGCGGCTTGATTTTAGAAGCCGGGCAAATTTTATTTCGGGATTTTTGGAGTCTGTTTAGTATTTCTTTTGTTTTTTCCGAGCGTAATTACTTAAAAACAGTCCGAACTGACCTTGGGCCGTAACCGGCCAGGACTCCTCCTGGCCGGGCCTTTTTATAGCGCCCCGAGGCCCCGGCCGAAGCCCAAGCCGCCCCACCCAAAAACCATAACCCTGGCCGGCCCCCGCCGCCGCCGCCGTGCCCGCGCCGCGCCGCCGCCCCACTGGACCCGCCGCCGCCGCCGTTCGCCGGAGTCGCCGGAGGTAGTTTTTTTTCGCCTCCGGTTTTTCTCGAAAAACCGTTCGGTTTTACGACGGTTTTGCTTGTTTTTTTAGTTTCGGTTTTTTTTAAATAGATCGGTTTTTCTGGTTTATTTAATTAGCGAGCGTTCGCCCGTTCGTTCATTTTAACGAACGTTCGTCGTTTTTCCTTTTCTCGGATTAAATCCGCGATTTTTCTGATTGCGATTTCTGATCCGATTTTCGTTTTAGTCTAACTTTTCGCTCGTTTATCGGAATCAGGCGATTCAAGCGCCTGGAGTTTCGTCTTGAAACCCTCTTTCCGTTTAGCCAACTCAAACAAGTTTTTGCCACTGTAAAAGTTTCCCTAGATCCAAAATAGTAAACGAAGCTTGTTTCTTTTGTCGTTTGTCTTTCGTTGCTTCGTTCGATTTGATTCTTTTTGCCAACCGGAGTTCTTAAGTAGAAATTTCTGGTTACATCTCTTATTTGAATTTTACCTGTGCATTAGATGAGTACTTAGTGTATGCTTGTTTGTTTGCAATAGAGTACCCGGAGTGCGCCGCTTGCTACTTCGAATCGCTGGGTTTCCCGGATGATCAGCAAGGCAAGTAACACTTTGATCATGCTTTCCCACTACCCAGTTTTATTGCATTAGATCAATCCTCACACATTGCATGATTAGGATCTAATTAAATTGTGGGTTTGGGAAGTAGTTGAGGTAGTACCTATTACCTATTTATTATCAAACCTTTGGGAGTTACTTCTACATTGCTTATTATGACTTGCTATGCTAGTAGACGTGGATTGGGTGAGTGTATCCATGACATATGTGAGATTGTTAATTAATGGTTTATTTAAGGTGGCAACTTAAACACACATCTGGGTGGATTGAGGCACCTGGGTATTCCAGTGATTGCCTGTTTTTCTTTTGGACCGCCACCCAGGCTCAAAGGGATCATGATATTATTCATGCTAGAAACTTCTGTGTGCAGCCACAAGCTATTATGGGCTCTAGCATAATTGATAAGTTGTGCGAACTCTTACAGTGGTAGACTAGCAGATGTAGGGGAAAGTAGGTGTAACAGTCTACCCGATCGTAAGGTGCTAGCGCTTCTGAAAGACTATGTCTCAGTCATCTGTCTTCTCAAACACCATGTAGTTCGAGAAACCAAACGGAGGCGATCGAGTCTTGTGGGGAAAAGTGCGCAAACCTCTGCAGAGTGTATAAACTAATCATGATTAGTCGTGTCCCCTGTTATGGACATCTTGAGTATCTAGTACCTAGATTATCATGTGAATCTCAACATGTTACTCTAAAATTTAATTTTGTTGGGTTTTGTTTAATGATGATGCTTAATTGGGATTGAGAATGCTGTCAACCATTCTCAATGTTTAACAACTACCATGATAGTTAAATAAAATTTATTCCTTTGCAGTAGGGAAAAATTGGCTTTACGCAAAACTGTAACCATAGAGCTTTCCACCAGCCAAATATGCATATAGAATAGCCTGTTTCATTCCATTACTCTCTATGTGTTACTTTGCCAGCATATTCCATGTGCTGACCCGTTTCGGGCTGCAACGTTAATGTTGTAGACTTTTCAGACGATGATTAAGGAGTTTTTAGGTCGTGGTTCTATACTCAGTGATGCCGTTGGAGTTGATGGACTCACTTATCTTCCAAGCCTTCCGCTGTTATCGTTATTAGATGGCCTTAAGCCATATTTATTGTAATAAGTTCTCTTTTGAGACACTCGATGTAATAAGTGTGTGATTGCTACTCTGTTATAAATCCTTCAAGTACTGTGTGGTGTCAGCATTACTGATCCAGGGATGACACCTGAGCACAGAGATTGGACAGTTTGAGGTATGGTCGCTACATGAAGATACCCCGAACAAACCCCTCAAAGGATTATTTTCCATAGTAACAAGTGATAGTAAATTGTAGCACACGATATAAATGTTTCCTTACCAAATTCCACTTACCAAAGGCGCTTCACTCCCCATCAATGGCGCCAGAAAAGAGTCTTGATGACCCACACGTATATGGGATCTATCAGAGTCCTTCCGATAAGTAAGAGTGTCGAACCCAACGAGGAGCAGAAGGTAATGACAAGTGGTTTTCAGCAAGGTATTCTCTGCAAGCACTGAAATTATAGCTAACATCATAATGGGTAACAAGTAATAAAAGTAAACAAGGTGCAGCAAGGTGGCCCAATCCTTTTTGTAGCAAAGTACAAGCCTGGACAAACTCTTATATAAAGGAAAGCACTCCCGAGGACACATGAGAATTGTTGTCAAGTTAGTTTTCATCATGCTCGTATGATTCATGTTTGTTACTTTGATAATTTGATATGTGGGTGGACCGGTGCTTGGGTGCTACCGTGATAAATCTCCAACGTATCTACTTTTCCTAGCACTTTTCCTCTTGTTTTGGACTCTAATTTGCATGATTTGAATGAAACTAACCCCAGACTGATGATGTTTTCTGCAGAACTACCATGGTGTTGTTCTTGTGTAGAAATAAAAGTTCTCGGAATGGAACGAAACTTTGTGAGAAATTTTTATATAATATATAAGAATTTCTGGAGCCAAGACCTACCGAAGAGGGGCACCTGGGTGGGCACGACCCACCAGGGCGTGCCCCCCTCACCGGGCGCGCCCAGGTGGGTTGTCCCCACCTGGTGGCCCCGCAGACCCTGAAACCGACGCTATAAAATCCTATTTTCCAGAAAAAATCAGGGAGAAAGAATTATCGTGATCCACAAGACGGAGCCGCCGTCACCTCCTTTTCTTCATTGGGAGGCCGGATCTGGAGTCCGTTTGGGGCTCTGGAGAGGGGGATCTTCGTTCTTCGTCATCACTAACCCTTGTCCATCGCCAATTCCATGATGCTCCCCACTGGCAGTGAGTAATTCCTTCGTTGGCTCGCTGGTCAGCGAGGATTTGGATGAGATTCATCATGTAATCGAGTTAGTTTTGTTAGGGCTTGATCCCTGTTGTCCACTGTGTTCTAAGATTGATGTTGCTATGACTTTGACATGCTTAAAGCTGGTCACTTTGGGACGGGGTGCCATGATTTCAGATCTGAACCGTTTATGTTATCACCATTATATCCATGTTCTAGATCCGATCTTGCAAGTTATAGTCACCTACTACGTGTTATGATCCGGCAACCCCGGAGTGACAATAACCGGGACTTCTCCCGGTGATGACCATAGTTTGAGGAGTTCATGTATTCACTATGTGTTAATGCTTTGTTCCAGTTCTCTATTAAAAGGATGCCTTAATATCCCTTAGTTTCCAATATGGACCCCGTTGCCACGGGAGGTAGGACAAAATATGTCATGCAAGTTCTTTCCATAAGCATGTATGACTATTTACGGAATACATGCCTACATTATATTGACGAACTGGAGCTAGTGCTGTATCGCCCGAGGTTATAACTACCTCATGATGAATATCATCCAACAAGTCACTGATCCAATGCCTACGAATTTGTCCTATATTGTTCTTGCTAAGTTACTGTAGCTATTGTTACTGTTACACTTGCTACAAAATTATTGCTACCACTGTTACCGTTACAATTAATGCTGCTACTATCATCAAAACTATCATACTACTTTGCTACTGATCACTTTGCTACAGATAATTAATCTCCGGGTGTGGTTGAATTGACAACTCAACTGCTAATACCTTCAAATATTCTTTGGCTCCCCTTGTGTCGAATCTATAAATTTGGGTTGAATACTCTACCCTCGAAAACTGTTGCGATCCCCTATACTTGTGGGTTATCAAGACCTTTTTCTAGCACCGCTGCCGGGGAGCATAGCTATATTTGTTGAGTCACTTGGGATAATTATCATATTATCACTATGAAGAATGAAGGATGCTAAGACTAAGAGATTTCCCTCAAAGATGAGAGGAGGTAAGGAACTGCCATCCAGTTCTGCTTTAGATTCTCCTTCTGTTATAAGTCAACTTGCAACACCACCACATGCAATTAATTCTGATGTTGCAATTTATTGATGATGCTAATTCTGCTATGGATAATACTTATAATGATGCTAGTACCTTGCTTGATAATGATGATGTGCCACTTGGTGAATTTCTTTATAAACAAATTGCTAGAGTAATACAACATGATGTCGTTGAATCTGATGATGAGCTTGAAACTGAAACTCCTGAAACACCTGCTAGAACTAGCCCTCCTAGATATGAATTTCCTAAGGTACCAAAAGGTTATGTTATGAGTGAGGAGACAACTAGAGATATTCTTGCTTGTAGGGATAGAGATGATCTAGAGAAATTATTATGCAAGTATAAAGAAAAATCTCTGAATGCCAGAATGAAATTTGATCCTAAGTTTGCTAGTTAACCTATCTTTATTGATGATAAGGATTATGAATTCTCTGTCAACCCAGAGTTAATTACTTTGGTTGAATCTGATCCTTTCCATGGTTATGAAACTGAAACTGTTGTGGCACATCTTACTAAGTTGAATGACATAGCCACCCTTTTTACTCATGATGAGAAAACTCGCTTTTACTATATTCTCAAATTATTTATGTTATCATTAAATGGTGATGCTAAAGCTTGGTACAATACTCTTGCTCCTGGTTGTGTGCGTAGTAACTAGGATATAATTTATTACTTCTCTGAAAAATATTTTCCAGCTCATAAGAAACAAATTGCCTTGTAGGAAATATTTAACTTTGTGCAAATTAAAGAAGAGAGTCTCCCACAAGCTTGGGGGAGTCTTTGCCAGTTACTTAATGCTTTGGCTGATCATCCTCTTAAGAAAAATGAAATACATGATATCTTCTATAATGGACTAACCGATGCTTCTAGGGACTTCCTAGATAGTTGTATTGGTTGTGTTTTCAAGGAATGAACTGTTAGACAAGCTGAAGAATTACTGAATAACATATTGAAAAATTATGACGATTGGACTCTTCCTGAACCACCACCTAACCCCACTCCGAAGAAGAGGGGTATATTATATCTTAGTCCCGAAGATATGCAAGAGGCAAAGAAATCTATGAAGGAAAAGGTATTAAAGTTGAGGAAGTTAAACATTTACCTCCTATTGAAGAAATACATGGGCTTAATACACCACCACATCCTAGGTGGTAGAGATGAAGTTCAATGATAATGACAATCCTCAATATATGCACCCTAGTCAGTGCCTTTATGAGTTTGAAAACTACATTAGAAAACAAGATCACTTCAATGCAAATGTTATGACACAATTGAAATACAATTCTGATATGATTGCTCGCTTGAGTGACTTGTTATTTAGAATATAAAATGATGTTAGAGGTGTTAGAAAGCATGCTTCTATGGTTCAAACTCAGTTAGAACAAGTTGCTAAATCTCAAAGATAATTGCTTGATGAAATGAATAATAATATGCATGACTTTGCTGTTAGAGTTGCAACTATAGGAGGTAAAATGACTCAGGAACCACTTTATCCCAAGGGACACTCAAAAAGAATTGAAAAGGATTCACAAAGAGCTAAAACTAGTGAACCTAGTCCTTCTAGAAAGAAAAACAAAAAGGAAAATGTTAGGACTTTGCATGCCTCTAGTCAACCTAAAATAGAGAAACCTCCTGACAATGATAATGAAACTTCTATCTCTGATGCTGAAACCCAGTCTAGTAATGAACACTCACCTAGTGATAATGAAAAAGATAATGCTAATGTTCATGAAGATACCCAACCAAATAATAAAGAACCAGACAATGATGTTGAGATAGAACCACCTATTGATCTTGATAACCCACAACCTAAGAATAAAAGGTATGACAAAAGAGACTTCATTGCTAGAAAACACGGTAAAGAAAGAGAACCGTGGGTTCAAAAACCTATGCCTTTTCCACCTAAATCAACTAAAAAGAATGAAGATGAAGAATTTGAACGCTTTGCTGAAATGCTGAGACTAGTCTTTTTGCGTACTCGCTTGACTGATATCTTGAAAATGCCTCCTTATGCAAAGTATATGAAAGACATCATCACTAATAAGAGAAAAATACTGAAAGTTGAAATCTCCACTATGCTTGCTAATTATACTTTCAAAGATGGAGTACCTAAAAAACTTGGAGATCCGGGAATACCAACTATACCTTGCTCCATCAAAAAGAATTATGTGAAAACTGCTTTGTGTGATTTAGGAGTTGGTGTTAGTTTTATGCATTTCTCTTTATATAAAAGACATGATTTGAATAAACTCACACCTACTGAAATATCTTTGCAAATGTCTGATAAATCAACTGCCATACCTATCGGTATCTGTGAGGATGTGCCCGTTGTTGTTGCTAATGTTACTATTTTGACTGACTTTGTTATACTTGAGATGCCTCAGGACGACAACATGTCGATTATCCTTGGTAGACCATTCTTAAATACTGCAGGGGCTGTTATTGATTGCAATAAAAGCAAGATCACTTTTCATATCAATGGTAATGAGCATACGGTGCACTTTCCGAAGAAACAATTCCAAGTGAATGGTATTAATGTTATTGAAAAATCTACGACAATCACTATTGGAAGTTTTCAAATACCTCTACCTACTGTCAAAAAGAAATATGAAATGCTTATTGTTGGGGACATTCATATCCCCATTGAGGTAACTTAGTGATTTACAGAAGTTCTTCGGTTTCATGCTAATGGAAAGTCGTTGTTAATAAAACTTGATCAACCTTATTAATGGATCATTTTTGAGCGGTATGAAGTTGACGAATTTAGTAAGCACTACCTTCTGTCCCTACTTTTTGTTTTCTATTTTTATTAGTTAAATGAAATAAAATGCCCTGTTTTGTCTGTTTTCTGAATTTCCCGTGAAATAAAAAAGACCCAAAAATAAAAGTTCTCAGGATGCCCTGAAAATTTAATATGATTTTTTCTGAATTTTTGGTGCAAATAACATCAGAGGGAGGTGCACCAGGTGGGCACAACCCACCTGGGCGAGCCAGGACCCCCAGGCGCGCCCTGGTAGGTTGTTGTCCCCACGTGGACCCCCTCACTTATATCTTCATACCACATCATCACTTACCTCCATAAAAAATCTCCATTGCTCTCTCTCCCATGTTCTTGCTCTCAAACCCGCGGATTTCGATCTCTTTGCTCGAAGCTCCGTTTCCGAAACTGTTTCGGGGGATTGTTGCTTTGTATGTAACTCCACCGTTTGTCCAATTAGTTTTTCTTTTATTGGTTTATATTTTGAATAATTAGCTACTCTTGGTGCTGCTGTAGATGTGCTTGCATGTTGAATTCTTAGTGTCCTAAGTAGTTTGACTGCTTTCTATGGCCTCTATGTATCTCTATGAGTAGTTGGTATCATTTTTGTGAAGTTTTGTTGAAATTTTTTTGTGGGCTAATAAATTTCAGAATTTTGTTCATAGGAAACCCATGAATATCTTTAAGAAGTTTGGCTCTAAGAAGAACTCCAAGGCTATTATTGGGGAGTCATCTGATAGTGATCTCCACCCTCAGAGGTTGGCGGAGGTACGGCCGTGTGAATGGCCGCACACCCCATTCCTGGAAGAGGCTGGAATCCTTCAGGAGTTCACACAATATGCTACCAATGGCCTCACCAACTTCATAGCAGATGAGTGTGAACAACACCAAATCCTCACAAACATCTTTGTTCAAAGCTTTACTTTCTTTCCTAGGAATAATCCTCCTGAAGTGAGCTTTGATTTATATGTTGAAAACCATCAGATACCACTTACTGAATTCTGTGACATATGCATGATCCTTCTGATGGGAGCTTAGCCGAGCCTAGGCCGGCTGAGTTTGAGGCCTTTTATCATACTTTGACAGTGGGAGATGAGAGAGGGGTGTCAGCTATCACTGCCGCTGGCTTGCACTTTCCTGCTATTCATTACTTTGCTCTTTTTATTGCAAAATGCTTGCTTGCTAGGTAGAAGGTGGGTGCGCTCAGCTCACTAGACCTTGCTGTTTTGCGTCGTGCATTAGAGGGCGACAACACTTATAGCTTGGGAGCTATTGTGGCTCGTCGCCTCCACCTTAATAAATCCAAGGGTAAAATTCATGATGGGATTTATGCTACTCGTTTGGCGGCTCACTTCGAGGTCGAGATATGCCCTCATGATTATCCTCTGACCAAGGTTTACCTAGACCGTGCTGCCATGGATCACCACCATTTTACTAATGATAAATTTCCTGACATTCCTATTCCATATAACCTGGTTTTTAGCATTGAAACTCATGATATTATTCCACTGCCTGCTCCTGCTTTGTTTGATCCTGTTGCCAGAGGCGGATATAGGATTATGCCTGCGGACATCATCGCCTACCGGAACGCTCAGGCTGCTGCAGAGGCAGTGGATGAGCCTCCGCAGTGGGATCGGTGGATGCCCGCTCCTCAGTACCCCAACTACTATCCAGGCTATTGATCGATTACCAAGTTAGTCCAAAAGCATAAGCTTGGGGGAGTACATGTTTCTCACCAACATTACATTCATGTTCACTTATTCATGTTGTCGGTGTTCACACTTTTTCATTGTATCATCCATGCTTAGATTTTTTTTCTTGCTTTCTTCTCTTGTGTTTGAAAGACTTTATAAAACCCAAAAAAATTAGTTGTAGCTAGTTTACTTTCCATGCATGCTTATTAGTAATATTAAAAAGAAAAACCAAAAAGATTTCCTTGTTCTTCTTTTGCTTGTTGGGAGCTTTCCTGTGTAAATAGTTTTTTCCTTGTTTTTTCTTTTTCCTTTTATTTGCTTGTTCAAGAAAACCAAAAAATCCAAAAATATTTTAGTGTGTTTCTCTGAATTTCTTTCCCTTTTATCCGAGTTGTACCAAGGAGAAGACCACGATGAAAATGTTGAGTGGCTCTCATATGAATAATTGTTGAACTAATAAAGAGCACATTTTACCTTGTCTTCTCCTGTTGAATAAAACGTTTGCAGATTCCAGCTTAGTCCATGGCACTCTTGCACTATTATTATTTTCATATCGTTTGGTCACGCAAGTGAAAGGCAATAATGACGACATTCGATGAATTGGTCGTGGCAGAGAGAAACTGGTATGAACTCGACTTGTTATGTTTGTGTAAATATGTTTAACCTAGTATCCATGATTCAGCCCATTATAATTAAACATGTTTGCAATGACAATTAGAGATTATAGTTTCTCATGCCATGCATAAGTAGTTGGGAGTGGATAATGATTTATCTTGGATATCAACATTGCGTTAAAATGGTTGTGATGTAGTACGATGATATGGTATCCTCCTCTGAATGTTTAAGTGGCTTGACATGGCACATGTTCATGCATGTAGTTGAATCAAAACCAACATAGCCTCTATGATATTTATTTTCATGGTGTTCATATCCTACTCATGCTAGTGTCCAATGTTACTTATGCATAATGCATGATCATGATCGTTGTTGCTCTCTAGCTGACCGCTTCTCAATCTAATTGCAAGCCTTTGCCTGTGCTAAGTGGGGATTCTGCTTGTAGATCAAAAACCTTGAACCCAAAGTTATTATAGATGAGTCCACCATACCTACCTATATGCGGTATTACCCTGCCGTCCTAAGTAAATTTGCATGTGACACCTCTAAAAACTTCTAAAAATATATATATCAGTTTTGTGTGTCTGGATCATTCATGGAACGACAGGAGGTAGTCGGTATCTTCCATGCTAAGCGGGTTATTCTCAGGTTGAGTGTTTATTCACTCGCCATCGCACGAGAAAAGGGCGGTAATAGGGATTCCCAGTCCCGAACTAAAAAATGCAAATAATTAAACAAAACTCCCCCGGGACTGTTGTTGGTTTGGACGGCACCCGTTGTTTCGGACAAGCCGTGGAGTATGATTGTTGGTGGAGGGGGAGTAAACCTTTACTTTTATCGCTTGGGAACCGCCACTAGCATGCTTATCATGGAAGATATTGATAACTGATGGTCATGAAGTAAATGAGAAGGGTGCATATCTCAAAATATCATTTATCTCTGTTTTAAAACTTGAGCTCTGGCACCTCTACAAATCACTGCTTCCCTCTGCGAAGGGACTATCTATTTACTTTTATGGTGTCATCACCTTCTAAAACAAGCGCTAGAACCTGAGAGCACAGCTATCATGATTTATGCATTTTGTGTAGCTAATGTTGGGTGCCTCATGACTGAATCTTTTCTACCATGAATTACAATGTTTAGTCACTGCTTGGACTTTGGAGGTGCTCTGCATTTATGTTTTGCGGTCTCAGAAAGGGCTAGCGAGATACCACTATTGTCATATTATATCATGCTTGTTTTGACAACGTGTTTCCATTTGAGATGTCTTATTATTGCTCGCTAGCTGATTGTGTCATTGATATGAGTTAATATAATATTTAAGAGTTATTGTCAGCATGGTTAGTTATAATGTTGGCTGAAAACCTGGGTGCTGTTTAAGCTTATTTATGCAAACAAGAGCAAAAGAGTTCGTAAAAGTTTTTCTTTTTCACTTTCAGTTTTTCAACTGAATTGCTTGAGGACAAGCAAAGGTTTAAGTTTGGGGGAGTTGATACGTCTCCAACGTATCTACTTTTCCTAACACTTTTCCTCTTATTTTGGACTCTAATTTGCATGATTTGAATGAAACTAACCCCAGACTGACGTTGTTTTCGGCACAACTACCAGGGTGTTGTTTTTGTGCAGAAATAAAAGTTCTCGGAATGGAATGAAACTTTGCAAGGAATTTTGATATAATATATAAGAATTTCTGGAGCCAAGACCTACCGAAGGGGGGCACCAGGGTGGGCACAACCCACCAGGGCGCGCCCAGGTGGGTTGTCCCCACCTGATGGCCCCGCAGACCCTGAAATCGACGCTATAAAAATCCTATTTTTCCAAAAAAAATCAAGGAGAAAGAATTATCACGATCCACCAGACAGAGCCGCCGTCACCTCCTGTTCTTCATCGGGATGCCAGATCTGGAGCCTGTTTGGGGCTCTAGAGAGGGGGGTCTTCATTCTTCATCATCACCAACCCTTCTCCATCGCCAATTCCATGATGCTCCCCACCAGGAGTGAGTAATTCCTTCGTAGGCTCGCTGGTCGGTGAGGAGTTGGATGAGATTCATCATCTAATCGAGTTAGTTTTGTTAGGGCTTGATCCCTAGTATCCACTATTGTGACGCCCGGACAATTAAGCTACAGTGAACCATCGCTAATGATTCCACATCACCTCGGTTACCGTTGATAAACTCGCGTTGATTTGAAGCCGGTTCAAATTCAAATCAATAATCAATTCAAATGATTAAAGTTTCCAAATGTCAAAACTAAATTGTTCGAAATGTGGCAAATAAATAATAAGTAATATTGGTGGAGAAAACATCTATTTATAAAATGTTCCAATGCACTAAATTAATTATAACAGCGATAAAACAATTATTTAAAATGCATTTAAAATAATAATAAATAAAATATACCTTATTTAAGGTGCCAAAATATTTGGGGTCGTGGCATATTTATTAACACTAGTTTAGGGGCTACTTTTATAATTTGTAAAACTAAAGTAAAAGAGAAACTAAAATAAAACAATAAAAGAAAAAACAAAGAGAAAATAAATAATAAAATAATAAAATAAAAGAGACAAAGGCCCCCGGCCCAACTGGGCCTTGGCAGGCCCAGCTGGCCTGCCCAACTGGCCCAGCCGGCCGGCCCTTACACCCCACTCCCTCTCCATAATCCCCCCACTCCCCTGGCCAACCCCACCGACACCCCCGCACTCCCTCGAAAATATCTCCCCCGATTGGATCGGGATCGAGAGGAGGAGGCCGCCGCTCGCCGCCCGAACCCCGATGTCGCCCCACCCTCACCGCACGACGACGTCGCCGAAGCCACCTCGCCCCTGCCTCCTCTCTTCCCAAGCCGCTCCCCGCGCCCCATTGCCCCGTTCC
>NC_041380.1:293553604-293561769 GCF_002162155.2 Triticum dicoccoides
TGCCATGGTTCCCCTTCCCGCACGCCCACACGCCCGCCCGCGTCGCGGCCGACCCCGCTCGCCCCCAGCTGCTGTGGCCCTGCTCCGCCTGCGCCGCCGCTCCGCCCCTGGCCTCGCTGCCGAGCGCCTCCGCCTCCTCGTCGCGGTCGGCGCCCTCCCCTGGATGCGCCGTGGGCACGACACCGCTGGCGCCCTCCATCGCCTCTGTGCGGGTGCGTGGCACCCGCACCCAATAACGCACGTCGCCCGGACCCGATACGCCCTCTGGGCCTTTGACATGTGGGGCCGCCCCAAAACGTTTTTACAAAAAAAGGAATTAAAATATAATAATAAAAATAAATAAATAAAGGATTAATTAACTTAATTAATTTTGATTAATTAAACTAAAAGTACTAATTAAACTAATTAATCATGTTTAGTTAGACTAGTCAATGACGAACGGGTCCCACATGTCAGGTTGACCAGGTCAACTATTGACGTCATGCTGACATCAGCATGCACTGTTCTGGATAATGATAAATTAAATTAATTAAATAAATGATAAAATTGTTTTAAATCTTTTAAAATCAATATAAAATAAACCGTAGCTCGGATGGAAAAACTTTGTATATGAAAGTTGCTCAGAACGAAGAGACGAATCCGGATACGCAGCCCGTTCGTCTGCCACGCAACCCTAGCATAGCAAACACACAACTTTTCCCCTCCGGTTCATCTGTCTGAAAACGCAAAACACCAGGAATATTTTCCCGGATGTTTCCCCCCTTTCACCGGTACCACCTCATACCGCATTAGGGCACACCTAGCATCACGCTTTGTCATGTCATGCATCGTCATGCATCTGTTTGCTTAATATTTATTGTTTCTTCCCCCCTCTTCTCTCGCTAGACACCGAGACCGACGCCGCTACAACCCAGTACGACTACGGTGTTGACAACCCCTCTCTCTTGCCAGAGCAACCAGGCAAGCCCCCCTCCCCTTGATCACTAGATATCGCCTACTCTCCTCTATACTGCTTGCATTAGAGTAGTGTAGCATGTTAATGCTTTTCGTTAATCCTATTCTGTTGCATAGCCTGTCATTGTTTCTACAACTGTTGATACCTTATCTGCAATCCTAAATGCTTAGGATAGGATGCTAGTTTACCATCAGTGGCCCTACATTCTTGTCCGTCTGCCATGCTATACTACTGGGCCGTGATCACTTCAGGAGGTGATCACGGGCATTTGATATATACTTATACTGTTACATTACTTAAGATACTGTTCGGGGATGGGGGCTGAAGGGGCAGGTGGCTCCATCCAGGTAGTGGTGGGCCTGGGTTCCCGACGGCCCCCGACTGTTACTTTGTGGCGGAGCGACAGGGCAGGTTGAGACCACCTAGGAGAGAGGTGGGCCTGGCCTGGTCTACGTTCGTGGATACTTAACATGCTTAACAAGATCTTGGTATTTGATCTGAGTCTGGCCACTGGCCTATACGCACTAACCATCTATGCGGGGACAGTTATGGGCACTCGATGTCATGGTATCAGCCGAAGCCTTCGTGACGTCAGCGATTGAGCGGCGCGCACCGGGTTGGACCGCGTAACGCAACTTCCTTTGTAATGGAGGTTGCTACGTCTTCTCTCCGGCCGTCCTTGCAACGTGCAGGTGTGCAATGGGCGATGGGCCCAAACCCCTGCGCCATAGGATTTAGACCGGTGTGCTGACCTCTCTGTTGTGCCTAGGTAGGGCTGCGACATGTTGATCTTCCGAGGCCGGGCATGACCCAGGAAAGTGTGTCCGACCAAATGAGATCGAGCGTGTTGGGTTATGTGGTGCACCCCTGCAGGGAAGTTAATATATTCGAATAGTCGTGATCTTCGGTAACAGGACGACTTGGAGTTGCACCTTGACCTTATGACAACTAGAACTGGATACTTAATAAAACACACCCTTCCAAGTGCCAGATACAACCCGGTAGTCTCTCTCTAACAGGGCACGAGGAGAGGGCCGCCGGGTAGGGTTATGCTACACGATGCTACTTGGTGGACTTACCATCTACTCTCTTATACATGCTCCAAGATGGAGGTGGCTAGAAGCATAGTCTTCGATAGGACTAGCTATCCCCTTCTTATTCCGGCATTCTGCAGTTCAGTCCACATAGACTACCCTTATTCCATTTGATACCAATGCATACATATGTAGTGTAGCTCCTTGCTTGCGAGTACTTTGGATGAGTACTCACGGTTGCTTTGCTCCCTCTTTTCCCCCTTTATATACTCGATTGCTGCGACCAGACGATGGAGTCCAGGAGCCAGACGCCACTATCGATGGAGGTTGGTAGGTCTCCTCTCCGGTCGCCCTCGCAACGTGCAGGTGTGCAATGGGCGATGGGCTCAGACCCCTGCACCATAGGATTTAGACCGGCGTGCTGACCTCTCTGTTGTGCCTAGATAGGGTTGCGACGTGTTGATCTTCCGAGGCCGGGCATGACCCAGGAAAGTGTGTCCGGCCAAATGGGATCGAGTGTGTTGGGTTATGTGGTGCACCCCTGCAGGGAAGTTAATTTATTCGAATAGCCATGATCTTCGGTAACAGGACGACTTGGAGTTGTACCTTGACCTTATGACAACTAGAACCGGATACTTAATAAAACACACCCTTCCAAGTGCCAGATACAACCCGGTGGTTGCTCTCTAGCAGGGCGACAAGGAGAGGACCGCCGGGTAGGATTATGCTACACGATGCTACTTGGTGGACTTACCATCTACTCTCTTCTACATGCTGCAAGATGGAGGTGGCCAGAAGCGTAGTCTTCGATAGGGTAGCTATCCCCCTCTTATTCCGGCATTCTACAGTTCAGTCCACATATACTACCCTTATTTCATTTGATACCAATGCATACATATGTAGTGTAGCTCCTTGCTTGCGAGTACTTTGGATGAGTACTCACGGTTGCTTTGCTCCCTCTTTTCCCCCTTTCTATACTCGATTGCTATGACCAGACGATGGAGTCCAGGAGCTAGACGCCACTGTCGATGACGACTACTACTACTCGGGAGGTGCCTACTACTACGTGGAGCCCGCTGACGACGACCAGGAGTAGTTTAGGAGGATCCCAGGCAGGAGGCCTGCGCCTCTTTCGATTTGTATCCCAGTTTGTGCTAGCCTTCTTAAGGCAAACTTGTTTAACTTATGTCTGTACTCAGATATTGTTGCTTCCGCTGACTCGTCTATGATCGAGCTCTTGTATTCGAGCCCTCGAGGCCCCTGGCTTGTAATATGATACTTGTATGACTTATTTTATTTGTAGAGTTGTGTTGTGATATCTTCCCGTGAGTCCCTGATCTTGATCGTACACGTTTGCGTGTATGATTAATGTATGATTTAATTGGGGGCATCACAAGTTGGTATCAGAGCCGACTGCCTGTAGGAATCCCCCTTCCACACTCTTTGGCCGAAGTCGAGTCTAGACATTACAAAACTTTTACTAACATGATTGTGTGCCTTACGGGCCCAGGTCGCCATTTGGGTGGTATTAGGATCTTTTACTCCTCGATCTTTACTCTAGGACTCTGAACTCTCTTCTACTCGGGTTAAACGAATTTGCTAACTCTAACTCTAGGTTCTCATAATTACTTCCTTCCAGAGAGCCCATTATTACAGATGATCGCCTACTGCACCATTAGATTCAGAAGATACTCTCCGATGTTATCCCGAGAGCTTGTGCTCATTGTGTTTGCAATTCCCTTCCACCGTCAAACCCTATAGATAACTGCATGCACTTGCCATTCTTACCTTAGTCCCCAGTTGCTCTTGTTATTACAAGATACCCCGAAATACTCGTTGTTCCGAGAATCCTTGTGCATACTGCCTTGTAGTTCCTTGTCACCTGGATACACCTATAAATTAATCCTCACACACACCGAGGATTTGTTTCTCCCCAGTTGTTCATGTGTTTCACCAAAGTCTTCAAAATACTATTTGACCTTCCGAAAATCCTTAACAGCCTTTTGCTCTTGAAATTCTTGCTTGCATTATGGATAATCCCATAAGTCTCGTAATCATATTGGCATCCCTTGCCATTATCATTTTGAGTCCGTTGATTCAAAATGTTGCGAATGCTCGCAAATCCTCAATCAGATCCTAGAATTCATCCTTCGGCTCAGACGTCATTGTAAACATGGGCTGAATCTCGACCAATCAAATTGTTATCGATTTTACCCCTATGCTCACTCAACTTATCCATCCTTAATCAGAGCGTTTACTTCTGATCCTTTGATTTGGAAATCAAAATGCCTTTACATGTGAGCTTTGAATTAGCCAGTTGCTTCTATGATCCAATGCATTTGCATTGTTTCTTCCTTTGGTTGTGTGCCGATACTCACATCAGCTTCGATATGGACCGTCGGACCCTTTGTTGAAATATCATCCGACAGTGTCCTTCGTATACAAAAACCTTGAGAAGTTCCTTCCCTGATACATAATGTCTTTGGTAAATCATATCCTCTATTTTGGCCAACCATGCTCTGCTCTCGAGTTGGTGATGTTTACTATGAAGTTTGTCGTATATGTTCCTAAGATGCCCCGATGGGTTGAACCAACGCCTTCCCTAATCAGTGTGAACCCGAAAGATTTCATGGGTCATACTTAGCTGGTATTGCACCAGGTAAAACTTTCAGCAACTAATGTCATTTTTGAAACATGAGAAGTGAATGGAAGGTTATGCATTGAAGAAGTGGGAGTCGACCTTGAACTTTGTGTTCATGCCCATGGACACGATGTAGATCTTATCAATAAACCTTCTCTTAAATTAATTATTCCCTCGGTATAAGTTCTTATATCTGGGATCCGGCCTTTTGCGATCATGGTTCCGACCATGTTCTCCTTTAAATTCCATTTCCCCGACAAGTTATAGTACTTGTCTTCTGCATCAATCAATACATCTCTGCAACCTCTATATTGACCTTCCTTTGAGTATACCCTCCAGTATCTCGAGAATATCAAAGAACCGTGTTGCTTCCTATGAGGCTTCATCTAGTATTGCTTCTCATCGATATTGGATTTCCCCCAGGTTCTGAGCTATTAGTCACTTGAGAACACCGATATGTGAACCGAGTCCGTAGTCTGATTCATTAACTCTAAGTAATTTTCGTTGCTTATGAGTTTAATAATCCTTCAATTCATTCCTAGCCCGATCGGCTATATCATTATTGTGCTAAAATTTAACTGTGCTACTTGGTCCTTCTTCCCGGGGCACAATTTTCGACGATGAGCTAAGCTTACGTCGATCTTTCTCATCATGTCATTTCGCCTCGAACAGCAAACTTGGTTAGGAGTTTGTGTCATACCCTTGGTTCCAATAACCTTTTGCTTCACCATTCATTGGACTCGTTGTCATCACCAGTTGATTACATCTTGAAATCTCTCGACAAATTTGTCATGTTCATCATCAACATTCTGAGCTCTTCCAAGATAGCTATTGGATTCTTGATGAGAAATGCCATCCTTGCCATTGATGATTTGTGTTGTCGTCGACCACTTATTACCTTCATCCAACACAAACTTATTCGTGTTTTGTGTTATACCTAGAGATCCGTGCTATCCAACAATTATTCTTCTTTACCTTGGAGTATTACCATCTTTTATGTCAAGATTGTCGTGAGAATTTCACCACCTCTTGAGAATTCTTGATACCAGTAATACTTATCACCATCACCATTCCTTCTTGGTCCTTGTGTTGTTCCTAACCGGAATACCGATAAATGAACTATGATGTGTGAATTCAAAACTTCTAGCAACCCTATTGCTTTGAACCAATGTTTAATAGTGTATGTTTTCCTCGAGCATACATCTTTATACCATTTTGATTTGACAAATGTTATCTCCTTGTTCACCTAATTGGGGAGATCCATCTCTTGAAAATCTTGATGGATTGCCATTGAGTCCATCAGCCACCCCCTCATCCTCTCCTTGAGTTAATGATGAACTCATGATACGGGACTTGCTTCCATAGTTCATTTCCTAAAAATCTTACAATGTCATCTCGGCAATTGCATTGCACCTTTTCTTTCTTAGGCATCTTGAGTCTGAGGTATCCTGACACCTATCATATCTGAATCTCGGTCGAATATGATGGTTGGAACATATTTCCAAGAGTAATAACATTAGTCTTTGACCCGATAAGGTGATGTCATGCCTAGCACACCTGGCCGGAGGACCTATTGTTATAGTTTCCTTTTCAGCCAGGTTAAACACTCTTCCATGAGGAGATGGTAAGACTTATTCTACCAGTTGTTCCTGATGAATCCTTCGTGTATCCAAAGTCTGACCTTTGCTTGAAGACCTTGTCAATGCTATATCGAAGCATGTCACTGGTACTCTGATTTTCAATAAGAACATTTGAAGCACAATGCTAAATTTTCCTTATCAATTATCCAAACACCATTGTATGGGTAATGTCATTAAGTTTCTCTCCACTTACCTAAAGGGTTTTCTACTTTATATCTTGTCATGGATATCATGCCCTACTTGTCCTTGGGAAGGATATACCCCTGAAATATGTGTTTAAACACATTTTCCTTTCCATTATTCTGTTTAATCTGATAACCATATTTTCCTTTCCATTGATTTGTTAGTCTTTCTTTTGATCTATATGATATAAGCAGAAATAATTCCCTGCTTATGTAAACACCTTGATGTGCTAAACTCTGTCAGTAAGAGCTTGTTACTATTGTTGATGACATTCCGGTAGCCACCGATGGACGAGAACTTTGCCTATTGGTCTGCCTCGTTCAACGAGCAGGAAAATGGTTCTCTTCGTCCCTCGCCCTTGGTACCAACGATGTTGTCAACATAAACTGACCGGTTATTCTATGACATGTCTTGCTTACTTGATCGTGCAAGATGTCACCCCTCTTCCTACTATTAGCCCACATGGTGGGCCCATAACCCATAGTTCCACATGATCGAAACCTGACTCTCCTGTACACCCCCTGTTCGCAAGGTTGTTCCTCGTGCGTGGCCTCGTATATAATTCACGGACCACCTTCCTAGTGATCTATTTTGGTAACACACGCAATACTTATACTCGTTGCTCTAGACCCCTTTCACACTTTGTTTCAGGCATCAAATGATTGCCTACCCGCTCAAAACTTCTCATGGTACCTACTTACTTTGCTCTCGATATTATCTTAAGTTTCCATTCGAGAGTTACTTTTGGCCACCATCCCGATGTTATCACCCAGATAGTAAACCTGTCAGAAATCCGTTCTTCCGAAGTTACTCCTTGTCCTTGATACATACAATGAAGACTCCAAAGAAAGGATGACGACTTCATCATGATGACCTCAAGCTGAAGTATAAAGACATCAGCATTATGGATCTACCTCTTTGAGAAGAGCAACTAAGACCGAGAAGACTCGTTAGAATTTCGTAACCTAGTCTTCCCCCTTACTCCCCTCTTAAATCTCGGGACGAGATTTCTTATAGTGGGCGAGAATTGTGACGCCCGAATAATTAAGCTACAGTGAACCATCGCTAATGATGCCACGTCGCCTCGGTTACCGTTGATAAACTCGCATTGATTTGAAGCCGGTTCAAATTCAAATCAATAATCAAGTCAAATGATTAAAGTTTCCAAATGTCAAAACTAAATTGTTCGAAATGTGGCAAATAAATAATAAGTAATATTGGTGGAGAAAACATCTATTTATAAAATGTTCCAATGCACTAAATTAATTATAACAGTGATAAAACAATTATTTAAAATGCATTTAAAATAATAATAAATAAAATATACCTTATTTTAAGGTGCCAAAATATTTGGGGTCGTAGCATATTTATTAACACTAGTTTAGGGGCTACTTTTATAATTTGTAAAACTAAAGTAAAAGAGAAACTAAAATAAAACAATAAAAGAAAACACAAAGAGAAAATAAAAAATAAAAGAGACAAAGGCCCCCGACCCAACTGGGCCTTGGCAGGCCCAGTTGGCCAGCCCAACTGGCCCAGCCGGCCGGCCCTTACACCCCACTCCCTCTCCATAATCCCCCCCACTCCCTGGCCAACCCCACCGACACCCCCCACTCCCCCAAAAATATCTCCCCCCTCTCCCCCGATTGGATCGGGATCGAGAGGAGGAGGCCGCCGCTCGCTGCCCGAACCACGACGCTGCCCCGCCCTCA
>NC_041380.1:293562015-293585222 GCF_002162155.2 Triticum dicoccoides
AGGCACCCCTCCTCTCTCTCCCTCGCCCTGTGCTCATCCCCTCCCCTGCTCGCCGTTCGGGGCCGCGCCCCATCCTGTCCCTGCATAGCCGCGCCCCGCCAAGCCCTGCGTGCCCCCGCGCGCGCCCGAGCCTCGCTCGCTCTGCCGATCCACTCGTCGCGGCCTCGACCCGCGCCAGCGCCCGCCGCGGCCACCACACTCGCCGCCCGCCACCGCTGCCTTCTGCCACACCGCGCCGAACCCTGTCGCCTGACGTGCGTGTCTGCGCACGCTCCCATCGCCCCGTGGCCGCGCTCCCACCTGCAGCCGCCCGTTGTCGTCGCTCCCTGCCACGCTACGCGACTGTCGCCCTTGCGCACGCACGCGCCCCGCCTCGTTCTTGGCCGCTGCCATGGTTCCCCTTCCCGCACGCCCACACGCCCACCCACGTCGCGGCCGGCCCCTGCTCGCCCCCAGCTGCTGCGGCCCTGCTCCGCCTACGCCACCGCTCCGCCCCTGGCCTCGCTGCCGAGCGCCTCCGCCTCCTCGCCGCGGCCGGCACCCTCCCCTGGACGCTCCATGGGCACGACACCGCTGGCGCCCTCCGTCGCCTCCGTGCGGGTGCGCGGCGCCCGCACCCAATAACGCCCCTCGCCCGGACCCGATAGGCCCTCTGGGCCTTTGACATGTGGGGCCGCCCCAGAACGTTTTTACAAAAAAAATGGAATTAAAAATATAATAATTAATTAATTAATTAATTAATTAATTAATTAAAGGATTAATTAACTTAATTAATTTTGAATAATTAAACTAAAACTACTAATTAAACTAATTAATCATGTTTAGTTTGTCTAGTCAATGATGAACGGGTCCCACATGTCAGGTTGACTAGGTCAACTGCTGATGTCATGCTGACGTCAGCGTGCACTGTTCTGGATAATGATAAATTAAATTAATTAAATAAATGCTAAAATTGTTTTAAATCTTTTAAAATCAATATAAAATAAACCGTAACTCAGATGGAAAAACTTTGTATATGAAAGTTGCTCAGAACGAAGAGACAAATCCGGATACACAGCCCGTTCGTCCGCCACGCATCCCTAGCATAGCGAACACGCAACTTTCCCCCTCCGGTTCATCTGTCCGAAAATGAGAAATACCGGGGATATTTTCCTAGATGTTTCCCCCCTTTCACCGGTACCACCTCATACCGCGTTAGGGCACACCTAGCATCACGCTTTGTCATGTCATGCATCGTCATGCATCTGTTTGCTTAATACTTATTGTTTCTTCCCCCCCTCTTCTCTCGCTAGACACCGAGACCGACGCCGCTGCTACCCAGTACGACTGCGGTGTCGACGACCCCTCTCTCTTGCCAGAGCAACCAGGCAAGCCCCCCCCCCTTGATCACCATATATCGCCTACTCTCCTCTATACTACTTGCATTAGAGTAGTGTAGCATGTTACTGCTTTCCGTTAATCCTATTCTGTTGCATAGCCTGTCATTGTTGCTACAACTGTTGATACCTTATCTGCAATCCTAAATGCTTAGTATAGGATGCTAGTTTACCATCAGTGCCCTACATTCTTGTCCGCCTGCCATGCTATACTACTAGGCCGCGATCACTTCGGGAGGTGATCACGGGCATATGATATATACTTATACTGTTATATTACTTATGATACTGTTCGGAGATGGGGGCTGAAGGGGCAGGTGGCTCCATCCAGGTAGTGGTGGGCCTGGGTTCCCGATGGCCCCCGACTGTTACTTTGTGGTGGAGCGACAGGGCAGGTTGAGACCACCTAGGAGAGAGGTGGGCCTGGCCCTGGTCGGCGTTCGCGGATACTTAACACGCTTAACGAGATATTGGTATTTGATTTAAGTCTGGCCACTGGCCTATACGCACTAATCATCTACGCGGGGACAGTTATGGGCACTCGACGTCGTGGTATCAGCCGAAGCCTTCGTGACGTCAGCGACTGAGCGGCGCGCGCCGGGTTGGACCGCGTAACGCAACTTCCTTTGTAATGGAGGTTGGTAGGTCTCCTCTCCGGTCGCCCTCGCAACGTGCAGGTGTGCAATGGGCGATGGGCTCAGACCCCTGCACCATAGGATTTAGACCGGCGTGCTGACCTCTCTGTTGTGCCTAGATAGGGTTGCGACGTGTTGATCTTCCGAGGCCGGGCATGACCCAGGAAAGTGTGTCCGGCCAAATGGGATCGAGTGTGTTGGGTTATGTGGTGCACCCCTGCAGGGAAGTTAATTTATTCGAATAGCCGTGATCTTCGGTAACAGGACGACTTGGAGTTATACCTTGACCTTATGACAACTAGAACCGGATACTTAATAAAACACACCCTTCCAAGTGCCAGATACAACCCGGTGGTTGCTCTCTAGCAGGGCGACAAGGAGAGGACCGCCGGGTAGGATTATGCTACACGATGCTACTTGGTGGACTTACCATCTACTCTCTTCTACATGCTGCAAGATGGAGGTGGCCAGAAGCGTAGTCTTCGATAGGGTAGCTATCCCCCTCTTATTCCGGCATTCTACAGTTCAGTCCACATATACTACCCTTATTTCATTTGATACCAATGCATACATATGTAGTGTAGCTCCTTGCTTGCGAGTACTTTGGATGAGTACTCACGGTTGCTTTGCTCCCTCTTTTCCCCCTTTCTATACTCGATTGCTATGACCAGACGATCGAGTCCAGGAGCTAGACGCCACTGTCGATGACGACTACTACTACTCGGGAGGTGCCTACTACTACGTGCAACCCGCTGACGACGACCAGGAGTAGTTTAGGAGGATCCTAGGCAGGAGGCATGCGCCTCTTTCAATCTGTATCCCAGTTTGTGCTAGCCTTCTTAAGGCAAGCTTGTTTAGCTTATGTCTGTACTTAGATATTGTTGCTTCCGCTGACTCGTCTATAATCGAGCTCTTGTATTCGAGCCCTCGAGGACCCTGGCTTGTAATATGATGCTTGTATGACTTATTTTATTTGTAGAGTTGTGTTGTGATATCTTCCCGTGAGTCCCTGATCTTGATCGTACATGTTTGCGTGTATGATTAGTGTACGATTGAATCGGGGGCGTCATAACTATGTTCTAAGAATGATGTTGCTATGACTTTTCCATGCTTAATGCTTGTCACTTTGGGCCCAGGTGCCATGATTTCAGATCTGAACCATTTATGTTATCACCATTATATCCATGTTCTAGATCCGATCTTGCAAGTTATAGTCACCTACTACGTGTTATGATCCGGCAACCCCGGAGTGACAATAACCGGGACTTCTCCCGGTGATGACCGTAGTATGAGGAGTTCATGTATTCACTATGTGTTAATGCTTTGTTCCGGTTCTCTATTAAAAGGAAGCCTTAATATCCCTTAGTTTCCAATATGGACCCCACTGCCACGGGAGGGTAGGACAAAAGATGTCATGCAAGTTCTTTCCATAAGCACGTATGACTATTTACGGAATACATGCCTACATTATATTGACGAACTGGAGCTAGTGCCGTATCGCCCTAGGTTATAACTGTATCATGATGAATATCATCCAACAAGTCACCGATCCAATGCCCACGAATTTATCCTATATTGTTCTTGCTAAGTTACTACCGCTATTGTTACTGTTACACTTGCGACAAAATTATTGCTATCACTGTTACCATTACCGTTACTGGTGCTACTACCATCAAAACTATCATACTACTTTGCTACTGATCACTTCGCTGCAGATAATTAATCTTCGGGTGTGGTTGAATTGACAACTCAGCTGCTAATACCTTCAAATATTCTTTGGCTCCCCTTGTGTCAAATCTATAAATTTGGGTTGAATACTCTACCCTAAAAAACTATTGCGATCCCCTATACTTGTGGGTTATCATGCCCTTCCTTAGACCACCTCCTACTTATGATTAACCCCTCTCACAAGCATCCGCAACTATGAAAGAAGAATTAAGGTAAACCTAACCATAGCATGAAACATATGGATCCAAATCAGCCCCTTACAAGGCAACGCATAAACTAGGGTTTAAGCTTCTGTCACTCTAGCAACTCATCATCTACTTATTACTTCCTAATGCCTTCCCCTAGGCCCAAATAATGGTGAAGTGTCATGTAGTCGATGTTCACATAACACCACTAGAGGAGAGACAACATACATCTCATCAAAATATCAAATGATTACCAAATTCACATGATTACTTATAACAACACTTCTCCCATGTCCTCGGGAACAAACGTAACTACTCACAAAACATATTCATAATCATAGTAAGAGGAGTATTAATTATCATTAAGGATCTAAAAATATAATCTTCCACCGGATAAACCAACTAGCATCAACTACAAGGAGTAATCAACACTACTAGCAACCCACAGGTACCAATCTGAGGTTTTGAGACAAAGATCGGATACAAGAGACGAACTAGGGTTTGAGAGGAGATGGTGATGGTGAAGATTTTGATGGAGATTGACCCCCTCTCGATGAGAGGGTCGATGGTGATGATGATGGCAACGATTTCCCCCTCACGGAGGGATGTTTCCCCGGCAGAACGACTCCGCCGGAGCCCTAGATTAGTTCCGCCCAGGTTCCGCCTCGAGATGGTGACGCTTCGCCCTGAAAGCTTCCTTTTGATTTTTTTCCAGGGTGAAAGATACCATATAGACAAAGATGGGCACCGGAGGCCTGCCAGGGGGCCCACAAGGTCGGGGGCGTGCCCAGGGGGTAGGGCGCGCCCTCCACCCTTGTGGCTGGCTGGTGGCCCCCCTCTGGTACTTTCTTCGTCCAATATTTTTTTATATATTTCAAAAACATGCTCCGTGAAGTTTCAGGACTTTCGGAGTTGTGTAGAATAGGTCTCTAATGTTTGCTCCTTTTCTAGTCCAGAATTCCAGCTGTCGGCATTCTCCCTCTTCATGTAAACCTTATAAAATAAGAGAGAATAGACATAAGTATTGTGATATAATGTGTAATAACAGCCCATAATGCATTAAATATCAATATAAAAGCATGATGCAAAATGAACGTATCAGTGACTTTGGAGTGACTCTTTGTTGCCTGTTGAGGGATTGTTATATGATTTAATTATGTTATCATTGTTGAGAGAACTTGCACTAGTGAAAGTATGAACCCTAGGCCTTGTTTTTAAGCATTGCAATACCGTTTTCGCTCACTTTTACTGCTAGTTACCTTGTTGTTTTTATAATTTCAGATTACAAAAATCTATATCTACCATCCATATTGCACTTGTATCACCATCTCTTCGCCAAACTAGTGCACCTATACAATTTACCATTGTATTGGGTGTGTTGGGGACACAAGAGACTATTTGTTATTTGTTTGCAGGGTTGTTTGAGAGAGACCATCTTCATCCTAAGCCTCCCACGGATTGATAAACCTTAGGTCATGCACTTGAGGGAAATTTGCTACTGTCCTACAAAACTCTGCGCTTGGAGGCCCAACATGAGTCTACAAGAAGGTTGCGTAGTAGACATCAAGCTCTTTTCTGGCACCGTTGCCGGAGAGGTTAGTGCTTGAAGGTATATCTTTAGATCTTGCAATTGAATCATTAGTTTCTTGTTTATCACTAGTTTAGTCTATAAACGAATATTACAAAAAATGGAATTGAGGTTGCCTCATATGCTTCATCTTTTTAATGTCTTTCGTGAAAATAAGGATTCTGATAATTGTGCCAAAGTGTTAAAAGAAGAATGCATTAAAAGTTTTGGCACTAAATATTTGAATGATGAGCATGATTGCAATGTTGTTAGTATGAATTCTTTGAATATCCATGATGATAATGATATGAAAAGCCACAAGCTTGGGGATGCTATGTTTGATGAAGATGATTTTTGTCCCCCAAGTTTTGATGAGCAAGTTTATTATGATTATAGTATGCCTCCTATTTATGATGATTACGTTGATGAATGTGGATTTGGAGAGGTCATGACTTTATTTAGTGATGAATCCACTATTTTGGAAGAGGTTCCAATTGATTATGAGAACAAAGTTGCTATCTATGATGATTATTGTGATGACATGTATGCTATAAATAATAATGATAACCATGAAACTTGTCATCATTATTTTAATTTTCAATTGGATTATGCCTCACATGATAGCTATTTTGTTGAGTTTACTCCCACTAGTCCGAATGAGAAGAATTTTGCTAATGTGGAGAGTAGTAAAATTTCTATGCTTATGTATCATGAAAAGAATGCTTTATGTGATGGTTATATTGTTGAATTCATTCATGATGCTACTGATAATTATTATGAGGGAGGAATATATGCTTGTAGGAGTTGCAATAATATCAAGTTTCCTCTCTATGTGTTCAAAATCTTGAAGTTATGCTTGTTTTGCCTTCCTACGCTAGTAGATTCTTGTTCCCATAATTTGTTTTCACAAAATCCCTATGCATAGGAAGTGGGTTATACTTAAATTTGCTAGTCATATTCTTCATGATGCTCCCATTATGTTTCAAATCCTATCTTTTATGCGAGCATCATTGAAATCGTCATGCCTAGCTAGAAAGGCATTAAAGAAAAGCGCTTGTTGGGAGACAACCCAACATTTACCCCTACTGTTTTTGTGTTTTCACATGATTATGCTACTGTGGTAATCATGTTTTATAGCTTTCGTTTCAATAAAGTGACAAGTAATACCTTTGAGATGATCTATGGTGATAGTTGATTTGATCTTGCTGAAAAACAGATATTTTTGCGCTCAGGAAAACAATTCTCATTTTTAACAGAAGCGTGATAAAATACTGATTCTTTTTGCATAATATTTATATACAAATTTCCCAGGTTTTTCGTAATTTTCATAATTTTTGGAGTTGCAGAAGTATTCGAGAGTTACAGATTACTACAGATTGTTCTGTTTTGACAGATTCTGTTTTCTATGTGTTCTTTGCTTATTTTGAGGAATCTATGAATAGTATCGGCGGGTATAAACCATGGAGAAGTTGTAATACAGTAGATATTACATAAATATAAATAAAGTATGAGTTCACAACAGTACCAAAAGTGGTGATTTATTTTCTTATACTAACGGAGCTCACGAGTTTTCTGTTAAGTTTTGTGTTGTGAAGTTTTCAAGTTTTGGGTAAAGATTCAATGCACTACGGAACAAGGTGTGGCAAGAGCCTAAGCTTGGGGATGCTCAGGGCACCCCCAAGGTAATATTCAAGGATAACCAAGAGCCTAAGCTTGGGAATGCCCCGGATGGCATCCCCTCTTTCGTCTTCGTTCATCGGCAACCTTACTTGGAGCTATATTTTTATTCGCACATGATATGTGTTTTGCTTGGAGCGTCATTTTTATTAGGATTTGCTTGCTGGTATTTAGAGTAATGTTTTGCATCTTTTAGTTCAATAAAAAGGTCAAGTATAGCCTTTACCACATGCTTATTTTTCAAGTCTATATGTTGCTATTTTAAAACAGAAAGTTTGTTGTTATGTTTTGAATATTGGTGAATAGTCAGAACATGATAAAATATTGAAATTTTTACAAAATGAGTAACACAAAATTATCTACAGTGTGGTAATTTTTCAGAATTTTTGGAGTTAAAAAAGTATGATTCCTCTTGCATTCTTTACAAACTATCATGTTTAGACAGATTGCTGTTATGATTGTATTGTTTGCATATGTTTGCTTGTTTACTGATTCTATTTGAGGATAGGAGTGTTAAATATGCAGAGGCATTTAGTAGGCAATATAAAATAATAATTTTAGTGATTTGCTATAGTACATAATGATAAGGTTTATGCATGGATTTATGCTAACTTATCTCATGAGTTCTTGTTGAGTTTTGCATGGATGAAGTTTTTAAGAATTAGGGAAACCGCGATATGAAAGGAATTAAGGAGACACAAAAGCTCAAGCTCGGGAATGCCCAGGGCATCCCTAATTAATATTTCAAGAAGTCTCAAGCATCTAAGCTTGGGATGCCCCGATGGGCATCCCACCTTTCTTCTTCAACAACTATCGGTCAGTTTTGGTTGAGCCTAAGTTTTTGCTTCTTCACATGATATGTGCTATCCTTGCAATGCCATTTTATTTGTTTTGCTTGCTGTTTGAATAAAGTACTTAAGATCTGAAATTTTATTTATGAGAGGGAGTCTTCACATGGTTACATAATTATTCGACTACTCATTGATCTTTGTTAATATCTTTTGGAGTAGTTTGTCATTTGCTCTAGTGCTTCACTTATATCTTTTTAGAGCACGACGGTAGTTTTATTTTGAAGAAATTGTTGAACTCTCATGCTTCACTTATATTACTTTGAGAGTCTCTAAACAGCATGGTAATTTGCTTTGGTTATAAATTTAGTCCTAATATGATGGGCATCCAAGAGGGATATAATAAAAACTTTCATGTAAAGTGCATTGAATACTATGAGAAGTTTGATTCCTTATGATTGTTTTGAGATATAAAGATGGTGATATTAGAGTCATGCTAGTGAGTAATTGTGGATTGTAGAAATACTTGCGTTAAAGTTTGTGATTCCCGTAGCATGCACGTATGGTGAACCGTTATGTGATGAAGTCGGAGCATGATTTATTTATTGATTGTCTTCCTTATGAGTGGCGGTCGGGGACGAGCGATGGTCTTTTCCTACCAATCTATCCGCCTAGGAGCATGCGCTTAGTACTTTGTTTCGATGACTAATAGATTTTTGCAATAAGTATGTGAGTTCTTTATGACTAATGTTGAGTCCATGGATTATACGCACTCTCACCCTCACCATTGCTAGCCTCTCTAGTACCGCGCAAATTTCGCCGGTACCATACACCCACCATATACCTTCCTCAAAACAGCCACCATACCTACCTATTATGGCATTTCCATAGCCATTCCGAGATATATTGCCATGCAACTCCACCGTTCTATTTATTATGACACGTTCCATCATTGTCATATTGCTTTGCATGATCATGTAGTTGACATCGTATTTGTGGCAAAGCCACCGTTCATAATTCTTTCATACATGTCACTCTTGATTCATTGCACATCCCGGTACACCGCCGGAGGCATTCATATAGTCATATTTTGTTCTAAGTGTTGTAATTCTTGAGTTGTAAAGTAAATAAAAGTATGATGACCTTCATTATTAGAGCATTGTCCCATGTGAGGAAATAAAAAACAAAGGAAAGGCCAAAAAAAGAGAAGGCCAAAAAAACAAAAAAACAAAAAAATGAGAGAAAAAGAGAGAAGGGGCAATGCTACTATCCTATTACCACACTTGTGCTTCAAAGTAGCACCATGATCTTCATGATAGAGAGTCTCCTATGTTGTCACTTTCTATACTAGTGGGAAGTTTTCCTTATAGAACTTGGCTTGTATATTCCAACGATGGGCTTCCTCAAATTGCCCTAGGTCTTCATGAGCAAGCAAGTTGGGTGAATGTATTTTCTCTTCTGTGTGTAGGTGCTTCTAACGAGGTTTCACGTGGTTCTCCTACTGAATTGATAACCCTGGTTCTTAACTGAGGGAAATACTTATCTCTACTATACCGTGTCATCCTCTCCTTTTCAAGGAAATCCCAATGCAACTCACAAGTAGCAGGTAGTGCCAATGGTAGTAGGAATGGCAACACCGCACTAAATGGTACTACCGCTTGAGTCAGTACAACCACACTTTACCACCGTCAAAACGGGAAGGGCAACAGAAGCTCAAACACAAGCAGAGATATAGCAGAACTAGACTACGGTAGTACCTCATTAGGCGGTACTACCGCTGCCAGGGGCGGTACTACCGCTTGGGCACCTCAAGGAAGCTCATGCAGAAAACATGGCAGGAACTCCATGTTGCCGGGAAGGAAAGGAGGGCGCAAAGGAAATAAGTATGTGTTGATTCCCTAACCATTCCACTGCAGACCCCCTCTTAATAGTACGGTTTTCCTACGACTCAAATCCACCAAAAAGAAATCATTGGAAAATAACCGTCTTCACTCTTAACCACCGAGGGGAAATAAACCGTCTCATGCCATTTATCATAATCTCTGAAATACTCAATGCACATTGTTAGTCCACAAAACGCAATGTAATCAATCACCAAAACCACTAAGAGTGAAATATGCCCTAACAACGTTGGTGATGACGATGGCTTTGATTTATCTCTCCTTGAGGGAAGTTTCCCCGGCAGAATCGCTCCACCGGGGAGCAAAAGTGCTTCGCCTCTGGTTCCACCTCGAGACAACGACGGAAGGTACTGAAAGTCTTCTCTTTATTTTTTCTAGAGTAAATGGCTTCATATATGGGAAGATGGGCAGCAGTGGACCTCCGCGGGGCCCACAAACCACCTGGACGTGCTCTGAGGGGTAGGGCGTGCCCCATGGCTTGTGGCCTCACTGAGGTTCTTCTCTGGTACTTCTTTCTTCCAGTATTTGTATACATCCCAGAATAATTCTCTGTAAATTTTCAGGTCATTTGGAGCTCTGGAGAATAGCTATCTCTGTTGTAACTTTTTCAAGCTCAGAATTCCAGTTGTCGGCAATCTCCCTCTTGTGATGCATCTTGCAAATTAAGAGAGAAAAGGCATTAAAATTGCATCATAAAGTGGAATATAACTCTAAAGCATTATAAATAACAGTAGGAAAACATGATGCAAAATGGACGTATCACTCGAGCAAGGGATTTCAATGTCGATGGTGTATAAACTACAGAGAGTATGGACTACGGATTTAGATGTGAATGGCTATCCCTAGACCCGCCTTATATAGATTATATGGCTTAGGTGTATATTGGGTTCATATGACCTCATGCCGCTGCCATCCCAGCTTTCTCACCAAGATGGTCCCCGAGCTCTATCTCGGCCTCTGGGATCCCTACTGTTGTCGGGCTCTACCTGGGTCGAATGGGCCTCGTGTTAGCCTAGCTGTAGGGTTCCCCTTTGAGAGGCCACCCCCGGTATATTGCATCGTCAATGTACACTGGCCAATCGGAGCACGACAGTGACGATGACCTTAACCCAGAGGAATTTGAGACCGATCCAAAGAAGAGGGCTAGAGGAGAAAGCTTCAACATGCGGGAGGACTAGTTGTTCTGGGATGCGCAGTTGGCCACTGGCATCGATCTGATTCATGGCAGGAAGCAAAAAGGCGCAATATTTTGGGCTAACATTCATACTGGTTCCATGAACACAAGAATTTTGACCCCTACCGCAACGAGCTCATCCGCAATCATGGGATCAAGTTTCTCAACCATCAATTGTACATGATTCAAGAGGTTGTGAGCAGGTATGGCGGCCATTTGAAACAACTAATCGGTCGGTGGCCAACCGAGTTGGTCATCTGGCCGGATATGCAACTTGTTGATCGGATATGCTCTATGTGTTGTCATTTGGCCGCATATATAGCTAGTTAACAATGTTTTTAGCCCTCTTGTGCATGCAACTTGTTCTTGAAGGTGGAGAAGAGGAGATTCGTCCTCATGCATGGTTAGTTGAATTTGAATGGGCAACCCAAGTGGATCCATTACCAACTCCATCAAGACCGCCGGCGTCGGCGCCGAGCAAGAAGCGGCTAATCCAACCGCCCCAACAAAAGAATCATCCAAAAAGGTTAGAAGAAGGTTTCTGCATAAAGAAGTGGGATGAGGAGGAGAAGTGAGACGGGGCAGCGGCCAAGATGACACAGAGGTTCGAGGACATCTTGGTGAAGAAGGAGGAGATGTGTGTCAAGTGTTCTGACATGAAGGAGAGAATGAAGGCCAAGAGGTTTAACATCTTGATGGCGACGCCCGAGAAGAAACTTAAGCTCGAACAGAGGAGGGTTGGGCTCGGGGAGCTTCAGAGGGTATGAAGATGTTGACCATGAAGATGGACGAGTTGGTTGACGATGCACTGATGAACATGCAAGCCGTTCATGTTAGGATGTTGGAGCGCTTGTCGGCCGAGCCGTAGACATCTGAGGAGGTGAATGGTGAGGAGGAGTCGGTGGCAAAGTGAGCGTCGAGGCTCGGATATCTGGTCTGGCGGGGCAAAAATGCCGGGTTTTTTTGCACGGACTGCCGGACTGATAGTTATTGATCGGGCATATGTAAATACTATGTATGTCCGTCTTTTTTTTAATTGTGATCTGGTGCAATGAAAACCATGCTTTAACTTGCTCTATGTCTAGTCATAGTTGGGAGTAATTTAGACTAGTAACATACATACTTCATAATGCGTAGTGTCATAAACGTGGAAAAAAATATTTTCATTTATTACTTTGTAGAGTCATTTTTTATTGCGAAGCGTTATGTGATGGTAACATATTATGTTACTCTATTTGTCTCTCTTTTCTTTAATTATTTATCACATCATTTTGTTACTCCTATTATGACTAGTTTAATATTAATATGCATTTGAAATAAAAATGGCCGGACCTAACGAAGATTTAGAGGATACGGTTGAATGGCCGGCTCCCGGCAACCAGGCGAGGCGACTACCCGCGCCTTTGAACCGCAAGTTTTCGAAATTATGTTCGTGATCCCGGCCCTCCAAAGTGATTACTACACAGTACATTCATGCAGGTTCTGTATGATAGCATCTGGGGATGCACGGTCCCCCCGTGGCCGCAGGCACCATTCACCTGCGTGGAAATTAAAGATGGATGAGTAAAGGCGACGGTAACGTGGGGGCATGGAGGCACCGCTCGCACGCCTGTTCAATCGCTCCCGTTCCTCGCCGGTGCGTGCGTCTTGCTCTTGAGTACGTATCGACCATCCGGCACCGCTGGATGGGCCGCGACGACGACGGATCGGGGGCTGCAAATCATGCCCCTGCTTCACTTCTGCAGCCTGCAGGCGAAAGGAGCCTTTCAGGAAATCGATTGTGTATGTTTCTGACTTTTCAGGGTGGTATGAGGATGAAGCTGGGTGATTTAATTAGCATTTCAGACATAAATTCATATCTCATGCAGTTTTGATCGAATATGAATATATGATGTTAGTATAGTAAGTATATAAGAGTATATCTCTCACCCGCAAAAAAAAAAAAGAGTATATCTCTACCTATCTATGCAAGTTCTTGGTCGGTTTGTATATCTGCGAGGGAAAGGATGCATCCATCATTAGTAGCCCGAAAGCGCACGTAAAGCAAACGGAAAGCTGCTTGAAAGGCGTCCAGTAAAATAAACAGTGTTCTGAAATACTTGTTGGGAAAGCTATCATTGAGCCTCTAGCCAGTCTCAGTAAACAAACATTAGTTAAGGTTTGTGTCTCACTCTCGATCATATCCTATGGTGCATTGGACAACCTAATGGACATCCCCTGCATTCGTAAAGCTGATCAAAGAGGCCGATACATCATTCCATCGCTCCGCGCCTCCTCATCATTCTGCTCCCCTTTCGCCTCGCCACTACGAGAATTGACGTGGAAGCAAAGCCTCACAGCCTTTGCTTGCTCGCTTGCGTACCTCTTCCAGTTCCACCTAGCTAGCTCATCGTCTATATAAACACAAGGGGTGCGCAAGACACATACTGCACACTCATGTGACCTGCAAGATCACGCAGCTTGGCTAAAAACCATGGCGATGGCGGCGCTGGTGGTGGTGCTCTCTCTCCTGATCCTGCCGACCGGGGAGGCGCAGGAGAGGCGCCCGGTGGAAGCGCACCCGCACGGGCTGCCGTTCGAGAGCCCGCTGGCACTGTCCCCGGCGGCGTACGACTTCTTCCACCCCAGTGAGCACGCCCAGCGCGTGGCCGGCGCCCCCGAGCTCGCGCCGCGCGGGCAGCCAAGGGGGTCGGTGGTCCGGGGCGCCGGCGCGTCCGCGGCGAGCGTGGCGAGGGCCGACCACGAGGAAGGGGGCGTGGCGCCCGTCAACACGGCTCGACGTGGTGGAGCTGTCCGTGCGGGCGTGGTGGCCGGCGTGTTCGTCGGAGCCGCGGTGGTGGTCTTGGCGGCTCTCGGGCTAGCGTACGCGGTGGCGCGGCGCCGCGTGGGCGTCGCGCAAGGTGACGCTGAGGTGGCTAGCGGGCCGAAGTCGAATGCTTAATGGGCTGGATTAGGGGTAGCTTTGCGTGGGCCTAGAGAGTTAGGCCATAGGGGCGGGTTGGTAGTGTGTAAATTATCGGTGTTTCATCATCGAGCGACGGGAAAATGGTTACAGGCGACTTCTACTGTATGAGCTCTCAAGCCTACGACCGATCGTGCTGTGAACAATCATCGCGTACTAATATAAACCTCAGAGAACGCTTTTGCTCGAGCGAAGTGCACCTATAGCCGTTAAGTTATTTCAACGCGTCCAATTTTTATCCCTCAACTCAGAAACCGCACTTACAGTACAGTAAACTTCTTTCGAGTTCAGGTCTAGTGCTCGTTCGTGCAATGAATAGTGAGACCTTTGAAAGTATTTATATGTGTTCTCTTAGAATGCTCAAGGGCTCGGAAGACGATGACAAGTTCTCGTGTGAGTTGTGACCATGTTGTGTTAGCTGCCGATCTTTGGGTCACTTGCTTCGAGGTAACGAAACTCTCCCGCCCCTACTCCTGCAAACTTTGCTCTTTTCTTTCCTCTCATCTTTCCGGTTTTGCCATGTGTGATGTGGATGGCAGCAAGACGGGATCATCATGTCGTGGATCATAATCCGTTCTCCCTCTTCTCGGTTAGCCACGGGACCACCACCGACCTCGGCCTAACCATTGCCAATGTGTACTTCCCTGAAGATCATTTCTTACAATATGACTTTGTGCTTCGCGTAATGGATAGTGAGACCTTTAAAATTATTTCCCTCTTGTCCTACAATGTGCAAGCACCGAGAGATGATGAAATGTGTTGTCGTGTGTGATGTTGTTTTAGTTGTCGATTCTTCTATCTTTGCATTCAGGTGATGAAAATCTCCAACCACGACTCCTACAAACTTGGCTCTTCCATTACCTCTCATCTCTCCGGTTTGCCATGCGGGATGCTGACGATAGCAAGGCGGGATCTGATATCCTAAAATGTTCTCTCTCACCTCGTGTTGTAGGGTGGAACCCTAAGATGGATCTTTTCACATTTAGAGGGGGAAAGGGATGAACACCAAGAACACAAAGAGGAATTCACTCCAACAAAACCCAATCATACATCCACTAGAATAGCTAACACATAGATCCACATGAGTACAAGCACAATCCAAGGAAATAAGCACAAAGATAAGGTTCTTCCCACTCCTAAGGAGGTGGGGTCTTGATGATAGTGTTCTTCAAGAGAAGGTCTTGAAATCCACTAGGGATCCTCTCCTAAAAGGTCTAGATCTCCAAGAGGAGTGGCAGGAGGAGCAAAGCTCTCTAAATATCTCTCATATACTTTGCTAACCCTAAACATGACCCTAGGTACGGAATATATATATAGGTAGGTAGACGAAGGAGACGAAGTGGAGGTCCAACAGCAGCTCACAGCCGTCCGTCCTGAAGGGCCCGTGCGCATGGGGGTCCGGTGTGCATGGTACACGCCCGTGCGCACGGTGTGCTACAGCGTCAGCTCCCTGAGTAGTCCGTGCGCACGGGGTCTCAGGAGCCCGTGGGCACAGGGTCGCCTGGGAGGTGCAGTCTAGCTCCTTTTGGCTTCCTCCTTCTTCCTTGAGGTCTTGGGGTGTTCCTCCTCCTCCTTGGTGGTGTTCCTCAGTTGCTTGGAAGTGTTCTTCTTCGTACCTAAGGATACATAGTACATTTTGGTGAGGTAGCAACCAAGTTCCATTCTTGTCCATATTGATCTCGTGAAGGAGTGAGTTCACCTTAGTTTCAATGACGCATGCTCGAGCCCTTGTTATAGGTCCACGTGATGCTTAATGAGTTGGTGTAGTGTCCATGGGGATGATGGAAGGATGCTTCGCATCACCTCGGCTAGCAAATATGTCTTCCCTCCCACCATCGTCGTTGCCTACACCACCACCGCCCTCGACTTAACAATTACCAATGTGCACTCCCCGAAAGATCATTCCTTGAATAGTGACTTCATGTAACAGATAATGAGACCTTTGAAACTATTTATGTGTCTGGAATGTGCAAGGGCTCGAAGAAGATGACAAATATAGTTGCGTAGTCAGGATTTTGCAAAGCCCCAACCAACGCTGCTCAACAGTGATGAATAGTGCTACAGTACGGACAGTAAACAATGGAAAGTGTTGCCGCACCCCAGGCCATGGTCAGTGTAGATTAGGTCCTGGCTATGCTCCTGGACAAATGTATTGTCGTGTGTCACATTGTGTTAGCTGACAATCCTTTTTTTCCCTTGCATTAGGTAACTCGACTTCTTCAAACTTTGCTCTTTCCTTGTGTCTCATCTCTAACGTTTCGCCACATGTGATGTGGATAGCGGCAGAGCGTGATCGTCACCGCTTGAGATCCTAAATCACCGCTTGAGATCCTAAATCGTTCTCCCTCACCTCGGCTAGCCAACACTTCACTCTCGGCTAGCCAACAATTCACTCTCACAGCCATTCTTGCATCCACCACCACCAATCTCGACCTAACTATTACCAATGTGTACTCCCCGGCAGATCATTCCTTGAAAGCTGACTCTGTGTGGGGGATGTCAGAGCTGCTCTCGCTCATATTCGATCCTTTCGATCGTGATGCGGAATTCAACTTGATCCTTACCCAAAGACAGAGAACCACAGCTTGATTGAGCTGTCGCGATCTCATTCAATGGCCTCATTGCATCCCTCTTGTTGTTTGAGCTCCCCTTCATGTACCATCTCTTCACTTGGACGAACAAGTAAGATACAGCGACGTTCACATTGGAACACTACAGAATTGCTCGGTTCACATGGTGATCGAACTTTAACCGTGACTTCTTTATTGGACGGGAGACTCGTCCATTCTAAACGGGTTTGTAAGAGCAACTTCAATGGAGCGATTCATTTCGTCTGCTGATGTCCGTTTAGGTCAGCGCAGACAGAAAAAGCTGTCCAACGCGCCGATCTAAACGGACGGGCGTCCGCTTGGCGTCCGCATGGCGACCCATTTCTGGTCTAATTTTGAGCTGGATTTGCATCGGCGCGGACACGAGATGGACGTGCGCGCCTACTCCTCTCTCCAGGCCCGTCGGTCGATGGCAGCCACCACCATTTCCCCCAAAACCCTCCCGCCTGCGCGCTCCCGCCCCACACCAGCCATGGACGACGTCATCGACCTCGACGCCGCCGCCAGCCTCGCTTCTCTTGCCTCGTCCGGCGCCGCCGCCCCCTCCGGGAAAGGCAAGCCTCGTGCCCCGCGCAAGACCGTTGCCGCGGCCAAGCCAAAGAAGTCCCTGACGCCCCGCACACCGGGCAAGGGAGTCGGCCAAGAGGAAGGACCGGAGGCACGCCACGGACACGAGGGATGAGGCCGCCGTTGCCGCCGCCGTGCAGCAGGAGGTCACCACCGCCCGCGTCGCGGCCTTAACGAGGGAGGCTCTCTACATGCTAGGGTTAAACCCTAGCCAGCACAGCCTCCTCAACACCGTCGTCGCCGTGGCCAGCACCGGCTCATCGGCGTTCCCTCGGATGGTGCTGCCCGACTCGCCTCGCGCGTCGGCGTGCAATCCGATGCCCGACTTCCACGTGTACCTGCATGCCTCCACGCCCGCGCCCATCGACCTCAAAGCCACCCCGGTGGCCGGTGGCTCGTCATCGGGCGGCGCGAGGAAACGTGCGTGGCAGACGTCGGCCGGCGTGCTCCCGGACGCCCGCAACCTGTTCGAGGGAATGTCGTCCGCCGGCGACGAGGACTACATGCAGAACCTCATCTTCGAGGCGGTGCGCCGGCCGCTGGCTACGATCCCGACGAGACACAAAGCCAGGACGGCCGCGGGGCGTTCACGCCGGCCGCTGGCTATGATCCCGATCAGGCGACCTTCATGCGTGATCAGGTCGGCATCGACCTGGACGGCTTCCCACTCGGCCACGAGTTCCCGGACGACTATGGCTAGAGGAAGAGGACGAGTGCGACATCGAAGTGGAGCCTTTGTTCGAGGACGAGCTCGCCAACCAAGCCGCCAGTTCTAAGCCGAAGCGCAAGAGTAAGTGCACAAAGGCATACACGGCTACCGAGAACAAACTTCTTTCCGAGTGTTGGCGAGACATTGGACAAGACCCCAAGACGGGCGCCGAACAAAAGCATTCAACCTTTTGGATTTGTGTCCACCGAGAATTTCATGAGCGCAAGAAGTTTCCGCCTTACCAACTTATGAGCACACGCGGGTGGGTGTCCATTTCCAAGCGATTGAGGGTGATCCAACAAGAGTGCAACCAGTTTTGCGCCATTCTTGAGAGCATCAAGGCCCGCCCCGTGAGCGGCATCGACATGCAAGACATGGTATGCTAGCAAGCCGCCCTCTTTTTGTGTCTTCAAGTTCATGCTTGTGTGTTCATTTGCAAGCCGCCCTCTTTTTGTAGGCATTTCAAGCTTTGGAGGCATTCAAGGTTCAACACAATGGCAAGTGCTTCAACCTCTCCCATTGCTTTCGGGTCATCAAGGACGAGGAAAAGTTCAAGGCGCAATATGCCGCCCTCAAGTCGCGTGGGGGAAGCAAGCCGTGGAGGAGGTTGGGGAGGGCGAGCCGGCACGGCCGCGGGGGAAGACCAACTCCAAGAAGGAGGATAAGCGGGATGCGGCATCCAATGCCTTGATCGCAAGCATGGAGGGCATGATGAACAAGAAAGACTCAAGGGAGGAGGAGTGCGGCGGAGCAAATGGACGCTTTCATGGAGATCCAAAGGAGGAGGCTTGAGATGGACGCGGAGAAGCAAGCCAAGATGTTCGAGCTGGACGCGGAGAAGCAAGCCAAGATGCTAGAGATCGAGGCCGCCAACGCCAAGACCAAGGCGAAAGAAAGTGGCTCTCGCGACCATGATGACCGGGGTGGAGATCATGAAGGTGGATCTCAACACCATGTCGCCAAGGAAGAGGCCGTGGTTCGAGAAGATGCAGGCCGACATGCTCAAATTCGACGACGAGTGATCTATGGCGGCGAGCGCCATCTTTTTTGTATGCCGGCAGGTGTGCCGGCATGACCACGGGGGCCGCGATGGCGTGGTCGAACTCAAGTCCCACCCTTTTTGTGTGTGCTAGCATGTGTGTCGGCCGGCTGGCGAGTGCGCCAGCATGAACTGCGGTGATATTTTTTGGAGCCGGCATTGTATGCCGGCGTTGGCATGATGCCGGCATGAGACATGGCCGCTGGCATGATCAGCCACGGACCTTTTTTTTAAATTAAATGCGGACATGAAATGGGTCCATGCATTGGGCGCACTGCCGACCTAAATACAAAACTGGACCGACGCCGGGCGGCCGACCCAAACGGACAAATGCGCCATCCATTTGGGTCGGCCCGTTGGAGTTTCTCTAAATGGAGGAGAGAGAGAGGGGGGTGGGGGTGGGGGTTATGTCTTTCGTACAATATGCCATGAAAAGGTGTGCCATTTACATAGAAGAGCAAACCGGCCTGCCTTTCGGCCTTTTGGTTGCAAGTGCATTTCACTCAAATCACAAGGATGGTACCATCTCCAGTTAGGTTGCAAGTGCATTTCACTCAAAATCACGATGATGGTGCCATCTCCTGTTTACTATAAGATGTACTATTAAGACCAGATAATAACTTCAGCAATAAAACATTTTAACAGGGTTAGGCTGTAGCCCCTGAATCCACGATACATCTGGGGACAATGTGTAGCAAGAGGGCGCCACGATACAAGGAAACAACTCAGAATGCAACTCAGATATCAATGGGGATCATAGCCCTCACATACAATTTTATAAATGCATCATCTTCAAAGGCCTCCATGAAAAAAAGGGGTTGGCATTGTCCCCCAAGGGGTTTCGTGAAACTCAATGTTGACGCCTCTTTTGACCATGACATGCTGAAGGGTACGATGGGGGCGGTTTTGTGAGACGACAAAGGTAGGTTTATTGCAGGAGGAAATGAAAAGATTGACCATTGTGCGGATGTTCTGATGGCAGAAGCTTTAGCCCTCAAATTTGGACTAACACTAGCGCAAAAGGCAGGGTGCAATCGCCTAATCATCAACTCAAATAATCTGGAGGTGATTGAGACCATGCAGGATGGAGGACAGTCAACGAGTGCAGCAGCGGCAATTTTCGATGACTGCTTCCACTACGCATGTGAGTTTATCGTGACTAGATTCGAACATTGTAATAGAGGCAAATAGAGTAGCACATGAACTTGCTAAGTTAGCTAGATTTTCTTCAACTTCAGATTGGTTCGAGGAGCCTATCAATGAAATTGTACTCTTCCTCACAAACGATGTATTGGTTATTTCTAATGAATAAAGTTTCGTTTTATTTCAAAAGATAAGAGGGCGCCATTGGTCCTCCACACGCATTTTTTAAGCAAAAGAAAGCATTATGATCAACCATTGGTACTGAGAAATGGCAGAGCACATGTGTCTTAATTTAGCACAACAACGCCGTGATCAGGGAGTAGTGCTTCACTCTCAATGCTTGAATTACCATCCACGCGAGCTAAGATACACAACAAGCCGGCCAAGTGTCTCGTCCACTGCCTTGTTCCATACGTGAGCCATCTCAGCTGAAACTCCTCTACCGGTGGTTGCACTTGTCTGCAGGATATGTAAAAGGTTCAGTAAGTGATGGCATTCCTTGTAAAAAAAAGAATTAGCACATGCAACAAAGAGTCTAAAGTTTCTATCAGAATAAGTTCCCTTTGTGGCCATTGGCTAAGATATATTTAATCGTCACTTTAGTTACAAATGTTGCAAGTTTTAAGATGCTATCTTGATACACAATGCAGCTTTAATATGATTATTTAATGAGTAATCAACTCTTACACCCATATCGTGGCATTACTTTGACAACGCGAAGTTGAAAGAGTATAACAGTGCAGAGGACAACAACAGAACAAGATTGACTGCTACACCAACAGACAGTTTGACAAGTGACTCTCACAACTTCTACTGACGAAAACAGGTCCCAAGCACAGGCCAAAATGTGTGCCATTTTATTAGAATATATTTAATCGTCACTTTAGTTACAAATGTTGCAAGTTTTAAGATGCTATCTTGATACACAATGCAGCTTTAATATGATTATATAATGAGTAATCAACTCTTACACCCATATCGTGGCATTACTTTGACAACGCGAAGTTGAAAGAGTATAACAGTGCAGAGGACAACAACAGAACAAGATTGACTGCTACACCAACAGACAGTTTGACAAGTGACTCTCACAACTTCTACTGACGAAAACAGGTCCCAAGCACAGGCCAAAATGTGTGCCATTTTATTAGAATAAAGCATCAAAATTATCGACAAGTCTTTCAGTAAAAAGAAACCAAACATACTGCAAAAACAGGGCAAAAACTAGAAGCGAAAAAGGAAGAAACAAAAACTGGCTGCAGGAGCTAAACTGTAGTCAGGTCAGGAGGCCAACCATTAAGCAGCAGCCAGCCAATCAACTCAACCTTTTGGCTCTGGCGAGACCACCAAAGCACGCAGACCTCTCTGATCTAAGCTACAACTTACGATAACTGCTTAGAAGACTTGTTTTAAAGACTAGCATTTCGTTCCAACCAGGTAGATATGATAACTGAATTGAGTACTGCCTGAATTTTTTTGTTTGTTCACAAACACCAGTCCCAAGAAAGCCATATGATTACGAGGGATTGTTCAGTTTCTTCTGTAGAGCTTACGATAGGAAATGGAATAATAGGGAAAGACACAAGTACACAAGCACCAAATAATATAATTTGTTTTATGTATATAAGGTGGACATTCACAATTTCGAGGTTTGATGGAATCAATGTACGAAGCAATTCTCCAAGTCAAAGTACATAATATTTATAGATAATAGAAATTAGGGTCCATATTGAGAATTTTTATTTTGCTGTGTCTAGAATCTCTAACCACAATCATGCACATACAGGTATTGCAACAACAAAAACTAATTTCAGATTTCCAAACTCTAGTTACAGGTTCTTCATCATGGCAAGCTTATGTTTAACTAGTTCAGGAACACACAACCATTCACCTTACTGGGGTCATCATCTCAATAGCATATTCAATATTTTAGTTGGAGAGTTCCCAGAATCTTTCAGTGTCAACAACACCACAGCATTAATCCTTTTGGGTAAGAAACACAGTGACGGATACATCGTTTTAGGTAACAGGAAATGCCTGGAAACTCGCCCCCTTTCTTCCCAAACTACTCAGCTTGGTTTCCGTTCCAATTTATTTTCTGTGGTCTGGAAGCGTTCCACATGGTATTCCCGACACAACTGGATGAGCCAAAGACACCAGTGCTTTATTTTCAAGAACCATTACAATATCACGAGGACTTTGGAGGATAAACCAATAATCGGTAACTAAGTTCATCACCCTTGAGTGGTTAGAGCATGTCTGTTAACGAAACAAGATCATAACAATAGAAACTTCAACGAGTAGATTAATGAAATTCGATATCAACATTCTGATAGTTACGAACAGTTATAGTACTCTGCAAAAGCAGACACAGGTTAAATGAATCGAAAAAAATGCAGACCTGATAGGAGAAGGATGCTCCCCCAGAGGCCGCGTCGGCGTCGGCAAGGGAGCGGTAGATGGAGCGGCGCTGGTGGAGGACGAAACCCCCCATGGAGACGGAGCCCAGGGCGAACCCGAGGAGGCGCTCCTGTGCGCAGATCCACGCCAAACCCACAAGAAACCGAGCCGAGTGAATCAATCGGTCAACCAATCGAACGGGGCGGACGCGAAATGGAAACGGGGGATGCGAATCCCTTCGGAATCTACAGCCTTGGAGTCAGGATGGGTTACCTGCGCGAGGATGCTGATCATCGTGGTGGCGGCCGCCGGCGAGACGCCGAGGTTGTTGAGAAGTTTCCTCTTTTCGTGTACGGTTTCTGCGGGCCTTCACGATGTGTGGCAGCAGCTGCGTCTGTGCTGGTCATTAGGAACGGAGCGCTCAAGGGGCCACGGCCATCCTATTTTCTTTTGAGCCCTAAACTTAGAGCATCTCCAATCGCATCCTCAAGAGGCCTCTCAGAGTCCCAGACCATTTTTTCGATGTCAGCACAAAAAAAAGCCCCATTTGTGCTCTTTGAACGTTGAAAAGCGTCGGTTCGACCCATTTTTGGCTTGATGACCGCAGGCCAACCCGGCGCACTGGAGGCGATCGGGGGCTCCGGCGCAAAGGAAAAGCGTAGCTGGCCCACACCGTCAGGTGAAAAGCACCAGATAGCCAATCCCCGCCGAAAAAATAGCAGAGGTTCGCCGAGGCAGCCCCTCCACCAG
>NC_041380.1:293585525-293708069 GCF_002162155.2 Triticum dicoccoides
GCCCGCCGGGCGCAAGATATTCGGCGATTTACCTGCCACGGCGAGATGGACTCGGATGACGAGGAAGCGCTCGCCGCGCTGCTGGAGGAGGAAGCCGAGGCCGACGTCCAGGAAGAAGAGCATCTCATGGTACTCGCCGCCCTCGCCCAGCTGCTGGCGAGCAATGAAAAGCCGCGGCGAGGTGGCTCGGCGCTGGGGCGGTGAAAGCAAAGAACCAGTATCGTCTCGAAGGCTACTGCATGCTTTACTCCGACTACTTCGCCGACGCTCCACTGCACGGCGACAAAACATTTCGGCGCTGTTATCGGATGAGCCGAAAGCTTTTCCTCAGGATTGTGAATTCCATCCGGGAGTTCGACAGCTACTTCAAGTGCAAGAAGGATTGCACCGGCAAACTTGGATTCACCTCGATCCAAAAGTGCACGACAGCAATGAGGATGCTTGCATACATAGCTCCCGGTGATTCTCTCGACGACTATGAGTTAGCCGAGTCCACCACTATTGAGTGTTTCTACAAATTCTGTCGGGCAATCGTGGCAGTGTTTGGACCGCAATACTTGCGACCACCCAATGCAGAAGACATTGCTCGGATCCTAGCACAGAATGCAGCAAGAAGATTTCCCGGGATGCTTGGAAGCATCGACTGCATGCATTGGAAATGGAAGAACTGCCCATTTGCTTGGCAGGGGATGTACAAAGGCGCCAAAGGCGGTTGCAGTGTGGTACTTGAGACGGTGGCCACACAGGACCTCTGGATTTGGCACTCCTTCTTTGGTATGTCAGGAACTCACAATGACATCAACGTGCTGCAGTGCTCCCCTGTCTTTGCCAAGCTTGCTGAAGGTCATTCTCCTTCAGTGAACTTCGAGGTCAATGGGCGGCACTACAACAAGGGGTACTACCTAGCTGATGGCATCTATCCGAGATGGTCTATATTTGTAAAGACTATCTCAAACGATGTGCCAGGAGGCAAGAAGTTCCACTTTGCCAAGGTGCAGGAGGCTTGCAGGAAGGATGTCGAGCGGGCTTTTGGTATGCTCCAATCTCGATTTGCTATTGTCCGCTACCCTGCTCAGACCTGGTCGAAAGATCAAATGTGGGAGATCATGACTTGCTGTGTCATCTTGCACAACATGATCATCGAGAGCGAGCAGGAAGAGCCAGTGTTTGACACTGAATCATACTACAGGCAGGGTCCTCTAGCCGAAGTTGATCACCAACTACCGGCAAACTGGACTGCCTACCTCAGTATGCGTCACGAGATTCGAGACCCACAGGTGCATCATCAACTGCAGCAGGATCTAGTGGAGCACCTATGGAGGCTCAAGGGCGACGGCGGGCTTGACGTGTGATGAAATATGAGTTTTTATTTGTTGAACTATAATTTGTATCGAACTATTTGTTGTTGCACTATTTTGTTGAACTATTTGATTTTCTGTGATGAACTATGTGATAAAAAAATATTTATGTTCATAATTTAACGCCGAGCCACCGCAAACCACACCAAATATGAGCCAATTATCACCCATATGGGGCCTTTATTCGCCGAAAGTGGGCCGAAAACTAGGCCAATCACGGCGCCTGGGGGCGACGACTGGACGCTCAACCGCCCCCAGCGCTGATTGTATCGCCGGCTCGCCCCCAGGGGCAATTTTTATGCCTCCTGGGGGGGCTAACGGCTGGAGATGCTCTTAAACTAGAGCTTTTTTGCGGTAAAAACTAGAGCATCTCCGGTCACAATTATCAAATGCGGCCCTTCATTTGTCTGTGAAAATATTTGAAAATATCCATTGACAGAAAATGGAAGAGATTTTTTTGCCTGTTTCCAAAATCAAAATTCATATAAAATCACTTGATAATAGAAATAGCACATATTTAGCAATTCAAACAATGCCAAAATCATCCACGGCAAATAAAATTCAACATTTCATATAAACCAGTGAATCAAGTGTTTTCCTTGCATTCGGTGATGTCTTTGCACGTGGAGGTGATCCACTCTTTGGTATCATCGTCCAAAAGGCTTCTGTTGGCTAATATGATCCTCGACTCACCGTTGAATCTGGTGTCATGGGGATGATTCTGGCAGTAAGAGATAGGGATAGATGCGACGCTAGATCTAGCTAGGGGTAAGTGTGACACGGGAATTTTACGAGTTCAGACCCCTCTCGATAGAGGTAAAGACCCTAAGTCTCGAGCTTCAGGAGCTTTTCTTTCCCTGCGTCTGATGAGGATTATAATGATATGTAAACCCCTGTCTACGAGGGGTGGTTTACATAGTGCGTCAAGGCCCTAGCCTTTGCTGTTACAGAGGAATTGAAGTGTTACATTGATTAAACCCAATACAGGTGGTAACTGACGGTATTTAAACTAATAACTTATGTTTCATTAAACATTGTGGCGCTTCGGATGTTTCCTCTGGTTGTTCAGCTTCACACACTTGAGTAGCTTGCATATATGAATGCTTGTGAGCAGCCCACTAAGTATTCTATGAACATTTGTCTGAGTATCAAGTGTGCTACCTCGTCCGAGTGAGCAAGAGCTCTGATGCCATTTGAGCAAATTCTTAGATGGTTGAGATTGATCTACGAGTATCTCATGTATACACCCTATAATTTGTGATGCTTTGGACCTTCATGGGCCTACCCTTAATAGGTAGCCTGCCACCTTGCGATCCTCATCTTCTCTCTCGGTTTTAAGGAGCTTCATCGCTTTCTTCCTCTCAAACTTCATATGGCCTCTTGCTTTCATCCTCTCCATTTATATCCTCTCCCTCTCAATTATCATCATCTCCCTCACCCTCCTGTCAAATTTCATCATCTCCCTTTACACATTCAAGAAGAGTTTGTATCTCTTCTCCTCCTCTATTTTCTTTAGTTCCACCCTTTGTTAGAAAGGAGGTTCACTCAGGTAGACAATATTTCGCTCACCGCTTTGTAGCACCCTGGGATCGGCACTATGTAGATCTAACATCCTCCACTAGCCTCCACGTCGATCCTAAGGCACCACTTTCACACAATGAGCACGTCGAAATGTGCACACCATATGATGGAACGGTTGGTATCACAAAACACATAACAAAATAAATCCGCAACAATAACTCCGGAAAGCCAAAACTAATGAAAGAATACAGTAAGGGTGTTTCGACTAAGATACAACTCATACAACAAAGTGAATATATCTTAGATATGTAAGAATACAAATTGCCTTAAGAAGGCTAAACAAAAGCAAAGGGCACCCATATCCCATCCCATGCCACTTTCTATAGAATAACCAGCTAACGTCGTCCATCAACAAACCTGCTTCATGAACTATTATCGGCTGGATGGCAGTCTGATACGTCTCCAACGTATCTACAATTTTTCATTGTTCCATGCTATTATATTATCAACCTTGGATGTTTTATATGCATTTATATGCTATTTTATATGATTTTTGTGACTAACCTATTAACCTAGAGCCTAATGCCAGTTTATGTTTTTTCCTTGTTTTTGAGTTTTATAGAAAAGGAAAATCAAACGGAGTCCAATTGACCTGAAACTTGACAGAACTTATTTTTGGACCAGAAGAAGGCCATGGAGTAAAAGAATTGGGCCAAAAGAGTCCCGGGCTTCCCACGAGGGTGGGGGCGCGCCTCCCTACCTCATGGACAGCCTGGAGACCCCTCTGACTTGTTCTCGACGCCAAAACCTCTTATATATACTGAAACTTCCAAAAAGAAACCTAGACCGGGAATTCCGCCGCCGCAAGCCTCTGTAGCCACCAAAAACTAATCTAGACCCATTCCGGCACCCTGCCGGAGGGGGGAATCCCTCTCCGGTGGCCATCTTCATCATCCCGGCGCTCTCCATGACGAGGAGGGAGTAGTTCTCCCTCGGGGCTGAGGGTATGTACCAGTAGCTATGTGTTTGATCTCTCTCTCTCTCTCTCTCGTGTTCGGCACGATCTTGATGTATCACGAGCTTTGCTATTATAGTTGGATCTTATGATGTTTCTCCCCCTCCACTCTCTTGTGATGAATTGAGTTTTCCCTTTGAAGTTATATTATCTGATGAGTCTTTAAGGATTTGAGAACACATGATGTATGCCTTGCATGTGCTTATCTGTGGTGACAATGGGATATCACGTGATCCACTTGATGTATGTTTTGGTGATCAACTTGCAAGTTCCATGACCTCGTGAACTTATGCATAGGGGCTGGCACATGTTTTCGTCTCGACTCTCCAATAGAAACTTTGGGGCAATCTTTGAAGTTCTTTGTGTTGGTTGAATAGATGAATCAGAGATTGTGTGATGCATATCATATAATCATACCCATGGATACTTGAGGTGACATTGGAGTATCTAGGTGACATTAGGGTTTTGGTTGATTTGTGTCTTAAGGTGTTATTCTAGTACGAACTCTATGATAGATTGAACGGAAAGAATAGCTTCGTGTTATTTTACTATGGACTCTTGAATAGATCGATCAGAAAGAATAACTTTGAGGTGGTTTCGTACCCTACAATAATCTCTTCATTTGTTCTCCGCTATTAATGACTTTGGAGTGACTCTTTGTTACATGTTGAGGGATAGTTATATGATCCAATTATGTTATTATTGTTGAGAGAACTTGCACTGGTGAAAGTATGAACCCTAGGCCTTGTTTCAACACATTGCAATACCGTTTGTGCTTACTTTTATCATTAGTTACATTGCTGTTTTTATATTTTTAGATTACAAAAACCTATATCTACCATCCATATTGCACTTGTATCACCATCTCTTCGCCGAACTAGTGCACCTATACAATTTACCATTGTATTGGATGTCTTGGGGACATAAGAGACTCTTTGTTATTTGGTTGCAGGGTTGTTTGAGAGAGACCATCTTCATCCTACGCCTCCCATGGATTGATACACCTTAGGTCATCCACTTGAGGGAAATTTGCTACTGTCCTACAAACCTCTACACTTGGAGGCCCAACAACGTCTACAAGAAGAAGGTTGTGTAGTAGACATCACAGTCATCTAGAAAAAAAATCATATTAAGCAAGGTGGGAGCTCAATTGTACTCGGAACACTTACGCAAACCTAAACTAGTTTATCCAACATGTTTCGAAGAAAGGGGCAAAGTGGTTTAGTGACACAGGCACTAACAGTGGCGGAGGCAGGGATGCCAGCATGGGCCCCTGCCCAGGCCAACATGCAGATTTTTTTCAATACATCAGTGATTAACTGTTATTGATAATTGTGTATTATGGTGATTGAGTTTGCTTTGGCCCTCCCTAACATGATTTAACATCAGTTGGCCACCCTTATTAAGTTTTCCTGGCTCCGTCACTGGGTAGTAAGTGAAGGAAATATAACCTAGAGGCAATAATAAAGTTATTATTTTATATTTCCTTATATCATGATAAATGTTTATTATTCATGCTAGAATTGTATTAACCGGAAACTTAGTACATGTGTGAATATATAGACAAAACAAAGTGTCCCTAGTATGCCTCCAGTTGACTAGTTGATTAATCAAAGATGGTTAAGTTTCTTAACCATAGACATGTGCCATCCGTTAGCTTAGCATAATGATCGTTAAGCTTTATTGCTATTGCTTCCTTCATGACTTATACATATTCCTCTGACTATGAGATTATGCAACTCCCGAATACCGTAGGAACACCTTGTGTGCTATCAAACATCACAATGTAACCGAGTGATTACAAAGATGCTCTATAGGTGTCTCCGAAGGTGTTTGTTGGGTTGGCATAGATCGAGATTAGGAATTGTCACTCCAAGTATCGGAGAGGTATCTCTGGGCCCTCTCGGTAATGCACATCACTATAAGCCTTGCAAGAAATGTGACTGATGAGTTAGTTGCGGGATGATGAATTACGGAACGAGTAAAGAGACTTGCCGGTAATGAGATTGAACTAGGTATGATGATACCGACGATCGAATCTTGGGCAAGTAACATACCGATGACAAAGGGAATAACGTATGTTGTCACTGCGGTTTGACCGATAAAGATCTTCATAGAATATGTAGGAACCAATATGAGCATCCAGGTTCCGCTATTGGTTATTGACCGGAGATGTGTCTCGGTCATGTCTACATAGTTCTCGAACTCGTAGGGTCCGCGCGCTTAACGTTCGATGACGATTTGTATTATGAGTTATGTGTTTTGGTGATCGAAGTTTGTTCGGAGTCCCGGATGAGATAAAGGACATGATGGGGAGTCTCGAAATGCTTGAGAGATAAAGATTGATATATTGGAAGGTAGTATTCAGACACCGGAAGGGTTCCGGAGTGTATCGGGTACATACCGGAGTACCGGAGGGGTTACCGGAACCCCCCGGGGGAATATATGGGCCATATGGGCCATAGGAGGGAGGCTAACCAGCCCACAGGGGGCTGGTGCGCCCCCACAAAGGAGGAGGCCAAATTGGTTTAGGGAAGGGGGCACCACCCCCTTTCCTTCTCCTACTCCCTCTCCTTCCCCCTTTCCACCTCCATGAGAAGAAAAAGAGGGGGGGCCAAATCCTACTAGGACTAGGAGTCCTAGTAGGACTCCCCCCTTGGCGCTCCCCCTCTAGGCCGACTGCCTCCTCCTTCCCTCCTTTATATACGAGGGCGGGGGGCACCCCAAAGGCACATCAATTGTTCTCTTAGCCGTGTGCGGTGCCCCCTCCACAGTTTACTCCTCCGGTCATAGCGTTGTAGTGCTTAGGCGAAGCCCTGCGTGGATCACATCACCATCACCGTCACCATGCCATCATGCTGACGGAACTCTCCCTCGCCCCTCTGCTGGATCAAAAGTTCGAGGGACGTCATCGAGCTAAACGTGTGCTGAACACGGAGGTGTCATATGTTCGGTACTAAGATCGGTTGGATTGTGAAGACATTCGACTACATCAACCGCGTTAACCTAATGCTTCTGCTTTCGGCCTACGAGGATACGTGGACACACTCTCCCCCTCTCGTTGCTATGCATCTCCTAGATAGATCTTGCGTGATCGTAGGAAATTTGTTGAAATTGCATGCAACGTTCCCCAACAGTGGCATCCGAGCCAGGTCTATGCGTAAATGATATGCATGAGTAGAACACAATGAGTTGTGGGCGATAATAGTCATATTGCTTACCACCAACGTCTTATTTTGATTTGGCGGTATTGTTGGATGAAGCGGCCCGGACTAACATTACATGACCACGTTCATGAGAACGGTTCTACTGACGTGCTTTTGCACATAGGTGGCTGGTAGGTGTCTGTTTCTCCAACTTTAGTTGAATCGAATTTGACTACGGTCGGTCCTTGTTGAAGGTTAGAATAGCACACTTGACAAAAAATCATTGTGGTTTTGATGTGTAGGTAAGAACGGTTCTTGCTAGAAGCCCGTAGCAGCCACGTAAAAATTGCAACAACAAAGTAGAGGACGTCTAACTTGTTTTTGCAGGGCATGTTGTGATGTGATATGGTCAAGACGTGATGAGATATAAATTGTTGTATGAGATGATCATGTTTTGTAAAAGTTATCGGCAACTGGCAAGAGCCTTATGGTTGTCATTTTATTGTATGAAATGCAATCGCCATGTAATTGCTTTACTTTATCACTAAGTGGTAGCAATAGTCGTAGAAGCAATAGTTGGCGAGACGACAACAATGCTACGATGGAGATCAAGGTGTCAAGTCGGTGATGATGGAGATCATGATGGTGCTTTGGAGATGGAGATCAAAGGAACAAGATGATGATGGCCATATCATGTCACATATTTTGATTGCATGTGATGTTTATCTTTTATGCATCTTATTTAGCTTAGTACGACGGTAGCATTATAAGATGATCCCTCACTAAATTTCAAGGTATAAGTGTTCTCCCTGAGTATGCACCGTTGCTACAGTTCATCGTGCCGATACACCATGTGATGATCGGGTGTGATAAGCTCTACGTTCACATACAATGGGTGTAAGACAGTTTTGCACGTGCAGAATACTCAGGTTAAACTTGACGAGCCTAGCATATGCAGATATGGCCTCGGAACACTGAGACCAAAAAGTTGAAATGAAGGAAATATGCCCTAGAGGCAATAATAAAGTTGTTATTTATATTTCCTTATATCATGATAAATGTTTATTATTCATGCTAGAATTTTATTAACCGGAAACTTAGTACATGTGTGAATACATAGACAAACAGAGTGTCCCTAGTATGCCTCTACTTGACTAGCTCGTTAATCAAAGATGGTTAAGTTTCCTAGCCATAGACATGTGTTGTCATTTGATGAACGGGATCACATCATTAGAAAACGATGTGATTGACAAGACCCATCCGTTAGCTTAGCACTATGATCATTTAGTTTATTACTATTGCTTTCTTGATGACTTATACATGTTCCTATGACTATGAGATTATGCAAATCCCGAATACCGGAGGAACACTTAGTGTGCTATCGAACATCACAACATAACTGGGTGATTACAAAGATGCTCTACAAGTGTCTCCGATGGTGTTTGTTGAGTTGGCATAGATCGAGATTAGGATTTGTCACTCCGATTTTCGGAGAGGTATCTCTGGGCCCTCTCGGTAATGCACATCACTATAAGCCTTGCAAGCAATGTGATTAATGAGTTAGTTGCGGGGTGATGCATTACAGAACAAGTAAAGAGACTTGCCAGTAACGAGATTGAACTAGGTATGATGATACCGACAATGGCATCTCGGGCAAGTAACATACCGATGACAAAGGGAACAACGTATGTTGTTATGCGTTTGGACCGATAAAGATCTTCATAGAATATGTAGGAACCAATATGAGCATCCAGGTTCCGCTATTGGTTATTGACCGGAGATGTGTCTCGGTCATGTCTACATAGTTCTCGAACCCGTAGGGTCCGCACGCTTAACGTTCGATGACGATTTGTATTATGAGTTTATGTGATTTGATGACCTAAGGTTGTTTGGAGCCCCGGATGAGATTACGGATGGGACGAGGAGTCTCAAAATGGCCGAGACATAAAGATTCATATATTGGAAGGTTACATTCGGACACCTGAATGGTTCGGGTCGTTTCGGATGAGTTTCGAAGTACCAGATGTTACCGGACCCCCCGCCCCTCCCGGGAAGTTATTGGGCCTCATGGGCCTAATGGTGGAAGAGAGGAGGCAGGACAAGGAGTGGCGCGCGCCCCCCTATCCCAAACCGAATTGGACTAGGGATAGGGGGGCCGGCCCTCCCCTTTCCTTCTATTCTCCTACTCCTTCCCCCCTTCTCCTTGTGGAAGTAGGAAAGGGGGGGGGGCGAATCCTACTTGGAGTAGGACTCCCCCCCCTTGGGCGCGTCACCCTTGGTCGGCCTCCTCCTCCCTCCCCTTTATATATGTGGGAGGGGGCACCCCATAGACACACAAGTTGATCTCTTAGCCGTGTGCGTTGCCCCCCTCCATAGTGTCACACCTCGGTCATATCGTCGTAGTGCTAAGGCGAAGCCCTGCACCGGTAACTTCATCATCATCGTCGCCACACCGTCGTGCTGACGAAACTCTCCCTCGGCCTCAACTGGATCAAGATTTCGAGGGACGTCACCGAGCTGAACGTGTGCAAATCGCGGAGGTGCCGCGCGTTCGGTACTTGATCGGTTCGATCGCGAAGACGTTCAACTACATCAACCGTGTTACTAAACGCTTCCGCTTTCGGTCTACGAGGGTACATAGACACACTCTCCCCCTCGTTGCTATGCATATCCTAGATAGACCTTGCATGATCGTAGGTAAATTTTTGGAATATTGCGTTCCCCAACACGAACGTGAATCATACAGTAGATATGATCAACATAGAGATGTTCACCATTGAAAACTACTCCATCTCACATGATGATCGGACATGGTTTAGTTGATATGGATCACGTGATCATTTAGATGACTAGAGGGATGTCTATCTAAGTGGGAGTTCTTAAGTAATATGATTAATTGAACTTAATTTATCATGAACTTAGTCCTAATAGTATTTGCATATCTATGTTGTAGATCAATAGCTTGCGATGTAGCTCCCCATTTATTTTTGATATGTTCCTAGAGAAAATTAAGTTGAATGATGATAGTAGCAATGATGCGAACTGGGTCCATGATCTGAGGATTATCCTCATTGTTGCATAGAAGAATTATGTCCTTGATGCATCGCTAGGTGACAGACCTATTGCAGGAGCAGATGCAGATGTTATGAATGTTTGACAAGCTCAGTATGATGACTACTGGATAGTTTAGTGCACCATGCTTTACGGCTTAGAACCGGGACTTCAAAAACGTTTTGAATGTCATGGAGCATATAAGATGTTCCAAGAGTTGAAATTGGTATTTTAGACTCATGCCCGTGTCGAGAGGTATGAGACCTCTGACAAGTACTTTGCCTACAAGATGGAGGAGAATAGCTCAGCTAGTGAGCATGTGCTCAGAATGTCTGGGTACTACAATCGCTTGAACCAAGTGGGAGTTAATCTTCCAGATAAGATAGTGATTGACAGAGTTCTCTAACTAGAACTTCGTGATGAACTATAATATGTAAGGGATAACGAACCCAAGCTCTTCACAATGCTGAAACCGGCGAAGGTAGAAATCAAGAAATAGCATCAAGTGTTGATGGTTGGCAAGACCACTAGTTTCAAGAAAAAGGGCAAGGGAAAGAAAGGGAACTTCAAGAATGACAAGCAAGTTGTCACTCCCGTGGAGAAGCCCAAAGCTAGACCCAAGCCTGAAATTGAGTGCTTCTACTCCAAAGGAAATGGTCACTGGAAGCAGAACTGCCCCAAATACTTGGTGGATAAGAAGGATGGCAAAGTGAACAAAGGTATATTTGATATACATGTTATTGATGTGTACTTCACTAGTGTTCATAGTAGCCCCCTTGGTATTTGATACCGGCTCAGTTGCAAAGATTTGTAACTCGAAAGAGGAGTTGCAAAATGAACAAATACTAGTTGAGGGCGAGGTGACGATGTGTGTTGGAAGTGATTCCAAGGTTGATAAGATCACCATCGCACACTCCCTTTACCTTCTGGATTAATGTTGAACCTAAAATAAATGTTATTTGGTGTTTGCATTGAGCATGAATATGATTGGATCATGATTATTGCAATACGGTTATTCATTTAAGTCAAAGAATAATTGTTATTCTATTTACATGAATAAAACCTTCTATGGTCATACACCCAAGGCGAATGGTTTATTGAATCTTGATCGTAGTGATACACATATTCATAATATTGATGCCAAAAGATGCAAAGTTGATAATGATAGTGCAACATACTAGTGGCACTGCCGTTTAGGTCATTGTCGGCATCCTGGGAACGGGGGTTTCCAGACTTGCCTGCCTGCGACCCAGGGCGTGGCTCCACCAGTGGCCTGGTACGGCCCATCTTCACCAGCAACCACTCAAGACCCTCCGAGGGGCAAGCCTCGCGAGGCGGACGACACCAAGACCTCCTCCAAGGCGGACTCCCTAGGCTGGCTCCCGGGGAGCGGAGATATCTATGCAAGGGGCACCTCGCGAGGAGCGCGTGACGTGAGCCATGGCGACCAAGGCCAGGAGGGCGCCAGCGCACGCAGAGTGCCAGTTTCCTCTTTGGTGCTAAAGAGGCAAGCGCAGGCGAGGAGTCCCAAGGCATCAGGTAAAGGTTTTCATGTCGGTGAAACAAGACCAAGACCAGTAGGACGGCTGGACGGAGGTCACCGCGGAGCCCACGACGGCGTCATCACCAGAGCCTTTGGTAGGCGAAGACCACCTTTTGTCAGGATAGCTTGTACTAGTTGTCCCCCTTCAAACTGGCCGTTGTGGGATCCCTTCCCTCCTAATATTTGGGAAGAGGACCAGGGCCTCTATAAACAGGACTAGCCACCACCATAGGGGAAGAGGATCGACCAGACCACCCACACACACACACAAGCTCATCGAGCCCAAGAACACCTCTCCTCGGGAGGCTGTTCATCCCTTGTACTTGTTCATCCTCAACCTACAAGGCAATCCACCACACCACACTGGAGTAGGGTATTACACTACAATGGTGGCCCGAACCAGTATAAACCCTTGTGTCCCTTGTTCTTCGAGTTCGGCGGGCTAGGCTTTGAGATCGTTGCGAGAGTGGGCTCGCGGGGGAGAGAGATTTTCATGCGCACCCCAGTGTTCGAACCTCAAGGGTTTGCCGGAACCCGTAATCCAACATTTGGCGCGCCAGGTAGGGGTGCGCTGAAGCCTTTTCTTCCGTCGATCCGCGTTCCACTGCTCCATCGCATCCATGTCTAACGCTCGCCGAGCCCATGATGAGCGTCGTGCCGCCCTCGCCGCCCGCGTCGCTCAGACGGCGCTCGTTGGCGGACCTCCCCGCCGTTCTCCATCACCCACTGCCAATGCCGCCACTGGCCCGGCAGTGAACGAGCAGCAAGCCTCATTGCTACACCCCTTCATGCGGCGGGACAGACACACCGCCACCCCGTCGCTGACTCTGGCCGGCTCGTCGTCCCACGCTCGACGCGTGCCCACGGCCGCGCAGGCCGCGCTGCTCATGGCGTGCGAGCTCCTGCGCTACCTCCCGGTCGATGACCTCTACGACGACTGGCTCGACCGCATCGCCGAGCTTGTCAGTGCCGCTTGGGGCTCCCCTGCACCATCCCTTTCACTACCTCGACCACCTCCAGCGGCGGGCGACGTCGCCCATGGAGCGCCACCACCACCTCCACACCAAGACAACGCCCATGCACCAAGACGCGCGGTCCCGCGGCGACTCGCCGCGCCGGGCGCCCGCGCACGAAGAAAGTAGCTGCCAAAAAGTCCCGGGGCCGCAGGGAAACGCTCCCGCGCTCCTGGCACCGCTCCGTCAAGACTGCGCGCCGCCTGCGCCGGCGGCGCATGGATATCAAGGTTAGGCCCCGCCTCCACAATGGGCTCCAGTGACCACAGCAGGCTGTCGCGCCTTCACTCCTGACCTGCGCGGCGTCGTCTGGCCTGGCAAGTTCAAGCCAGACCTGCCTCCGTGCTACGACGGCACCCCCGACCCCGCGGAGTTCCTCCAGCTCCATGAGCTAAGAATCGAGGCGGCCAACAGCGATGAGAAGGTCATGGCGAATTGGTTCTCTATGGCCCTCAAAGATGGTGCGCGCTCATGGCTCCTGAACCTGCCCGCGGGATCGATCTCCTCTTGGGGCGAGATGCGCGAACGTTTCATCGCCAACTTCCAGAGCACTCGCGACCACCCGTCGGCCGCGGGCGACCTGCGACGCATGAAGCAGCAGCCGGGGGAAACTCTGCAGAAGTACATCCAATGCTTCAACAGTGTTTGCTTCAAGATCCCCAAGGTGACGGACAAAGTGATCATCTCCGTGTTCTTCGATGGCATCCACGACGTTAAGATGAAGGAGGAGCCTGCCATCTACGAGGAGCTGTGCACGGCCCTGGAAATGTTCAACATGGCAACCAAGTGCGCGAGAGCCGAGGAAGGGTGCCTTTACCTCCTCGAGCTCCCAGCTGTCAATCAGGAGGACAAGAAGGCCAAGAGCAAGGATGTGAAGTGCAAGGGGGCTGCCGTGCTTGCAGCCGAGCCAGAGACGAAACGCAGTTGCGACCATCCCGAGTCATCCAAGGCCAGCCGCCCGTTCTGCGCCTTCCACAACTGTTGACACCTGATTTTGGCAAGATACAGATTGCAATGAAGATGGTCTCGAGTGAATGAGTTTTCAGCATAAAAATATTCACGTCACTGAGTGGAACCACTTTGATGTTTCGATTATATTCATTCGACTTTATCTTACGGACCGAAACTATACTCCGAGTGGCATAGTCCAATGTTCCGAGTGGTTTTTGGCCAATCCCGTCTTCAAGATGACCTCGGATGAAGGAGCACTCTTAAGGAATTGTCTTCGTCTCGTCGAGGCAATCGATTTTGATATATAAATCATCTCAATCCGAGTTCATATGCAAAAGTTAGAGGTAATATATTGCAGACTGAACCTCAACGGAAATATGGCGCGAGGTGCCAGACACTTGTCTGATAGGTTGCGTGAGTAATTCGGCCATCAATACGGCCTTGAATCGAAAAACCTTCAACATGGAAAAGTTTCGTCTCGTCGAGCCGATCGATTTTCATATATAATTTGTCTCAATCCGAGATCATATGAGGCCTGGAGAGACAAATCAAGATCAGACTATGTTTTCAGTCGGAAATCCGAGTGAAAAGTTTACCATCTGAGTGAAAGTTTACGGTCGAGTGAAAGTTTACGGTCGAGTGAAATTTTACGGTCGAGTGAAAGTTTGCTGACCGGATGAACTTATTATTGTCCAAGTGGAAATATAGTCATCCGAGTGGAAATATAGTCATCCAAGTGAAAGATTGTCTTCCGAGTGAAAAAGTCCAATCGGACGATCCGAGTGAAAGTATCTAATATCCGAGTGGATGAGCTCAAGTCCGAGTGAAATTGAACATGTGCTCGAAAGTTTATCAAAATGACCTTGGATGAAGAAGTGTTCAATATAGAAGTTGTGCGTATCATCAAGACGGTAAACTTTGATTTTGGAGTCATCATCATCAGAGATAATATATAGCCTACAAATTCACTACGAGACTCGGATAATCCAGTCTACTGCAAGACCGAGTCCAACTGGAAGATAAAGATGACCTCGAAAAGTATTCAAGATGGCCTTATTTGAAAAAGTGATCAACATGAGAGTTGTTCGTATCATCGAGGCACACAAGTTTGATATTTGGGCCATCTCGATCGGAGATCATATGCAAGCCCGGCGGCCCGCGCAAGAAGGAAGACAGAGTTTGGGCCAGATTCAGACTGAATCCGAGTTGGAATAGAATTAGGACTCTAGGACGTGAATTGATATAATTTTTCTTGTAAGGAAAGCCTAGATGAATCCTTTACTTGTACGGGAAGTCCAGCCGCCTCTTATATATGTTGGGGGTGACGGCCAATTGAATAACACAATCAAACAAATCAATATACTACTTTTTCATCTACGTTTTATCTCTCCACCGTTTTTCTATCTCGTTCTTCGCTGTTCTTCGTGTTTGAGAGCTGCGAATCCCGAGGCTCTAGGGGCGAGCGAATCGACCTAGGACAGCCCATAGCCGCCGCACTCCCTGACGGGGTCCCTCCCGGGGGTGTGGGGTTTTCGGGTGTGCAAAAGCGCCCATCGACTGTCTTGCGTATCGTGTTGTCGGTCGGGTCTCCTTCGACGTGAGCTGCGGTGCATCACCCCCGGCATCGAGGGTACACATGACGTGTTCGTGTGTCAACACACTTTTTGGCGACTCCGCTGGGGGACGAAGATCAATCGTCATCATCCACCATGTCTGATATTCCCAAGCCATCTGAGGTAGACGCCGATAACATCATTAAGCCCAGTCTTGATGAGATATCGGCCGATCATCGCCAAGTTTATGAGGAGTACAAGAAGGCGCGCGAGGAGAAGGACTTGCAGGAGTTCCTTGCAAAGTTTAAGAAGGATCGCCAAGGCAACATCACTCCGATTGAAGAAATCAAGTTCCCTCCTCTTCAAGCCGAGCAGGTTAAACCCTCTGTAAGTACTGCCTTTTCTCCTGAGCAGTGGGCTGAGATTGAAAGTCGTATTGCTGATGGTAACAATCTAGTCTATCAAACTTTTATAGAAAATACTAATGCTCAGAAGAATATATCTCAATCGTCTAGTGGTAATAATGGTGTAGCTGCTAGTGTGCAAAACCCTAATCTGGCTTTACCTATTGCATCGGCGCCTCCCGTGCCGATGACTTATTATCCTACCCAAACAAATCAGATTGTGGCTACACCCATTAATCCTATTATGAGCATGACAGGTTCGGTGGCAACGCCGAACCAAACTCTACCTACAGCTACAACCACTTGACCACTACCAAATTATGGGTCGACATACATGCCACAATTCCTACCCACAACTAGCAACCCTACTCCTTCTATGCCACTGCCACAAGCTGGATCGTCCACTATGGATGATGGTCTAGCTAATCTTAGAGAGGAGATGGCTAAGATGCTTCGAGAAAATTTTGGAGTTGAGTTACCTCGGAATCGGATTTACCAAAAGCCATACCCCGAGTACTTTGATGCCATCCAGTGCCCTCCGGGATATAAGATTCTAGATTTTGTTAAGTTCAATGGAGAGGGCACAAAAACCACATGGGAGCATGTTAGTCAATACTTAGCACAATTAGGTGAAGCAGGCTCACTAAATGAGTTGAAAGTGCGTTTGTTTCCTTTATCTTTAACTGGTACTGCATTCTCATGGTTTTCTTCTTTACCACATGGTTCCATTCGGGTTTGGTCATAGCTAGAGCAGAAATTTCATGATCACTTTTATAGCGGCGACAATGAACTCAAGTTATCACATCTAACATCGGTTAAACAGAAGCATGATGAATCGGTCTCCGATTACGTCAAGAGATTCAGAGAAACAAAAAACCGGTGTTTTAGTTTGGTGATAACCGAGAGAGACTTGGCAGACCTAGTGCTGAGTGGTTTGAGAACTCCCATTAGAGAAAAGCTAGAAGGTCATGAGTTCTTAAATATCAACCAAGTCTTACAAAGGGCTTTGGCTCAGGAAAACCGAAGCAAAGATCTCAAAGAAGTGCATAGATACAAAGCCGATCGTCCAAAGATGAATATGGTGGAATATGATAGTGATCACTCGGACCATGAGGGTGATGTTTTTGCTACTGAATTTGTTTGGCCATCTAAGGCCAAACCCTTTACTTGCAATGATCTGAAACCGATTCATAAGAATCGTGATGATCACTCGGACCATGAGGGTGATGTTTTTGCTACTGAATTTGTTTGGCCATCTAAGGCCAAACCCTTTACTTGCAATGATCTGAAACCGATTCATAAGAATCGTGATGAAGAGATGAAGTTTACTTTTAACATTGCTAAGTGTGATAGAATATTTGATGCTTTGCTGCAGGCTAAGATTATTAGAATATCTCATACTTTACCGCCGTTGAAGAGCTAAAACGGTGTGCTTATTGCAAGTATCATAATTCTTTTTCTCATGCTACTAATGATTGCAATGTTTTTCTATGACAGATACAATCGGCCATTAATGACGGACGATTGAACTTTTCTGAGATGCAAGTTGATAAACAGCCTTTTCCAATGAATACCATGGATTTGGAAGGGAAGGAGCTACTCATTCGGCCGGAGGTAGCCAAATCTGCTAATAAAGCTAATGTCATTGTTGGTGAGCCCAGCAAAGACAAGGAGGACAACAAGGTCTTGGGGAGACAGCTTGTGCTTGGTAAGCAACCCGATGGCAAGGAAGTGATCAAAATCACCATCAAGAATCCTACACTCGGGGGGCAACTGCAAGTGCAAGAAAATGCTCGTGTGAGATTTGTCAAGCCCAAGAGTCCAGAAATTGGCAAGTGGAAAAGGAATGAAGTTAAAGTACAACGCAAGCGAATCAAGCCAACTTTTGATACGTTGCTGTCCAAGTACACCAACCAGTCGACCGGTTCCAGCTTTAATCGGCCGACTCATCTGAAGCGACCAAGGTCACCATCAGCTGATATGTTCACTCAGTATATGAAACCGAGTGGACCGAGGGTGCCGTTTCCAGAAGAGCATACGCAATCTGTTTGGGATCGACTTAACTATTCATATAGAGGCCGACTGAACATCGGTAACTATCGGTCGGCTGGTCAAAACATGCGACTGGATGGAAATTATCCGAGTGTAATTATGCACCCAGGTGGAAGCTATCCGAGTGAGAAAATGTGGCCGAGTAGATTCCATCCGAGTGATATTCATCCGAGTGGATTCCATCAGAGTAAAAAGGTGCGTCCGAGTGGAAATTTCATGCATCTGGAAAGTCGAAAAGAATGGCGTGTTAAATCACCAAGTGTTGCAGCGGTTGAGTCGGGAAAAGGCAAGGAGAAAATGGATGCCGACTCACTTATCTTGGGCACCGAAACATTCGCCATACAGCAGCCGATTGTGCATAGCAATCCGACTGAGCCGATACTTGCTATCGCGCCAAAGCACTCAGCTAATGACCATGAAGCAAGCACCAGCCGAGTAAAAACGAGAGATCCTAAAGACACTCAGCCAAAGTGGTGTCCTCCAGGGCTAACAAAGACACAAAAGAGGAAACTACAGAGGTTAAGGAGTCGAGAGATGGCAGAACAGGAGGCCGAGAAACAAAGGGATAAGTTGTTCAATGACACTCGACCCATGGTTCCACCAAAACAAGTGTGGAGGCCTAAACAAATACAAGATACAACAGCTTCTACATCTATCACAGCAATACCTACATCACCAAAGGAGTACGATGCAACAGATATGACATCGTCTGTGACACTTCTTACTTATCCATCACTCGGACAAATTTCAGAATCGGTGGATGCACTCGAGGAGGAGGCTGATATGTTGGACTATGAGTCTACGCCGGTTCATGAAGGTTGGATATCAATATGGTGTACTACTTACCTGCCGAGTTTCGTGCTGTAGATGAAGAAGGGGAGGTGGCTTAGCTGGATTTTGGCCCTAAAAACGCAATATTCGAGAAGCCAAAAGAACCAGTAAAACATCTTAAACCATTATATCTCAGAGGTCATATCAATGGGTCGCCGCTCACTTGGATGCTTGTTGATGGTGGTGCTGTGGTAAATCTTATGCCCTATTCGGTCTTCAAGAGATTGGGTTTGCCTGATGAAGAATTGATCAAGACCAATATGGTGCTCAATGGATTTGAAGGCAAAGAGAAAACTGAAGCCAAAGGTGTGATGTATGTGGAGCTTACAGTCGGAAGCAAAACTTTGGCTACTGCATTCTTTGTCGCTGAGGTGCAAGGTAACTACAACGTCATACTAGGCCGTGATTGGGTTCATGCAAACCAGTGTGTGCCATCCACTATGCACCAGTTTTTGATTCAGTGGGTTGATGATGAAGTGGAAGTTATTCACGCGGATAACTCGGCCTGTGTTGCTTTGGCCGATGCATCGGTGGATTGGCAACATCCCAATGCTACTTGCTTGACGGGACGTGACTTATCAGAATTTGATTTTCTCAGCGCAACCAAGAATGGTTTTGTGCCCGTCTCTTTAAAGCCGAGTGAATGCAATCGGCTCCAAGGTATGATATGTTTAAATGGATCCTAATTCCGAGTGGTTACAAAAACGTCTTGTAAAGTATCGGTCCAATGAGAACGATATGTATGAGTCTATAGAAGAGTTGGATGACATGGATAAACTTGGACAAGGTTTTACATCAGCCGATCCGTTAGAAGAGGTAGATATTGGAGATGGTTCAGTCACTCGACCGACATTTATAAACAAAAATTTGAAAGCCGATTGTAAGGCTAAGTTAATCGAGCTACTGAAAGAATATGTTTGTTGCTTTGCATGGGAATATCAAGAGATGCCAGGGTTAAGCCGAGAGCTAGTGGAACATCGGTTGCCTATAAAGGCCGGTTTTAGACCTTATAAACAGTCGGCCAGAAAATTTAATCCAAAAACATATGACCGGATCAAGGAAGAGATCGGTCGACTGCTTGAAGCTAATTTCATTCGACCTTGTAGGTATGCCGAGTGGATTTCTAACATTGTCCCAGTAGAGAAGAAAGGATCTGGCAAGTTGAGGGTGTGCATTGATTTCAGAGATTTGAATAGGGCTACACCCAAAGATGAGTATCCTATGCCAATAGCCGATATGCTTATTAATGATGCTTCTGGACATAAGGTTATTAGCTTTCTAGATGGTAATGCCGGATACAATCAAATTTTTATGGCCGAAGAGGACATGTACAAAACGGCTTTCCGATGTCCTAGTTTCCTTGGTTTATTCGAGTGGACAGTGATGACATTCGGATTAAAAAATGCTGGCGCCACGTATCAAAGGGCTATGAATTTGATTTTTAATGATTTACTCGGTGTCATACTTGAGGTTTATATTGATGATATTGTTGTCAAATCGGATGCTTTTGAATCTCACTTGGCCGATTTGCGCTTAGCTTTTGAAAGAATGAAAAAGTATGGATTGAAAATGAATCCTTTGAAGTGTGCTTTCGGCGTGTCAGCTGGCAAGTTTTTGGGTTTCATTATTCATGAAGATGGTATAGAGATTGATCCCAAAAAGATAGAGGCTATACAGAAGGTGGAGGCTCCAACATGCAAGAGATGCAAAAGTTCCTTGGCAAGGTCAATTATTTGAGAAGGTTCATAGCTAATCTATCAGGGAAAGTTGATGCATTTACTCCTATTCTTTGGTTAAAGAATGATGCTGATTTCACTTGGGGGGCAAAACAGCAAGAAGCATTTGATATGATCAAGAATTATTTGTGCACTCCTCCGGTGATGAAAGCACCCAAGCATAGGGAACCCTTTAGACTTTATATTGCAGCAGAGGAAGGAGTTATTGGTGCTGTTCTAACTCAAGAGACCGAAGGAAAAGAGCATGCCATCACTTATTTGAGCCGCCGCTTATTGGACGCAGAGACAAGGTATACATTTATTGAGAAATTATGTCTATGCTTATATTATGCTTGCACAAAACTGAGACATTATTTAGTGCCAAGTGTTTGTGTAGTAGCTTGTCAAATCGATGTCATTAAATACATGTTGCATAGGCCAATTCTTAGTGGTAGAATTGGCAAGTGGGCTTATGCTTTGATTGAATATGATTTGGCTTATGAATCTCTAAAATCCATGAAAGGCCAAATTGTTGCTAATTTCATTGTTGAACATCGGGTTAATGACAAGCATGATGTTGATATGAACCTTGTTTCATTAGTACCATGGAGATTATACTTTGATGATTTAGTTTGTAGCAATGGCCAAGGTGTTGGTATTGTTTATATATCTCCTCATGGTGCTGTTTTTGAAGCCTCATGCCACTTAGAATATTTTTGCACAAACAATCAAGCCGAATATGAAGCATTGTTATTCGGCCTAGAGATGTTACTTGCTATAGGTGCTACACATATTGAGGCTTATGGTGATTCGTTACTAGTGGTGCAGCAAATATCCAAAGTCTTTCAGTGTTTGGACGAATCACTTAATGTTTATCTTGATAGATGTCTAGATATAATTTCTACTTTGGATTGCTTTAGCATTGCTCATATATCTAGACATGACAATTGGAAAGCAAATGAATTGGCACAACAAGCATCCGGATATCATGTTGATCATGGCATGTTTCATATCTCTCAAAGACCGATGTCTTGTCTTGCCAATATGGGAGAGGCCAAACCTGAACCCACTGATTCGGCCATTAACAAAAAGTCTAGTGCAGGTGACAATCCCGACTGGAGGAAGCCCATTGTTGATTACTTGTGCAATCCGAGTGAAAGGGTGGACAGGGTTCTTCGGCGTATGGCTTTCAAGTATACAATAAGAGATGATGGTCTTTATCGCCGAACCGTCGATGATGTTCTTCTAAAGTGTTTGGACGAGGACCAGGCAAGAGTTGCTATGGGAGAAGTACATGAAGGTATTTGTGGCACTCACCAGTCGGCTCCCAAGATGAAATGGTTATTGCGACGTGCTGGGTTTTATTGGCCGACTATGATTAATGATTGCTTCAGATATTATAAGGGGTGTGAAGCTTGTCAAAAGTTTGGTGATATTCAATTGGCTCCTGCTACTATGTTACATCCTATTATCAAACCGTGGCCTTTCAGAGGTTGGGGTTTAGATTTCATTGGACAAATCCATACGTCTTCCTCAAAAGGGCATCGGTTTGTATTGGTGGCAACTGATTATTTCACTAAATGGTCTGAAGCAGTACCTCTCAAGAACATGACGCATACAGAGGTAATTCAATTCATAACCGAGCACATTATTCATAGATTTGGTATTCCTCAAATGTTAACTACAGATCAAGGTTCATCTTGCATGTCACACCAAGTCAGAGAGTTTGCCGAATCTTATAACATAAAGTTGCTCAATTCCTCTCCATATTATGCCCAAGCTAATGGACAAGCTGAGTCTAGCAATAAAATTTTAATCAAGCTCATCAAGAAGAAGATTGAGGATAATCCAAGGAGATGGCATGACTTGTTGTCTGAGGCATTATGGGAACATAGAATCTCAAGGCATGGTGCTACGAAAGTGACTCCATATGAGCTAGTATATGGTCAGGAGGCTGTTTTACCGATGGAAGTAAATTTGAATGCTTTGAGAATAGCCAAACAAAATGATTTATCGGCAATAGACTTCTATAACTTGATGATGGACAATATTGATGAGGTTGCTGATAAATGTTTGGCTGCTTTGAATGCCATAGAGAGAGATAAGTTGAGGGTGGCAAGGGCTTACAATAAGAAAGTCAAGTTGAAGAATTTTCAAGTTGGTGATCTCGTTTGGAAAGTGATTCTGCCGATTGGTTCAAGAGATAGAAAATTCGGGAAGTGGTCTCCAAGTTGGGAAGGTCCTTTTAGAATTACAAGAGTTGTTCCCGGAAATTCATATCCGGTGGAATCAATACAAGGGGCATTGTTACCTCGAGCTCTCAATGGCAAATATTTGAAGAAGTACCACCCGAGTGTGTGGCAGGAAGCCTAAGTGGGCAATGGCCGATATACGATTATCGCCCTTGGCACAAACATGGCCGATACATAATTATCGCCCTGAGAAAAATAAATGGCCGATGGAGTGTTGATATCGTCCTTAGAACAAACACTATGCATATTATTTTTCGGCGTGCAAACTTTGCCGAAAAACAGGGGGGCATGTGTTGACACCTGATTTTGGCAAGATACATATTGCAATGAATATGGTCTCGAGTGAATGAGTTTTCAGCATAAAAAATATTCACGTCACCGAGTGGAACCACTTTGATGTTTCGGTTATATTCATTCGACTTTATCTTACGGACCGAAACTATACTCCGAGTGGCATAGTTCAATGTTCCGAATGGTTTTTGGCCAATCACATCTTCAAGATGACCTCGGATGAAGGATCACTGTTAAGGAATTGTCTTCGTCTCGTCGAGGCAATCGATTTTGATATATAAATCATCTCAATCCGAGTTCATATGCAAAAGTTAGAGGTAATATACTACAGACTGAACCTCAACGGAAATATGGTGCGAGGTGCCAGACACTTGTCTGATAGGTTGCGCGAGTAATTCGGCCATCAATACGGCCTTTAATCGAAAAACCTTCAACATGGAAAAGTTTCGTCTCGTCGAGCCGATCGATTTTCATATATAATTCGTCTCAATCCGAGATCATATGAGGCCTGGAGAGATAAATCAAGATCGGCTATGTTTTCAGTCGGAAATCCGAGTGAAAAGTTTACCATCTGAGTGAAAGTTTACGGTCGAGTGAAAGTTTACGGTCGAGTGAAATTTTACGGTCGAGTGAAAGTTTGCTGACCGGATGAACTTATTATTGTCCAAGTGGAAATATAGTCATCCGAGTGAAAATATGATCATCCGAGTGAAATTGTCGTCCAGGTGAAAATATTCCGAGTGAAAAGATTACCATCGGGACGAAAACTTGCCGATTGAATAAGATAGTGCCTTCCGAGTGGAAATATAGTCATCCGAGTGAATAAGATAGTGCCTTCCGAGTGGAAATATAGTCATCCGAGTGAAAGATTGTCTTTCGAGTGAAAAAGTCCAATCGGACGATCCGAGTGAAAGTATCTAATATCCGAGTGGATGAGCTCAAGTCCGAGTGAAATTGAACATGTGCTCGAAAGTTTATCAAAATAACCTTGGATGAAGAAGTTTTCAATACAGAAGTTGTGCGTATCATCAAGACAGGAAACTTTGATTTTGGAGTCATCATCATCAGAGATAATATATAGCCTAAAAATTCACTACGAGACTCGGATAATCCAGTCTACTGCAAGACCGAGTCCGACTGGAAGATAAAGATGACCTCGAAAAGTATTCAAGATGGCCTTATTTGAAAAAGTGATCAACATGAGAGTTGTTCGTATCGTCGGGGCACACAAGTTTGATATTTGGGCCATCTCGATCGGAGATCATATGCAAGCCCGGCGGCCCGCGCAAGAAGGAAGACAGAGTTTGGGCCAGATTCAGACTGAATCCGAGTTGGAATAGAATTAGGACTCTAGGACGTGAATTGATGTAATTTTTCTTGTAAGGAAAGCCTAGATGAATCCTTTACTTGTATGGGAAGTCCAGCTGCCTCTTATATATGTTGGGGGTGATGGCCGATTGAATAACACACAATCGAACAAATCAATATACTACTTTTTCATCTACGTTTTATCTCTCCACCGTTTTTCTATCTCGTTCTTCGCTGTTCTTCGTGTTTGAGAGCTGCGAATCCCGAGGCTCTAGGGGCGAGCGAATCGACCTAGGGCAGCCCATAGCCGCCGCACTCCCTGACGGGGTCCCTCCCGGGGGTGTGGGGTTTTCGGGTCTGCAAAAGCGCCCATCGACTGTCTTGCGTATCGCGCTGTCGGTCGGGTCTCCTTCGACGTGAGCTGCGGTGCATCACCCCCGGCGTCGAGGGTACACGTGACGTGTTTGTGTGTCAACAACAACGTCCATAGCCACAACACCAACGACTTTCAGGAGCTCAGGGACATCCACGATGGGTGCTTCGATCGATGCCCCGAGCGCAACGACCGAGGCTACGACCGAGGAGGAGGACGAAGTGGAGGACGTTGGGACGACCATGGCCCCCGCCAGGAGTGGCACGACCGGCCTCATGAGGACCACTGGCAGTACCTGCCTCGCGAGGGCTCCTAGAGGGAGCAGCCTCGCGAGGACCGCCCTTAGGGCAACGCCGGCCTCCCTCCACTGCCACCACCGCCAAGGAGGAACGACGACCATCATTAGGACGAGGGGGCTGGGGGCTTCCAAGAGCCTCATGCCACTGCCTGCACCTTGGGTGGTGCTCAAGCCCCAGCCTCTCAGCATATCTTCAAGCAGTTTGCTTGTGAGGTGAACGTAGCCCTTCCCAGGCTCGAGGCCACATGCCCGCTCAGGTGGTCCAAGTGCGCCATCACCTTCAGCTTGGTGGACCAACTCAAGTGCGCGGCGGCCGCCGACGTCCTTCTGATCCTCTGCTCACCCGTCATCAGTAATGTTCAAGTCACCAAGACCCTCACCGACGGTGGCGCAGGGCTCAACGTATTGTCCGTCAAGACGTTCAACAGCCTTCAGGTGCCATACGATCAGCTACAGCCTACCAAGCCTTTCTTAGGAGTGACCGAAGGCTCCACCACCCCAATAGGGCAGGTCCGCCTCCCTGTCACCTTCAGCCAGCATGACAACTACCGCGCCGAGCTCATCGACTTCGACGTCGCCCACATCCGCCTGCCGTACAACGCCATCCTTGGGTACCCAGCCTTGTCCAAGTTTATGGAAGTGACCCACCATGGCTACAATGTCCTCAAGATGCCAGGGAGCGGCGGCGTCATCACGGTTCCGTGTGAAGAAAGAGATGTGATGTGCTCCCTCGAGCACGCCTACCAGGATGCAGCAGTCAAAAACCCTGACAACGAAGGCACCCTATACCCTCCTGAAGCAATTCCCAAGAAGAAGAAGCAGCTACTCCACCCAGGGCCTCAAGAGATCGGTGTTTCCAGCGGTACCACCTCAAGACCTGCGCCCGCAGATGGGGCGCCTCCCTCCCTCGCATACGAAGGGGCGCCCGGCACCCTCCTCAGGCTGGGCTCGGGGGCTCTCTTCTGGAGGGCCTCAGACATAGTCAACGTCACGAGGGAGGCGCTCGGGCACCACATGGAGGCGTGCTTAGCTGCACGTTTCCCTCAAGATGGCACAAGGCGCGGAGGACCCAGTGCTCAGGAGTTCATCACCAAGGCAATCCAGGAGCCTCAAGAGGCAAGGGCCATACGCGACGACCGCCACCCACCACCCGACATAGCTCCCCATCCTGGCGAGGATGGCGGGCTGCGCGTCTGCATCGACATTCCAGGGCTCAACAGGGCTGCATCTCAGGGACGTTTCTAGCCTTCGCACGTTGGACGGTGTGAGGGTCCACCTCACAGCTATGTTCGCATGCCATTCGGCTTGCCGAGCACGGCCGTAACCTTCTAGCACCATCTGCGGAGCATCCTGACGGCTCAGGAGGCCAGGCATCATGTCGTCCTGGAGGAGGTCGCGACGGTTCTTCAGGAGACACCTGGGCCTGCGGAGCCTCCCGAGGGTCAGGACCCTGGCGGCTCGTGAGGAGCAACTCTTCAGCATGCATCTTCAGCTACTCCAACACCGCTCCAGCTACGGTATTAGGTGACCCTTTCTAGTTCATTTAGATGGGGGCGCCCCTCAGGCAGCATCATCCCCAAGTCGCACGGGCATGTCCCTGCGACGTGTATCCTTTTGCATCTCTAGCTTACTTTGATGGGGGCGCCCCTCGGGCTGCATCATCCCCAGGCCGCATGGGTCCGTCCCTGTGGCATGTATCGTTCTTGCATCTATCTAAGCTAACCTGCCTCTTTGCTTGAGTCGTTTTATGACTATCTCCTACTGCCTACTATCCATCATGGTGACCCGCATCGCCAATCGGTCCCCTGCTCATCCCGCAACAAGGGCTACTCATGCTGGCATGACGCTTGTGCTCGGATCCGTACCTGCAACGCCGACAAATCTGAGCGGTCGAGCTCTGGCTCGCGCACGTCACCTCACCAGGCCCTGAGTGCCTTCATCTTCTTGCGGAACGACCAGTGGCAGACCGGCAAGCACGGTTGCAACTTGTATTCCTCCCTCATGTAACCTACAGGGATCTCTGGAGGCTGACAGCGGGCGGCACCGCGGGCTCCTTCTTTTTCACACAACTCGCTTGCGCGTTAAAAGGGGGGCGCTTGAGCATCGCGACTCAGGAGCTCCTACTGGCTCTCCAGCCCTCACCCCCTGGCCTTGACCATGGCATCGCCACCTGGCATACCAGCGGCGGTTGAGCTCGCTCGAGGGCCGGGACCCAAGGACGAAGAACACATAGAAGAGCGTGAAAGGAGGGGGAAGCTCGCGCGAGCCTGACCCAGCTGACACACGGAATTGACACTGCGCAAGGGATCGGCTCCGGACCACTAAGATAAGTTTCGCGCTCGAATCAGCTTGGCACTATGAGACAGGATCCCCACCTCCGGCAGCCTTGCTGCGGCGACGCTGCCTTCCTTTCCTACCTTCAGGTAGTTGCTTGTACGCTAAAGGGGACCTCTTGAGCATCGCGCCTCAGGAGCTCTTACTGGACCTCGGGCCGCTCACCTCCTGGCCTTGACCACGGCATCGCGACCTGGCATACCAGCGACGGCTGTAGCCTGCCTAGGGACTGGGACCTGTCACCGTAGAGCACTAAGCTACCATAGGGTCGAAAAGGGGGGAACGAGCCAGAGCAAGACGCGCAATCATGAATTTCATAATAAGAGTAACATTACGGCAAAAAGTGCTACATATTCTTTACATGCCCCCATGAGTTTCATCTCGACCTTTCTTAGGGAACAAAAGGAGAAGGCTATCGGAGATCACATCTACAGGCACCGCCGCCGGCGCCATCATCAACAGTGGACCAGGGGAGGCCGACGCCAACCTCATCCAGATCGACGATGACGACGAGCGGACGCCGCTGCTGCGCACCAGGCGCGACGAGAGCTTAGGGGCACGTAGCTGTCATCGCTCGTCTCCGGAGTCTCGTCAGGCTTAGGCTACTCATGCTAGCACGACACTTGTGCTCGGGTCCGTCCCAGCAACACTAACAAATCTGAGCGGTTGAGCTCTGGCTCGCGGCACGCCCCGCGCACGTCACCTCACCAGGCCCTCAGTGCCTTCATCTTCTTGCGGAACGACCAGTGGCAGACCGGCAAGCACGGATGCAACTTGTATTCCTCCCTCGCGCTAACCTGCAGGGATCTCCGGAGGCTGACGGCGGGCGGCACCGCGGGCTCCTTCTTTTTTCACACAATTTGCTTGCGCGTTAAAATGGGGGCTCTTGAGCATCGCGACTCAGGAGCTCCTACTGGCTCTCTAGCCCTCACCCCCTGGCCTTGACCATGGCATCGCGACCTGGCATACCAGCGGCGGCTGCGCTCACTTGAGGGCCGGGACCCGAGGACGGAGAGCACATAGAAGAGCATGAAAGGAGGGGGAAGCTCGCGCGAGCCCGACCCAGCTGACACACGGAATTACTGTTGCGCAAGGGATCGGGTCCGGATCACTAAGATAAGCTTCGCGCTCGAATCAGCTCGGCACTGTGAGACAGGATCCCCACCTCCGGCAGCCTTATTGTGGCGACGCCGCCTTCCTTTCCTACCTTCAGGTAGTTGCTTGCACGCTAAAGGGGACCTCTTGAGCATCACGCCTCAGGATCTCTTACTGGACCTCGGGCCGCTCACCTCCTGGCCTTGACAATGGCATCGCGACCTGGCAAACCAGCGACAGCTGCAGCCTGCCTGGGGACTGGGACATATCATTGTAGAGCACTAAGCTACCGTTGGGTCGAAAAGGGGGGGACCGAGCTGGAGCAAGACGCGCAATCACGAATTTCATAATAAGAGTAACATTACGGCAAAAAGCGCTACAGAGTCTTTACATGCCCCCGCGGGTTTCGTCTCGACCTCTCACAGGAACAAAAGGAGAAGGCTATCGGAGATTGATGTCTACTACACAACCTTCTTGTAGATGTTGTTGGGCCTCCAAGTGCAGAGGTTTGTAGGACAGTAGCAAATTTCCCTCAAGTGGATGACCTAAGGTTTATCAATCCGTGGGAGGCGTAGGATGAAGATGGTCTCTCTCAAACTACCCTGCAACCAAATAATAACGAGTCTCTTGTGACCCCAACACACCCAATACAATGGTAAATTGTATAGGTGCACTAGTTCGGCCAAGAGATGGTGATACAAGTACAATATGGATGGTAGATATAGGTTTTTGTAATCTGAAAATATAAAAACAGCAAGGTATAATGATAAAAGTGAGCGAAAACGGTATTGCAATGCGTTGAAACAAGGCCTAGGATTCATACTTTCACTAGTGCAAGTTCTCTCAAAAATAATAACATAATTGGATCATATAACTATCCCTGAACATGCAACAAAGAGTCACTCCAAAGTCACTAATAGCGAAGAACAAACAAAGAGATTATTATAGGGTACGAAAACATCTCAAAGTTATCCTTTTTGATCGATCTATTCAAGAGTCCATAGTAAAATAACACGAAGTTATTCCTTCTGTTCAATCTATCCTAGAGTTCGTACTAGAATAACACCTTAAGACAAAAATCAACCAAAACCCTAATGTCACCTAGAAACTCCAATGTCACCTCAAGTATCCGTGGGTATGATTATACGATATGCACCACACAATCTCAGATTCATCTATTCAACCAACACAAAGAACTTCAAAGAGTGCCCCAAAGTTTCTACCAGAGAGGCGAGACAAAAACGTGTGCCAACTCCTATGCATAAGTTCACGAGGTCACAGAACTCGCAAGTTGATCACCGAAACATACATCAAGTGGATCACGTGATATCCCATTGTCACCACACATAAGCACATGCAAGACATACATCAAGTGTTCTCAAATCCTTAAAGACTCAATCCGATAAGATAACTTCAAAGGGAAAACTCAATCCATTACAAGAGAGTAGAGGGGGAGAAACATCATAAGATCCGACTATAATAGCAAAGCTCGTGATACATCAAGATCGTGCCGAATCAAAACACGAGAGAGAGAGAGAGAGAGATCAAACACATAGCTACTGGTACATACCCTCAGCCCCGAGGGTGAACTACTCCCTCCTCGTCATGGAGAGCGCCGGGATGATGAAGATGGCCACCGGAGAGGGATTACCCCCCCCTCCGGCAGGGTGCCGGAACGGGTCTAGATTGGTTTTCAGTGGCTACAGAGGCTTGCGGCGACGGAACTCCCGATCTAAGTTATTCTGGAGGTTTCTGTATTTATAGGAATTTTTGGCATAGGTATCACGTTAGGGGGGTCTCCGAGTCGTACATGAGATAGGGGCCCACGCCCAGGGGGTAGGGCGCGCCCCTACCCTCGTGGACAGCCCGGGACTCTTCTGGCCCAACTCTTTTACTCCGGGGTCTTTTTTTGGTCCATAAAAATCATCAAAAATTGGCACGTCAATTGGACTCCGTTTGGTATTCCTTTTCTGCGATACTCAAAAACAAGGAAAAAATAGAAAGTGGCACTGGGCTCTAGGTTAATAGGTTAGTCCCAACAATCATATAAAATAGCATATAAATGCATATAAAACATCCAAGGTTGATAATATAATAGCATGGAACAATAAAAAATTATAGAAATGTTGGAGACATATCAAGCATCCCCAAGCTTAATTCCTGCTCGTCCTCGAGTAGGTAAATGATAAAAACGGAATTTTTGATGTGGAATGCTACCTAACATATTTATCCATGTAATTCTCTTTATTGTGCAAAGAATATTCAGATCTGAAAGATTCAAGACAAAAGTTTAATATTGACATAATAATAATAATACTTCAAGCATACTAACAAAGTAATCATATTTTCTCAAAATAACATGGCCAAATAAAGCTATCCAACAAAATCATATAGTCTGGCTATGCTCTATCTTCATCACACAAAATATTTAAATCATGCACAACCTCGATGACAAGCCAAGCAATTGTATCATACTTTTGATGTTCTCAAACTTTTTCAATCTTCACACAATACATGAGCATGAGCCATGGACATAGCACTATAGGTGGAATAGAATGGTGGTTGTGGAGAAGACAAAAAGGAGAAGATAGTCTCACATCAACTAGGCGTATCAACGGGCTATGGAGATGCCCATCAATAGATATCAATGTGAGTGAGTAGGGATTGCCATGCCACGGATGCACTAGAGCTATAAGTGTATGAAAGCTCAAAAATAAACTAAGTGGGTGTGCATCCCAACTCGCTTGCTCACGAAGATCTAGACTTTGAGGAAGCCCATCATTGGAATATACAAGCCAAGTTCTATAATGAAATATTCCCACTAGTATATGAAAGTGACAACATAGGAGACTCTCTATCATGAAGATCATGGTGCTACTTTGAAGCACAAGTGTGGTAAAAGGATAGTAGCATTGCCCCTTCTCTCTTTTTCTCTCTTTTTTTGTTTTTTTTTGTTTTTTCGGGCCTTCCCTTTTTTATGGCCTCTTTTTTCTCTCTTTTTCTTATTTTTTGTCCGGAGTCTCATCCCGACTTGTGGGGGAATCAAAGTCTCCATCATCCTTTCCTCACTGGGACAATGCTCTAATAATGATGACCATCACACTTTTATTTACTTACAACTCAAGAATTACAATTCGATACTTAGAACAAGATATGACTCTATATGAATGCCTCTGGCGGTGTACCGAGATGTGCAATGAATCCAGAGTGACATGTATGCAAGAATTATGATCGGTGGCTTTGCCACAAATACAATGTCAACTACATGATCATGCAAAGCAATATGACAATGATGAAGCGTGTCATAATAAATGGAACGGTGGAAAGTTGCATGGCAATATATCTCGGAATGGCTATGGAAATGCCATAATAGGTAGGTATGGTGGCTGTTTTGAGGAAGGTAAATGGTGGGTTTATGGTACCGGCGAAAGCTGCGCGGTACTAGAGAGGCTAGCAATGGTGGAAGGGTGAGAGTGTGTATAATCCATGGACTCAACATTAAGCATAAAGAACTCACATACTTATTGCAAAAATCTATTAGTCATCGAAACAAAGTACTACGCACATGCTCCTAGGGGGATAGATTGGTAGGAAAAGACCATCGCTCGTCCCCGACCGCCACTCATAAGGAAGACAATCAATAAATAAATCATGCTCCGACTTCATCACATAACGGTTCACCATATATGCATGCTACAGGAATCACAAACTTCAACACAAGTATCTCTCAAATTCACAACTACTCAACTAGCATGACTCTAATATCACCATCTTCATATCTCAAAACAATCATCAAGTATCAAACTTCTCATAGTATTCAATGCACTATATATGGAAGTTTTTATTATACCCATCATGGATGCCTATCATATTAGGACTAGATTCATAACCAAAGCAAACTACCATGCTGTTCTAAAGACTCTCAAAATAATATAAGTGAATCATGAGAGTTCATCTATTTCTTTAAAACAAAACCACCACCGTGCTCTAAAAGATATAAGTGAAGCACCAGAGCAAACGACAAACTACTCCGAAAGATATAAGTGAAGACCAATGAGTAGTTGAATAATTATGCAACTATGTGAAGACTCTCTAACATTAAAGAATTTAAGATCTTGGTATTTTATTCAAACATCAAGCAAAACAAAACAAACCAAAATGACGCTCCAAGCAAAACACATATCATGTGGTGAATAAAAATATAGCTCCAAGTAAAGTTACCGATGAATGAAGACAAAAGAGGGGATGCCATCCGGGGCATCCCCAAGCTTAGGCTCTTGGTTGTCCTTGAATGTTACCTTGGTGTGCCTTGGGAATCCCCAAGCTTAGGCTCTTGCCACTCCTTATTCCGTAGTCCATCGAATCTTTACCCAAAACTTGAAAACTTCACAAAACAAAACTCAACAGAAAACTTGTAAGCTCCGTTAGTATAAGAAAATAAATCGTCACTTTTGGTAATGTTGTGAACTCATTAAAATTCATATTGGTGTAATATCTACTGTATTCCAACTTCTCTATGGTTCATACCCTCCGATACTACTCATAGATTCATCAAAATAAGCAAAGAACACAATGAAAATAGAATCTGTCAAAAACATAACTGTCTGTAGTAATCTGTATCATTCGAATACTTCTGTCACTCCAAAAATTCTGAAATAAATTGGTGGAACTGAGGAATTTGTCTATTAATCATCTTCAAAAATAATCACCCTAAACGCACTCTCCAGTAAAAAATGGCAGCTAATCTCATGAGCGCAAAAGTTTCTGTTTTTTATAGAAAGATCGCAAAGACTTCACCCAAGTCTTTCCAGAGGTTCTACTTGACACAAACACTAATTAAAACATAAAAAACACAATCATAACAGAGGATAGATGATTTATTTATTACTGAACATGAACAAAAAGTAAAGGACAAAAATAAAATTGGGTTGCCTCCCAACAAGCGCTATCGTTTAACGCCCCTAGCTAGGCATTATGATTTCAATGACGCTTACATAAAAGATAAGAATTGAAACATAAAGAGAGCATCATGAAGAATATTACTAGCACATTTAAGTCTAACCCACTTCCTATGCATAGGGATTTTGTGAGCAAACAATTTATGGGAACAAGAATCATCTATCATAGGAAGGCAAAACATGTGCAACATCAAGATTTTTGACACATAGAGAAGAAACTTGATATTATTGCAATATGTAAAAGCATATGTTCCTCTCTCATAATAATTTTCAGTAGCATCATGCTACCTCTTGAGCTTGCATTGGTTTTCCCCGAAGAGGAAGGGATGATGCAGCAAAGTAGCGTAAGTATTTCCCTCAGTTTTTGAGAACCAAGGTATCAATCCAGTAGGAGGCCACGCTCAAGTCCCTCGTACCTACACAAAATGATAGCTACTCGCAACCAACACAATTAGGGGTTTTCAATCCCTTCAAGGTCACTTACGAGAGTGAGATCTGATAGATATAATATTTTTTGGTACTTTTGGTATAAAGATGCAAAGTAAAAAAGTAAAGGCAAAGTAAAAAAGCAAAGCAAGATTAAAGTGATGGAGATTGATATGATGAGAATAGACCCGGGGGCCATAGGTTTCACTAGTGGCTTCTCTCAAGAGCATAAGTATTCTACGGTGGGTGAATAAATTACTATTGAGCAATTGACAGAATTGAGCATAGTTATGAGAATATCTAGGCATGATCATGTATATAGGCATCACGTCTGTGACAAGTAGACCGAAACGATTCTACATCTACTACTATTACTCCACTCATCGACCGCTATCCAGCATGCATCTAGAGTATTAAGTTAAAAACAGAGTAATGCTTTAAGCAAGATGACATGATGTAGAGAGATAAATTCATGCAATATGAAATAAACCCCATCTTGTTATCCTCGATGGCAATGATGCAATACGTGCTTTGCTGCCCCTTCTGTCACTGGGAAAGGACACCGCAAGATCGAACCCAAAGCTAAGCACTTCTCCCATGGCAAGAACTACCAATCTAGTCGGCCAAACCAAACGGATAATTCGAAGAGACTTGCAAAGATAACCAATCATACATAAAAGAATTCAGAGAAGATTCAAATATTATTCATAGATAGACTTGATCATAAACCCACAATTCATCAGGCTCAACAAACACACCGCAAAAAGAATATTACATCGAATAGATCTCCACAAGAGAGGGGGAGAACTTTGTATTGAGATCCAAAAAGAGAGAAGAAGCCATCTAGCTACTAAATATGGACCCGAAGGTCTGAGGTAAACTACTCACACTTCATCGGAGACGCTATGATGATGTAGAAGCCCTCCGTGATGACGGCCCTCTCCGGCGGAGCTCCGGAACAGGCCCCAAGGTGGGATCTCATGGATACAGAAAGTTGCGGCGGTGCAATTAGGTTTTTGGCTCCGCATCTGATCGTTTGGGGGTACGTAGGTATATATAGGAGGAAGAAGTACGTTGGTGGAGCATCGAGGGGCCCACAAGGCAGGGGGCGCGCCCTAGGGGGGCGCCCCCCACCCTCGTGACCGCCTCTCTGATGCCTTGGCGTAGGGTCCAAGTCTCCTGGATCATGTTCGGTGAGAAAATCACGTTCCCAAAGGTTTCATTCCGTTTGGACTCCGTTTGATATTCTGTTTCTTTGAAACACTGAAATAGGCAATAAACAGCAATTCTGGGCTGGGCCTCCGGTTAATAGGTTAGTCCCAAAAATAATATAAAAGTGGAAAATAAAGCCCAATATAGTCCAAAACAATAGATAATATAGCATGGAGCAATCAAAAATTATAGATACGTAGGAGACGTATCAGGCATCCCCAAGCTTAATTCATGTTCGTCCTCGAGTAGGTAAATGATAAAAAGAGAATTTTTGATGCGGAGTGCTACTTGGCATAATTTCAATGCAAATCTTCTTAATTGTGATATGAATATTCAGATTCGAAAGATTCAAGACAAAAGTTTATATTGACAAAAAATAATAATACTTCAAGCATACTAACAAAGCAATTATGTCTTCTCAAAATAACATGGCCAAATAAAGTTATCCCTACAAAATCATATAGTCTGGCTATGCTCTATCTTCACCACACAAAGTATTTAAATCATGCACAACCCCGATGACAAGCCAAGCAATTGTTTCATACTCTAACTTTTTCAAAAAAAATTCAATCTTCACGCAATACATGAGCGTGAGCCATGGATATAGCACTATAGGTGGAATAGAATGGTGGTTGTGGAGAAGACAAAAAGGAGAAGATAGTCTCACATCAACTAGGCGTATCAACGGGCTATGGAGATGCCCATCAATAGATATCAATGTGAGTGAGTAGCGATTTCCATGCAACGGATGCACTAGAGCTATAAGTATATGAAAGCTCAAAAAGAAACTAAGTGGGTGTGCATCCAACTTGCTTGCTCATGAAGACCTAGGGCAATTTGAGGAAGCCCATCATTGGAATATACAAGCCAAGTTCTATAATGTAAAATTCCCACTAGTATATGAAAGTGATAACATGAGAGACTCTCTACTATGAAGATCATGGTGCTACTTTGAAGCACAAGTGTGGTAAAAGGATAGTAACATTGTCCCTTCTCTCTTTTTCTCTCATTTTTTTATTTGGGCCTTTTCTCTTTTTTTATGGCCTCTTTTTATTTGGCTTCTTTGGCCTCTTTTTTATTTATTTTATTTTTCGTCCGGAGTCTCATCCCGACTTATGGGGGAATCATAGTCTCCATCATTCTTTCCTCACTGGGACAATGCTCTAATAGTGATGATCATCACACTTTTATTTTTCTTACAACTCAACAATTACAACTCAATACTTAGAACAAAATATGACTCTATATGAATGCCTCCGGTGGTGTACCGGGATATGCAATATGACAATGATGGAGTGTGTCATAATAAACGGAACGGTGGAAAGTTGCATGGCAATATATCTTGGAATGGCTATGGAAATGCCATAATAGGTAGGTATGGTGGCTGTTTTGAGGAAGGTATATGGTGGGTGTATGATACTGGCGAAAAGTTCGCGGTATTAGAGAGGCTAGCAAAGGTGGAAGGGTGAGAGTGCGTATAATCCATGGACTCAACATCAGTCATAAAGAACTCATATACTTATTGCAAAAATATAGAAGTTACCAAAGCAAAGTATTACGCGCATGCTCCTAGGGGGATAGATTGGTAGGAAAAGACCATCGCTCGTCCCCAACCGCCACTCATAAGGAAGACAATCAATAAATAAATCATGCTCCGACTTCATCACATAACGGTTCACCATACGTGCATGCTACGGGAATCACAAACTTTAACACAAGTATTCTTTAAATTCACAACTACTCAACTAGCATGAATTTAACATTATCACCTCCATATCTCAAAACAATTATCATGCTTCAATCTTTTCTTAGTATTGAACACACTCAAAAGAAAGTTTCACAAATCTTGAATACCAAGCATATTATTATTAAGCAAATTACCATGCTATTAAGAGACTCTCAAAATAATTTAAGTGAAGCATGAGAGATCAATAGTTTCTTTAAAAAAATCCACCACCGTGCTCTAAAACATCTAAGTGAAGCACATAGAGCAAAATTATAACACTCAAAAGATATAAGTAAATCACATAGAGCAAAACTACATGGCTCAAAAGATATAAGTGAAGCATATAGAGTATTCTATCAAATTTTAATTCATGTATGGCTCTCTAAAAAGGTGTGTACAGCAAGGATGATTGTGGCATACTAATACACAAAGACACAAATAGTACAAGATGCTCCAAGCAAAACACATATCATGTTGGTGAATAAAAATATAGCTCCGAGTAAATTACCGATGGAAGTGGACGAAAGAGGGGATGCCTTCCGGGGCATCCCCAAGATTTGACTTTTTGGTGTACTTGGATTATCTTGGGGGTTCCATGGGCATCCCCAAGCTTAGGCTCTTGACACTCCTTGTTCCATAATCCATCACAAGAATTCACCCAAAACTTGAAAACTTCAGAACACAAAACTTAAAGTAGAAAACTCGTGAGCTCCGTTAGCGAAAGAAAACAAAAGACCACTTCAAGGTACTGTAATGAACTCATTCTTTATTTATATTGGTGTTAAACCTACTTTATTCCAACTTCTCTATGTATTATAAACTATTTTACTAACCATAGATTCATCAAAATAAGCAAACAACACACGAAAAACAGAATCTGTCAAAAACAGAACAGTCTGTAGTAATCTGTAGCTAGCGCAATATCTGGAACCCCAAAAATTATAAAATAAATTGATGGGCGTGAGGAATTTATCTATTAATCATATTCAAAAAGAATTAACTAAATAGCACTCTTCAAATAAAAGTGACAGCAGTTCTAGTGAGCGCTAAAGTTTCTGTTTTTTTACAGCATGTTCAACAAGACTTTCCCCAAGTCTTCCCAACGGTTCTACTTGGCACAAACACTAATTAAACACAAAAACACAACCAAAACAAAGGATAAATAATTTATTTATTAATAACCAGGAGCAAAAAGCAAGGAATAAAAATAAAATTGGGTTGCTTCCCAACAAGCACTATCGTTTAACGCCCCTAGCTAGGCATAAAAGCGAGGATAGATCTAGGTATTGCCATCTTTGGTAGGCAATCCATAAGTGGCTCTAATGATAGTTTCATATGGAAATTTTATTTTCTTTCTTGTAAAGTGTTACATGCCATTTTTTAATGGAAATTGAAATCTAATATTCCCTTCCTTCATATCAATAATCGCACCAACCGTTGAAAGGTCTACCAAGAATAATAAGGCAAGAAGGATTGCAATCTATATCAAGAAAAATGAAATCTACGGGCACATAATTTCTATTTGCAACAATAAGAACATCATTAATCCTTCCCATAGGTTTCTTAATAGTGGAATCCGCAAGATGCAAGTTTAGAGAGCAATCATCAAAATTACGGAAATCTAGTAAATCATCACAAAGTCTTGGGAATAGTAGAGACACTAGCACCCAAATCACACAAAGCATAAAACTCATGATCTTTAATTTTAATTTTAATAGTTGGTTCCCACTCATCATAGAGTTTTCTAGGGATAGAAACTTTCAACTCAAGTTTTTCTTCATAAGAATGCATCAAAGCATCAACAATATGTTCGGTGAAGGCTTTATGTTGACTATAAGCATGTGGAGAATTTAGCACGGATTGCAACAAGAAATACAATCAATTAAAGAACAACTTTCATAATTAAATTCCTTGAAATCCAATATAGTGGGTTTAGCAACATCTAGATTTTTATTTCTTTCAATCCCACTTTCATCAATTTCATCATAAAGATCTAAATACTCTGAATTTTTAGAACGCCTTCTAGGTAAAGGAAGATTATATTCAGTTTCATCAAGATTCATATTGTAAAACAAAGATTTAATAGGTGACACATCAATAACTTTTATATCTTCATCTTGATTTTCATAGGAATTGGAGGAACACGCTTTAATAAAGGCATCTTTGGAAGCACGCATCCTAGAGGTTCTTTCCTTGCACTCATCAATGGAAATTCTCATGGCTTTGAGAGACTCATTGATATCATGCTTAGGAGGAATACATCTAATCTTTAAAGAATCAATCTCAAGAGAAATTCTATCAACGTTCCTAGCCAAATCATCAACTTTAAGCAATTTCTCTTGAAGCAAAGCATTAAAATTCTTTTGTGAATTCATAAACTCTTTAACACTATTCTCAAATTCAGAGGGCATCTTATTATAATTTCCATAAGAGTTGTTGTAGGAATTCCCATAATTATTAGAAGGATTACTAGGATTTGGCCTAGGATTAAAATTCCCTCTATAAGCATTGTTACCAAAATTATTCCTACCAACAAAATTCACATCCATACATTCATTGTTATTATCAATCAAAGTAGACAAAGGCATATCATTAGGATCAGAAGAAACACTCTTAGTAGCAAATAATTTCATAAGTTCATCCATCTTTCCACTCAAAACATTGATTTCTTCTATCGCATGCACTTTTTTATTAGAAGATCTTTTAGTATGCCATTGAGAATAATTAACCATAATATTATCTAAGAGTTTAGTAGCATCTCCTAAAGTGATTTCCATAAAAGTGCCTCCCGCGGCCGAATCTAAAAGATTTCTAGAAGCAAAATTCAATCCGGCATAAAAATTTTGTATAATCATCCACAAATTCAAACCATGAGTAGGGCAATTACGTATCATTGATTTCATTCTCTTCCAAGCTTGTGCAACATGTTCATGATCAAGTTGCTTAAAGTTCATAATATCGTTTCTAAGAGAGATGATCTTAACGGGAGGGAAATACTTAGAGATAAAAGCATCTTTGCACTTGCTCCAAGAATCAATACTATTTTTAGGCAAAGACGAAAACCAAGCTTTAGCACGATCTCTAAGCAAAAAAGGAAATAGCTTCAATTTAACGACATCATTATCGACATCTTTTTCTTTTGCATATCACATAAATCAACGAAGCTATTTAGATGAGTAGCGGAATCTTCACTAGGAAGACCGGCGAATTGATCTTTCATAACAAGGTTCAACAAAGCAGTATTAATTTCACAAGATTCAGCATCAGTAGGAGGAGCAATCGGAGTGCTAAGGAAATCATTATTATTGGTATTGGTGAAGTCACACAATTTAGTATTATCTTGAGCCATCGCGACAAACAAGCAATCTAACACACGAGCAAACAAAAAGGCAAGCGGGCAAAAGAGGCAAATAGAGAGGGAGGATAGAGAGAGGGGGAGAATAAAACAGCAAGGGTGAAGTGGGGGAGAGGAAAACGAGAGGCAAATGGCAAATAATGTAATGCGAGAGATAGGGATTGTGATGGGTACTTGGTATGTTGAATTTTTGTGTAGACTCCCCGGCAACGGCGCCAGAAATCCTTCTTGCTACCTCTTGAGCTTGCGTTGGTTTTCCCCGAAGAGGAAGGGATGATGCAGCAAAGTAGCGTAAGTATTTCCCTCGGTTTTTGAGAACCAAGGTATCAATCCAGTAGGAGGCCACGCTCAAGTCCCTCGTACCTGCACAAAATGATAGCTACTCGCAACCAACGCGATTAGGGGTTGTCAATCCCTTCACGGTCACTTACGAGAGTGAGATCTGATAGATATAATATTTTTGGTATAAAGATGCAAAGTAAAAAAGTAAAGGCAAAGTAAAAAGCAAAGCAAGATTAAAGTGATGGAGATTGATATGATGAGAATAGACCCCGGGGCCATAGGTTTCACTAGTGGCTTCTCTCAAGAGCATAAGTATTCTACGATGGGTGAATAAATTACTGTTGAGCAATTGACAGAATTGAGCATAGTTATGAGAATATCTAGGCATGATCATGTATATAGGCATCACGTCCGTGACAAGTAGACCGAAACGATTCTGCATCTACTACTATTACTCCACTCATCGACCGCTATCCAGCATGCATCTAGAGTATTAAGTTAAAAAGAGAGTAACGCTTTAAGCAAGATGACATGATGTAGAGAGATAAATTCATGCAATATGAAATAAACCCCATCTTGTTATCCTCGATGGCAACGATGCAATACGTGCCTTGCTGCCCCTTCTGTCACTGGGAAAGGACACCGCAAGATCGAACCCAAAGCTAAGCACTTCTCCAATGGCAAGAACTACCAATCTAGTTGGCCAAACCAAACGGATAATTCGAAGAGACTTGCAAAGATAACCAATCATACATAAAAGAATTCAGTGAAGATTCAAATATTATTCATAGATAGACTTGATCATAAACCCACAATTCATTAGTCTCAACAAACACACCGCAAAAAGAAGATTACATCGAATAGATCTCCACAAGAGAGGGGGAGAACTTTGTATTGAGATCCAAAAAGAGAGAAGAAGCCATCTAGCTACTAACTATGGACCCGAAGGTCTGAGGTAAACTACTCACACTTCATCGGAGAGGCTATGATGATGTAGAAGCCCTCCGTGATGACGGCCCTCTCCGGCGGAGCTCCGGAACAGGCCCCAAGATGGGATCTCGTGGATACAGAAAGTTGCGGCGGTGGAATTAGGTTTTTGGCTCCGTATTTGATCATTTGGGGGTACGTAGGTATATATAGGAGGAAGAAGTACGTCGGTGGAGCATTGAGGGGCCCACGAGGCATGGGGGCGCGCCCCCCACCATCGTGACCGCCTCTCTGATGCCTTGGCGTATGGTCCAAGTCTCCTGGATCACATTCGGTGAGAAAATCACGTTCCCGAAGGTTTCATTCCTTTTGGACTCCGTTTGATATTCCGTTTCTTCGAAACACTGAAATAGGCAAAAACAGCAATTCTGGGCTGGGCCTCCGGTTAATAGGTTAGTGTCACGACCGGGCTTTTCCGGGTAATAAATTTCCAGAAAAGACCGTCGTGCTCATCAGCCCCAGGATTACTGTTAGCTGATGAGGCTCCAACTTGATACAGGAATTCCAAGCAAAATACAAAATATGTAGTACAAGACCATTCTGGCCTGTGAGTACAACAAATGGTTTCTAGTGGTTGATGGCGGAAGCAGGTTGTGAAACATCAGTGTCTATGGGACTCCATTTCCCACGGGAACAGCTGACCAGGTTAATTCCTATCTTCGCGAGGCTGCTATCTCCATTGAGTGGGTTCCGGGGCTGGCATCACGTCGCTCCTCTCCGTGCAAGAAAATCTGGCCAAGACAATAGCCAGGGACAAGCCAGTGAGTACTTTGAATGTACTCGCAAACATTATGAATACATGTATAATATAACAATGATGTGCGGAAAATATTTTATGCTCATGACGTCAGTCACAATAGATAAATGAAACTCTGATGCGTGCAAGCAAGTTATTTATAATAATGCAATAACATGGTAGTATAAAAATTTATGAAACAAATAACAAGCAATGCCACAGTCGGGCGTCTTAGAGACACCACATAAAGGGCTTTTAAAAAGGAATGCCACAGTCGGGCGTCTAAGCGACACCACAGAAAGGGCTTCAAAAGAAATGCCATAGTCGGGCGTCTGAGCGACGCCACATAAAGGGCTTTAAAAGAAATGCCACAGTCGGGCGTCTGAGCGACGCCACATAAAGGGCTTTAAAAGAAATGCCACAGTCGGGCGTCTGAGCGACGCCACATAAAGGGCTTTAAAAGAAATGCCACAGTCGGGCGTCTGAGCGACGCCACATAAAGGGCTTTAAAAGAAATGCCACAGTCGGGCGTCTGGGCGACGCCACATAAAGGGCTTTAAAAGAAACAATCATAATGAATATCCCTGGAGGTAGAACCATCCCAGAGATACTCGATAATAACAATAATATCATGGGTTAGTCAACAATAATAATAATCATCATAGATATCACAAGTCACGAGTAGTAATTCCATTTTCTGGTTAACGGTGTCACCTCCGAAGACCGACACTAAGACCGACACCTGACCCATCCCAGACTGGAATCCTTAACCATGGACACGGCTATTTGAATAGGTTTATTCTCTGCAGAGGGTGTACTCTTTACCCACGAGTAACGGATTTCTTTAGTCCATCGGGACTAATTCCGTCTACGGTCTTTTTATTGAAAACACACCTAACTTGCACACACCAGCTTATCTCACACGTGTCTGGAATCACCCACGACACCTGTTAAGCAAACTCTAAGTGGGGAGGCTACAACCTCGCGTAGCATGGGATCAAATTTATATCGCACGCTCTAAGGGGTGGCCTCCCCTCTCGGTCCCAACCGGAAACACCCATGCCCCCGGACCAGGTGGCCTGCCTACCAGCTACAACCGGTATCTTCCACCATGGCCTCTCTGTACGGTGTGTGCTGGAAAGAGGTTGACAACTTACTGAACCGTACTCTACTTGCTGTAGAGACGAGTGGTAGTACGAAACAAGTATGGGGGTTACTGGAACAAGACTCAATCTACGGTCGACTCAGGAGGTTCAAGTATTCCCTGCATGATTAGCATGACGAATATATTTCATCCATCAGAGTCACCTCTCATATCGCCTTACCATGCCATACCAGACATAACCGTCCCGACGGAGACCGGCGACAAACTCAAGCCTACCCAAGGCAGAGGTTTTCCCGGGTTCCTGCCGGTATGCATGCAAGGCATATGAGGGTGATTATCATCACAAGTGTGTCCATTTCCAACAGCATGGAAATCAACAACATGCACCCTTGCATAAGATCATATCACATGAAATAACAAGTCCTTCGAAATGCGGTGGTGTTATAAATGTATCAACGATCACACCAAAAATATTATGCCGGGGTTCAGAATGCTTGCCTTCAATGTTGTGGAGGGGTGAGGTGCTCTCAAAAACTTTTGAAAGCTTCTTCTCTCTCCCCAAAATCCTATTTAAGAATATATTTGAATTAACACATATTTCAAAAACAGAACCAAAAAGTTGTTTGAAAATTTTTCAAATAAATCTTAAAATAAACTAGACCAAATTTAAGGAAGGTAGGAAAAAGAATCAACTCATTAGGAGTTATATTTAAAAAGTTATAGCCAGTCAAATATGTGGTCAAAATCTGTTATTTAAATTAAAACAGAAAAGAAAACGTTTCAGACGAGATTACGCTTTCGGTACAGAGGAGGCGTACTTGGGGCTTTACGCCTCCACTTAACCACGCGGGCGGCGCGGGGTGTCACTGACAGTGGGCCTGCCTGGCCCACTCGTCAGGTTTGACCAGTCGCCGCACGTCGTCTCCCTCCTTTGCCCGAGCGGAGCGGGGCTCCGGCGATCGTCGCCGGCGTTTGGCTGCTCCTCGCAGGCCCCCGAGGGTGGGGATGGATCCGTAAGGTTGGGGCGGTCCTCCCGGTAGTCGTTGGGTCGGCGGGGACGGAGTGAGCTGCCGGCGGCGAGCTCCGCGGCGGAAGAAGGCTTCGGTGGCGAAGTGACTTTGTGGCGGCGTTGGCCGGGGCTGTGGCGGCGGCCGTGGTTGCCGAAGATGAGGAAGGAGGCCTCCCCGGGTCGATTGGCTGCCAATGGGGGTCCTCTGGAGGTGGCTTGAGGTCGCGTGCGTGCTCAAAGGGGCTCGGGATGTCCATTTATAGCGCGCTGAGGTCGGTTCCGCGGCGGCCGTGGATAAGCTCTCCGGCGAACCGCCTCTCTGTGGCTAGGGCGACGTGGCGGCGACGAGCGCTAGGGGACGAAGCTGCGGATGAGCACGCGCTGTTCCAGGGGCCAGGTGGCGAGCGTGAGTGGCTTGGGCGGCGCTGAACGGTGCAAGGCTGTCGGGCGGCGGCGGCGGCTAGTGCTTGGCCTGCCGGGTGCAGCGAGGGCGGCTTGGCGCGTAGCTGAGAGAAGGGGAGCGCGTGGCGAGGTTCTGCAGAGCGGGCCAAAGCCGTGGGGGCCAGCGTGTCGGCTCGGCCGCGTGGCTGCAATTTGCACGCTCTGGGCGTGCCCAGTGCACGCACAGAAAGTGTTTGATGAAATGCCAGGGTAGCCAAAATTGCTAGGGATCAAGTGCAAATCCACAGGTCTGGGTTGGAGACCATTAGTAGGCTACTAGACAACATGGTTTGGACAGATGGACAAGTTCATCACACAAACCTATAATCATGCCAAAACTGTTCATGCCCACAGAGTGTTTGACAAAATGCCAGAGGCATCTAGGCAGGTCTTGGAATGGTCAAAAACTCCAGATGGAAGTCTCTTTAGATGCAAGAGAGAGTGGTGAGGTTAGTTGGCCAAAAGCAGAAACTTGTTAGTGCAAGTTTTACAAAACTTCAATTCTGGACAGGAAATAAATGACATTATTTCATGAACCAAAAATGATCCAATAGGTGCATGCTCCTGGACTTAAGGGTTTAACATGGGGGACTACAAGTAGGAGAAATAATCAAGGGTTAAAGAGCAAGTAAAAACATGGTTGCTGTACAAACCATCAAGTTGGTCCAGAATGAAGATGAAGTTGATTCACTCAAATTTTTCAAAGAATATAAATAGGTTTGTGCACAAAGTGAAATAATGGGCTCCTACTGACCTCCCCTAATTTTGGTAGAAGTTTTAAAGAAATATTTAAATAGGTTGTAGTGCAAAATGCACTCTGGACCAGAGAAGAACAATTGAGTGTAGAGCTCAAAATATTTCATGAATGAAATATATTTTTGCATAAAAGTGATTTAAAAACATCACATGACATCTCCAAATTTTTGTGGGAATTTTAAGTGAATTTATCAAATGGTTGTAGTTCAAATATGGCCATTTAACCTTAAAAATCCATTTTTCAAGAAAACACTGATCAAGCAACTAAATTAGTTAATTAGTCATATTGGATAAGGGAAAGTTTTACTTGAGAGGTTAATCAAGCCCAATAACACATTTGAAAAGTTTTCTCTTTGGGAAAAGCTCATAATAACAGGGAAGGAAATGATTTAAAAATCAAAATGGAGCTCAAAAATTCAAAGTTTTAAATCCTGGCAAAATTTTATTCCATTAAAGCAAGGCCAAAATTTTGGGGTGTCACAATACTAACCTCCTTAAAAAAAATCTCGTCCTCGAGATTTGCTAAAAGCGGTGTTAAGAAAATAATTACGCAATGACGATGTGGCTACAGTGAGAGGGCAATAAGTGGTGAAAAACCACAGTGTGAAAAACTGGGGCTGCGCGGAAAAGTCTACGGTTCGGGACAAAAACGGGTGATTTCTACGCTGGATATAAATTTAGGATAACTCCTAAATTTAGATATACGCTGGTTGTACCCGAGAGCACAGTGCTCTCTCTGGCCGACAGGTGGACCCGGGGTCCACTGTCAGTCTCCTCTTCTTCTCCCTCTGGCCTTTTCTTCTTCCTCTCTCCCGCGCGCTTTTTCCACCGGCGACGCCTAGTGAGTAGGGCATCTAGGCCGTACCGTGGTAGTGCGCGGCGTGCTAGCTGCTGGTGCAGCGTGCACTCACCTCGCGGGCCAGCGCGCTGTCGGCACTGCTCGCGGATTCGACTCCGAACACCGGCGATCGGCGACGAGCGGCGTTGGTGGACTTCGCCCACCGTACACCGAACTCGAGCTATAAAAACGACCGGGGTGCCTCTCTCTTCTTCCTCACACCTGGCCTCACTTCTCCTCCTCCTTCTTTCTCCATTACTGCTTACAGGAGCTCGGTCGAGGCTCTAATGGCGGAGGCGATGCCGGACTGGTTTGTGATCCTGATATGCGGAGGGCTGGCGACGCTGCTGGGGCTCTCTGTGCTCCTGTGCGCGATGATCTTCGACGAGTATCGCGACGCTGCGGCTCGGGTGTTGGCTCTCCGCGGTGGTGGTGATCATGAGGAGTAGATGGAGTGTGCCGGGTGCTAACTGTTGTTAGGGGGTGATTAGCTGGATGTAACATCGTTGCAAAGTTTTGCAAACAGTGTATGTGTCCGAATGATAAGGGTTGTGAGTCTGCTGCGTGGTGCTGTGTGAAATTAATTAACCCATGTCGTGAGAAAGTGTAGATGTAGCAACTCAGGGAAAAGAAAATCTCACTCCAGGGTTTTGCGAGGGAAAAACAGTTAATTTAAAGGAACATAAACCACAACAAAAACTACACACATTAGCAGAAGCCAAATAATTGACTCGTCGTACAAACTCAGGGTATCACGCATAAGTCACACACATAAATATAAATGCCGCAAAAACAAATACATTAGTGACGTTTAAAATGAAAATGGTAACTGGGCGGGGTCCTGATAAAATGTCTCTGGTAAAGGAATACATTCTTTTTCAATTGGAGGCAGTGGATTGACCAGTCGATGTATGCGTCTCTCCGTGTCGGGTCTCAGTGGTCTGCCGATGGCAAACTGAGGATTTAAATCTATGAGGCTCTGGAGATAATCCATCACTCGCTGGTTTAAATGCTCTTGAGCAATGATGTACTGGATAAGGTTGGCCAGAACTGGGTCTCTCTCAATACGTCCACCGGGAAAAGATGTAACTTCTCCGGGTGCTGCACGGCTCGGAAAGTAATAATATCCTCGTTCGCGGGCATAGGGTACTGCGGATCGAAGACGAGCAATCGCTTCTTTCGCAGCGGCTTCTATGGCCAAGTGTGGGGTTGGCATAGATTTCCCCATGAAGGAAACTTCCGTTGGATCTTGGTTGGGGTCTACAGGAGGAATGTGTACTGCTGCCCAATATTCCGAGGTGGATGGGGTGATCCTCGATTTGAACAGCTCGTACTGGGGTGGCTGGGTAGAACCCATGGTACTGCGGGTAAAATCCCACAATATTCTGACAAAGCTACCTGGAGTTGCATCTGGGGTTCTCAGATGAATGCTGGGGTTCGGCATGACAGGAAAAAGCGTGAGTGTTGTGCACAAAGTGAGGGTTGCTGGGTAAGGTCACAAGGTGGCCTTTATATAGAAATGGAGCCGGATCGTTTTACCGTGGTGAAAGGTAAAAATTTGCCAGCTTAGCTCCAAAGGTCGGGTCAGTGTCAGAGATACACATATCTCATAAAAAGACGCGTTACTGTGGTTGTCGTCGGGTTGGTTTTGGTAGTTGTGCCCGGAAAAATATGCAACTATGCGCTGACCAATTATGCAAGGCTACTATTAAGACAGAGGCACAACGACAGGCTGCGTTAATATACGCGGTCGCATGATTACAAAACGAGGATACATTGAAACTTGGTGCTACTCATACGGCTTAGTCTACTTCGTTTATGTCTAAACGGGCGTGCCTGGTGGATGTCGAGGCTTCTCCACGTGTCTCTCTGCCGGGATTAGTCGGAGATGGAGGAGGAACTGCAGGGTCGGGGTAGTGAGAATGACCATTGCGGGGATTGTTGGCCACAACCCCGTTGGAGTGTGCTCCCAAAATGCGTCGAAGCACTTCTGGGGTTATCGCAGCACCTTGGCCGATGGCTGGGGCAGATCTCGGGGTCTCGATCGGTTGTCCAAACAGCACGACTGGGTTGTCGGTGTTGGGCTCGTTTTCTTCTCTCGCCGGGGCTCGACGAACTAGCTCTCCACGAGCTACGATTAGATCAATAGTGATCTGGTCGAACAATGCCTCTAGTGCATTTACATAGCGCACTAGGTGCAACAATGCGGGGTCCGTCTCGTGATCTCCATTGGCAACTTGGGGTGGTCTACCATACCCTTCACGTCTGGGATAGTAGTGGAACGAGCGACAGTCAACTCTGGGCGACAAGTGCCTGAGATGAACTATAGCCTCTCGAGCAGCTAGTTGTATGGCTTGTGGCTCAAAGGAAGTTGTTCTTCCGGTGAACCGGTAGGGGCGCTCGGGTGCTAGACTCCTACCGTAAATGTGCACAGTGGCCCAGAATTGGCGGTCTTCACCGCTCATGGGTCCTTGATACACAACATATTCTGGTGGCTCTTCTAACGCGTAGACACGACGGGTGAGGTTTGCGAGGATGGTCACAAAACCTCCAAGGTTGGTTGCTGTGGTTTCGTTGTGCACTATAGGTCCAGGCATTGTGGCTCGGTTTGGGGTAGCGGCTGTGCTGTGCTGGTTTGGTGCTAGCGCGCCCCTTTTTATAGGGAAAAGGGGACGGAATCTTCCTTCGCACGCTTGTGAGAAAGGACTATTTAGGGGCCGGTCACTGGTGCATGAGTGACGGGTTAGGTTGATAGGTTGGGCACCGACTGCCAAAAGGTGTTGGGTCACTGTGTGGCTATCTTGCACGAGAAGCTTGGCTGGGGTTTGGTTAAGGTCTGATGGGTTGGTTTGCCTAAGCTTATTGACCTGGCTAAGATAGGATTAGCCAATGGTCAGCCTAGCTCTGATACCAAGTCTGTCACGACCGGGCTTTTCCGGGTAATAAATTTCCAGAAAAGACCGTCGTGCTCATCAGCCCCAGGATTACTGTTAGCTGATGAGGCTCCAACTTGATACAGGAATTCCAAGCAAAATACAAAATATGTAGTACAAGACCATTCTGGCCTGTGAGTACAACAAATGGTTTCTAGTGGTTGATGGCGGAAGCGGGTTGTGAAACATCAGTGTCTATGGGACTCCATTTCCCATGGGAACAGCTGACCAGGTTAATTCCTATCTTCACGAGGCTGCTATCTCCATTGAGTGGGTTCCGGGGCTGGCATCGCGTCGCTCCTCTCCGTGCAAGAAAATCTGGCCAAGACAATAGCCAGGGACAAGCCAGTGAGTACTTTGAATGTACTCGCAAACATTATGAATACAGGTATAATATAACAATGATGTGCTGAAAATATTTTATGCTCATGACGTCAGTCACAATAGATAAATGAAACTCTGATGCATGCAAGCAAGTTATTTATAATAATGCAATAACATGGTAGTATAAAAATTTATGAAACAAATAACAAGCAATGCCATAGTCGGGCGTCTTAGCGACACCACATAAAGGGCTTTTTAAAAGGAATGCCACAGTCGGGCGTCTAAGCGACACCACAGAAAGGGCTTCAAAAGAAATGCCACAGTCGGGCGTCTGAGCGACGCCACATAAAGGGCTTTAAAAGAAATGCCACAGTCGGGCGTCTGAGCGACGCCACATAAAGGGCTTTAAAAAAATGCCACAGTCGGGCGTCTGAGCGACGCCACATAAAGGGCTTTAAAAGAAATGCCACAGTCGGGCGTCTGAGCGACGCCACATAAAGGGCTTTAAAAGAAATGCCACAGTCGGGCGTCTGAGCGACGCCACATAAAGGGCTTTAAAAGAAATGCCACAGTCGGGCGTCTGGGCGACGCCACATAAAGGGCTTTAAAAGAAACAATCATAATGAATATCCCTGGAGGTAGAACCATCCCAGAGATACTCGATAATAACAATAATATCATGGGTTAGTCAACAATAATAATAATCATCATAGATATCACAAGTCACGAGTAGTAATTCCATTTTCTGGTTAACGGTTTCACCTCCGAAGACCGACACTAAGACCGACACCTGACCCATCCCAGATTGGAATCCTTAACCATGGACACGGCTATTCGAATAGGTTTATTCTCTGCAGAGGGTGTACTCTTTACCCACGAGTAACGGATTTCTTTAGTCCATCGGGACTAATTCCGTCTACGGTCTTTTTGTTGAAAACACACCTAACTTGCACACACCAGCTTATCTCACACGTGTCTGGAATCACCCACGACACCTGTTAAGCAAACTCTAAGTGGGGAGGCTACAACCTCGCGTAGCATGGGATCAAATTTATATCGCGCGCTCTAAGGGGTGGCCTCCCCTCTCGGTCCCAACCGGAAACACCCATGCCCCCGGACCAGGTGGCCTGCCTACCAGCTACAACCGGTATCTTCCACCATGGCCTCTCTGTACGGTGTGTGCTGGAAAGAGGTTGACAACTTACTGAACCGTACTCTACTTGCTGTAGAGACGAGTGGTAGTACGAAACAAGTATGGGGGTTACTGGAACAAGACTCGATCTACGGTCGACTCAGGAGGTTCAAGTATTCCCTGCATGATTAGCATGACGAATATATTTCATCCATCAGAGTCACCTCTCATATCGCCTTACCATGCCATACCAGACATAACCGTCCCGACGGAGACCGGCGACAAAATCAAGCCTACCCAAGGCAGAGGTTTTCCCGGGTTCCTGCCGGTATGCATGCAAGGCATATGAGGGTGATTATCATCACAAGTGTGTCCATTTCCAACAGCATGGAAATCAACAACATGCACCCTTGCATAAGATCATATCACATGAAATAACAAGTCCTTCGAAATGCGGTGGTGTTATAAATGTATCAACGATCACACCAAAAATATTATGCCGGGGTTCAGAATGCTTGCCTTCAATGTTGTGGAGGGGTGAGGTGCTCTCCAAAACTTTTGAAAGCTTCTTCTCTCTCCCCAAAATCCTATTTAAGAATATATTTGAATTAACACATATTTCAAAAACAGAACCAAAAAGTTGTTTGAAATTTTTTCAAATAAATCTTAAAATAAACTAGACCAAATTTAAGGAAGGTAGGAAAAAGAATCAACTCATTAGGAGTTATATTTAAAAAGTTATAGCCAGTCAAAGATGTGGTCAAAATCTGTTATTTAAATTAAAACAGAAAAGAAAACGTTTCAGACAAGATTACGCTTTCGGTACAGAGGAGGCGTACTTGGGGCTTTACGCCTCCACTTAACCACGCGGGCGGCGCGGGGTGTCACTGACAGTGGGCCTGCCTGGCCCACTGGTCAGGTTTGACCAGTCGCCGCGCGTCGTCTCCCTCCTTTGCCCGAGCGGAGCGGGGCTCCGGCGATCGTCGCCGGCGTTTGGCTGCTCCTCGCAGGCCCCCGAGGGTGGGGATGGATCCGTAAGGTTGGGGCGGTCCTCCCGGTAGTCGTTGGGTCGGCGGGGACGGAGTGAGCTGCCGGCGGCGAGCTCCGCGGCGGAAGAAGGCTTCGGTGGCGAAGTGACTTTGTGGCGGCGTTGGCTCCCAATCAAAATCAAGTAGGGGAAAAGGCTCACGGGAGGATGAGGAGGTTCTTGGTGGAGAGAACGGAGAGGGAGAGGCCTCGGTGGTGCCGAAATGGCCGGGGCTGTGGCGGCGGCCGTGGTTGCCGGAGATGAGGAAGGAGGCCTCCCCGGGTCGATTGGCTGCCAATGGGGGTCCTCTGGAGGTGGCTTGAGGTCGCGTGCGTGCTCAAAGGGGCTCGGGGTGTCCATTTATAGCGCGCCAAGGTCGGTTCCGCGGCGGCCGTGGATAAGCTCTCCGGCGAACCGCCTCTCTGTGGCTAGGGCGACGTGGCGGCGACGAGCGCTAGGGGACGAAGCTGCGGATGAGCACGCGCTATTCCAGGGGTCAGGTGGCGAGCGTGAGTGGCTTGGGCGGCGCTGAACGGCGCAGGGCTGTCGGGCGGCGGCGGCGGCTAGTGCTTGGCCTGCCGGGCGCAGCGAGGGCGGCTTGGCGCGTAGCTGAGAGAAGGGGAGCGCGTGGCGAGGTTCTGCAGAGCGGGCCAAAGCCGTGGGGGCTAGCGTGTCGGCTCGGCCGCGTGGCTGCAATTTGCGCGCTCTGGGTGCGCCCAGTGCACGCACAGAAAGTGTTTGATGAAATGCCAGGGTAGCCAAAACTGCTAGGGATCAAGTGCAAATCCACATGTCTGGGTTGGAGACCATTAGTAGGCTACTAGACAACATGGTTTGGACAGATGGACAAGTTCATCACACAAACCTATAATCATGCCAAAACTGTTCATGCCCACAGAGTGTTTGACAAAATGCCAGAGGCATCTAGGCAGGTCTTGGAATGGTCAAAAACTCCAGATGGAAGTCTCTTTAGATGCAAGAGAGAGTGGTGAGGTTAGTTGGCCAAAAGCAGAAACTTGTTAGTGCAAGTTTTACAAAACTTCAATTCTGGACAGGAAATAAATGACATTATTTCATGAACCAAAAATGATCCAATAGGTGCATGCTCCTGGACTTAAGGGTTTAACATGGGGGACTACAAGTAGGAGAAATAATCAAGGGTTAAAGAGCAAGTAAAAACATGGTTGCTGTACAAACCATCAAGTTGGTCCAGAATGAAGATGAAGTTGATTCACTCAAATTTTTCAAAGAATATAAATAGGTTTTTGCACAAAGTGAAATAATAGGCTCCTACTGACCTCCCCTAATTTTGGTAGAAGTTTTAAAGAAATATTTAAATAGGTTGTAGTGCAAAATGCACTCTGGACCAGAGAAGAACAATTGAGTGTAGAGCTCAAAATATTTCATGAATGAAATATATTTTTGCATAAAAGTGATTTAAAAACATCACATGACATCTCCAAATTTTTGTGGGAATTTTAAGTGAATTTATCAAATGGTTGTAGTTCAAATATGGCCATTTAACCTTAAAAATCCATTTTTCAAGAAAACACTGATCAAGCAACTAAATTAGTTAATTAGTCATATTGGATAAGGGAAAGTTTTACTTGAGAGGTTAATCAAGCCCAATAACACATTTGAAAAGTTTTCTCTTTGGGAAAAGCTCATAATAACAGGGAAGGAAATGATTTAAAAATCAAAATGGAGCTCAAAAATTCAAAGTTTTAAATCCTGGCAAAATTTTATTCCATTAAAGCAAGGCCAAAATTTTGGGGTGTCACAGTTAGTCCCAAAAATAATATAAAAGTGGAAAATAAAGCCCAATATAGTCCAAAACAGTTGATAATATAGCATGGAGCAATCAAAAATTATAGATACGTTGGAGACGTATCACATCATGAATGAATTCAACAATATGTCCATCACATAAAGCATTCTTTTCATGATCTACAAGCATAGAATTTTTATTACTCTCCACATAAGCAAATTTCTTCTCATGAATAGTAGTGGGAGCAAACTCAACAAAATAACTATCATGTGAGGCATAATCCAATTGAAAGTTAAAATCATGATGACGAGTTTCATGGATATAATTATTCTTTATAGCATACGTGTCATCACAATAATCATCATAGATAGGAGGGATGCTTTCATCATAATAAATTTGCTCATCAAAACTTGGGGGACAAAAAATATCATCTTCATCAAACATAGCATCCCCAAGCTTGTGGCTTTGCATATCATTAGCATCATGGGTATTCAAAGAATTCATACTAACAACATTGCAATCATGCTCATCATCCAAAGATTTAGTGCCAAACATTTTAATACATTCTTCTTCTAACACTTTGGCACAATTATCGGAATCCTTATTTTCATGAAAGACATTAAAAAGATGAAACATATGAGGCACCCTCAATTCCATTTTTTGTAATTTTCTTTTATAGACTAAACTACTGATAAAACAAGAAACTGAAAGATTCGATTGCAAGATCTAAAGATATACCTTCAAGCGCTAACCTCCCCGGCAAATGTGCCAGAAAAGAGCTTGATGTCTACTACACAACCTTCTTCTTGTAGACATTGTTGGGCCTCCAAGTGCAGAGGTTTGTAGGACAGTAGAAAATTTCCCTCAAGTGGATGACCTAAGGTTTATCAATCCATGGGAGGCGTAGGATGAAGATGGTCTCTGTACAACAACCCTGCAACCAAATAACAAAGAGTCTCTTGTGTCCCCAACACACCCAATACAATGGTAAATTGTATAGGTTCACTAGTTCGGCGAAGATATGGTGATACAAGTGCAATATGGATGATAGATATAGGTTTTTGTAATCTGAAAATATAAAAATAGCAAGGTAAATAATGATAAAAGTGAGCGAAAACGGTATTGCAATGCTTGGAAACAAGGCCTAGGGTTCATACTTTCACTAGTGCAAGTTCTCTCAACAATAATAACATAATTGGGTCATATAACTATCCCTTAACATGCAACAAAGAGCCACTTCAAAGTCACTAATAGCGGAGGACAAATGAAGAGATTATTGTAGGGTATGAAACCACCTCAAAGTTATCCTTTCTGATCAATCTATTCAAGAGTCCGTTGTAAAATAACACGAAGCTATTCTTTCCGTTCAATCTATCCTAGAGTTCATACTAGAATAACACCTTAAGACACAAATCAACCAAAACCCAAATGTCACTTAGATACTCCAATGTCACCTCAAGTATCCGTGGGTATGATTATACGATATGCATCACACAATCTTAGATTCATTTATTCAACCAACACAAAGAACTTCAAAGAGTGGTCCAAAGTTTCTACCGGAGAGTCAAGACGAAAACATGTGCCAACCCCTATGCATAACTTCACGAAGTCACGGAACTCACAAGTTGATCACCAAAACATACATCAAGTGGATCACGTGAATATCCCATTGTCATCACAGATAAGCACATGAAAGACATACGTCAAGTGTTTTCGAATCCTTAAAGACTCAATCCGATAAGATAACTTCAAAGGGAAAACTCAATCCATTACAAGAGAGTAGAGGGGGAGAAACATCATAAGATCCAACTATAATAGCAAAGCTCACGATACATCAAGATCGTGCCGAATCAAGAACACGAGAGAGAGAGAGAGAGTGAGAGAGAGAGAGAGAGATCAAACACATAGCTACTGGTACATACCCTCAGCCCCGAGGGTGAACTACTCCCTCCTCGTCATGGAGAGCACTGGGATGATGAAGATGGCCATCAGAGAGGGATTCTCCCCTCCGGCAGGGTGCAGGAACGGGTCAAGATTGGTTTTCGGTGGCTATAGAGGCTTGCGGCGGCGGAACTCCTGATCTAGGTTATATCTAGAGGCTTCTGTATTTATAGGAATTTTTGCGTAGGTCTCATGTCAGGGGGGTCTCCGAGTCGTCCACGAGATATGGGCCCACGCCCAGGGGGTAGGGCGTGCCCCTACCCTCGTGGACAGACTGGGACTCTTCTGGCCCAACTCTTTTACTCCAGGGGCTTCTTTTGGTCCATAAAAAATCATAGAAAATTGGCATGTCAATTGGACTCTGTTTGGTATTCCTTTTCTGCGACACTCAAAAACAGGGAAAAAATAGAAACTGGCACTGGGCTCTAGGTTAATAGGTTAGTCCCAAAAATCATATAAAATAGCATATAAAACATCCAAGGTTGATAATATAATAGCATGGAACAATAAAAAAATAGAGACGTTGAAGACGTAGCAGAGATCACATCTACAGGCGCCGCCGTCGGCGCCATAATCAAAAGTGGACCAGGGGAGGCCGACGCCAACCTCATCCAGATCGACGACAGCGACGAGCGGACGCCGTATCTGTGCTCCGGGCGTGACAAGAGCTCGGGGGCACGTACCTGTCGTCGCTCGTCTCCGGAGTCTCATCAGGCTCGGGAGAGTCGCTGGACTCCTAGGAGCCGCCGTTGCTGCTGGAGGAGTTGTGATACGTCTCCAACGTATCTATAATTTTTGATTGCTCCATGCTATATTATCTACTATTTTAGACATTATTGGGCTTTATTTTACACTTTTATATTATTTTTGGGACTAACCTATTAACTGGAGGCCCAACCCAGAATTGCTGTTTTTTGCCTGTTTTAGGGTTTCAAAGAAAAGTAATATCAAATGGAGTCCAAACGGAATGAAACCTTCGGAAAAGTGATTATCTCATCAGATAATATCCAGGAGACTTGGACCCTCCATCAAGAAAGCCACGAGGTGGTCACGAGGGTAGGGGCGCCCCCTAGGGCGCGCCCCTGCCTCGTGGCCCCCTCGAAGCTCCACCGACGTACTTCTTCCTCCTATATATATCCATGTACCCCGCGAACGATTGAGGACAGATCCAAAAACCTAATTCCACTGCCGCAACTTTCTGTATCCACGAGATCCCATCTTGGGGCCTGTTTTGGAGCTCCACCAGAGGGGGCATCGATCACGGAGGGCTTCTACATCATCATCCAAGCCCCTCCGATGAAGTGTGAGTAGTTTACTTTAGACCTACGGGTCCATAGCTAGTAGCTAGATGGCTTCTTCTCTCTTTTTGGATCTCAATACAATGTTCTCCCCCTCTCTCATGGAGATCTATTCGATTTAATCTTCTTTTTGCGGTGTGTTTGTTGAGACCGATGAATTGTGGGTTTATGATCCAGTCTATCTATGAATAATATTTGAATCTTCTCTGAATTCTTTTATGTATGATTGGTTATCTTTGCAAGTCTCTTCGAGTTATCAGTTTGGTTTAGCCTACTAGATTGGTTTTTCTTGCCATGGGAGAAGTGTTTAGCTTAGGGTTCAATATTGAGGTGTCCTTTCCCAGTGACAGAAGGGGCAGCAAGGCACGTATTGTATTGTTGCCATCGAGGATAACAAGATGGGGTTTTTATCATATTGCATGAAATTATCCCTCTACATCATGTCATCTTGCTTAAGGCGTTACTTTGTTTTTAACTTAATACTCTAGATGCATGCTGGATAGCGGTCGATGAGTGGAGTAATAGTAGTAGACGCAGAATCGTTTCGGTCTACTTGTCTCAGACGTGATGCCTATATACATGATCATACCTAGATATTCTCATAACTATGCTCAATTCTGTCAATTGCTCAACAGTAATTTGTTCACCCACCATAGAATACTTATGCTCTTGAGAGAAGCCACTAGTGAAACCTATGACCCCCGAGTCTCTTTCTCATCATATCAATCTCCATCACTTTATTATTGTTTTGCTTTTGCTTTGCTTTTACTTTATTTACTTTGCATCTCTATACCAAAAATACCAAAAATATTATTTATCATCTCTATCAGATCTCACTTTCGTAAGTGACCGTGAAGAGATTGACAACCCCTAAGCATGTTGGTTGCGTTGAGCTATTGTTTTTGTGTAGGTATGAGGGACTCGAGCGTAGCCTCCTACTGGATTGATACCTTGGTTCTCAAAAACTGAGGGAAATACTTACGCTACTTTGCTGCATCATCCCTTCCTCTTCGGGGAAATCCAACGCAGTGCTGAAGAGGTAGCAAGAAGAATTTCTGGCGCCGTTGTTGGGGAGTTTGTGCAAAAGTCAACATACCAAGTGCCCATCACAATCCCTATCTCCCGCATTACATTATTTGCCATTTGCCTCTCGTTTTCCTCTCCCCCCAATTCACCCTTGCCATTTTATTCGCCCTCTCTCTCTATCCTCCCTCTCTCTCTATTTGCCTCTTTTTGCCCATTTGCTTTTTGTTTGCTTGTGTGTTAGTTTGCTTGCTTGTCGTTATGGCTAGTCTCATATCTTCTCCATTGTCTCCCGAGAATGAAGTTCTAAATTTTAAACAAAGGGAGGGAGAAAATCTAAAAGATGCTTGGTATAGAATTTGCAATGCTCAAAATAGATCTACCAGGAAGCAATCTACTTCAGTTCTTCTCCGCAATTTTTATGTAGGTGCTAGTCCTTGGTATAGATATATCCTTGATACCATTACCGGAGGGAATTTCTTGGGTAGCCATACTTTTGATTCTTATAATGCTATGTTAGATTTATTAGGCTCACCACCTCTTTTGGTTAATGGAACTATGTTAACTTTGGAGCATGTTATGCAAAGACTTGAAATTATTGAAAATAAAGTTGCTACTATTGAATTAATTGAAAATCTAAATAAAAAGATCCACAATCAAATTACCCAATATGGATCTAAGGTAGGAATGACTTTGAAAAATATTAAGGAAAAGGAACCCGTAGTTAATGAGAAAATAAACTTAGATTCTACTAGAATCAATAAACTTGAGGGTATCATTACGAACTTGGGAACCGCTTTTTCTTCCATAAAGAATACTCCAAGTCCTCCTACTAAAATTTCCAAGCTTATGTATGTTCCTAAAAATAAGGGTGAATCATCTAGTAAGGGAAATGCGGATCTTAAATCTATAAGTATTCATCCCAATCATTTTGCTATCATTAAGGAACCAACTGCTACAAATGAATTTTTTTATCTTGTGCCTAAGAGTTTGATAATCACTAGAAAGAAATAAATTCCTAAGGGAGATAGATGCCTCATTGAAGAATTACCTACCAAAGATGGCAATACCTAGATCTATTCTTGCTTGTTATGCCTAGCTAAGGGCATTAAACGATAGCGCTTGTTGGGAGGCAACCCAATTTTATTTTTATTCCTTGACTTTTGCTCCTGTTTAGTAATAAATAAATTATTTAGGCTCTGTTTTGGTTGTGTTTTTTGTGTTTAATTAGTGTTTGTGCCAAGTAGAACCGTTGGGAAGACTTGGGGAAAGTCTTGTTGAACTTGCTGTAAAAAACAGAAACTTTAGTGCTCACGAGAACTGCTGTCATTTTTATTTGGAAAGTGATATTTAGTTAATTCTTTTTTAAGATGATTAATAGATAAATTCCTCACGTACAGCAATTTATTTTAGAATTTTTAGGGTTCCAGATCTTTGCGCTAGCTACAGATTACTACAGACTGTTCTGTTTTTGACAGATTCTGTTTTTCGTGTGTTGTTTGCTTATTTTGATGAATCTATGGCTAGTAAAATAGTTTATAATCCATAGAGAAGTTGGAATACAGTAGGTATAACATCCATATAAATAAATAATGAGTTCATTACAGTAACTTGAAGTGGTCTTTTTTTTCTTTCGCTAACGGAGCTCACGAGATTTTCTACTTTATGTTTTGTGTTGTGAAGTTTTCAAGTTTTGGGTAAAGATTTGATGGATTATGGAACAAGAAGTGGCAAGAGCCTAAGCTTGGGGATGCCCATATCACCCCCAAGATAATCTAAGGACACCTCAAAGCCAAATCTTGGAGATGCCCCGGAAGGCATCCCCTCTTTCATCTACTTCTATCGGTAACTTTACTTGGAGCTATATTTTTATTCACCACATGATATGTGTTTTGCTTGGAGCGTCTTTTATGATTTGAGTCTTTGCTTGTTAGTATACCACAATCATCCTTGCTGTAGACACCTTTTGAGAGAGCCATACATGATTTGGAATTTGATAGAATACTCTATGTGCTTCACTTATATCTTTTGAGCTTTATAGTTTTGCTCTAGTGCTTCACTTATATCTTTTAGAGCACGGTGGTGGATTTGTTTTATAGAAACTATTGATCTCTCATGATTCACTTAGATTATTTTGAGAGTCCTCATAGCATGGTAATTTGCTTAAAATCCTAATATGCTTGGTATGCTAGATTAATAATAAAACTTTCTTATGAGTGTGTTGAATACTAAGAAAAGTTTGATGCTTGATGATTGTTTTGAGATATGGAGGTAATAATATCAAAGTCATGCTAGTTGAGTAGTTGTGAAATTGAGAAATACATGTGTTGAGGTTTGCAAGTCCCGTAGCATGCACGTATGGTAAACGTTATGCAACAAATTTGAAACATGAGGTGCTATTTGATTGTCTTCCTTATGAGTGGCGGTCGGGGACGAGCGATGGTCTTTTCCTACCAATCTATCCCCCTAGGAGCATGCGCGTAGTGCCGAGGTTTTTGATGACTTGTAGATTTTTGCAATAAGTATGTGAGTTCTTTATGACTAATGTTGAGTCCATGGATTATACGCACTCTCACCCTTCCATCCTTGCTAGCCTCTTCGGTACCGTGCATTGCCCTTTCTCACATTGAGAGTTAGCGCAAACTTCGCCGGTGCATCCAAACCCTGTGATATGATACGCTCTTTCACACATAAACCTCCTTATATCGTCCTCAAAACAGCCACCATACCTACCTATTATGGCATTTCCATAGCCATTCCGAGATATATTGCCATGCAACTTTCCACCATTCCGTTCATCATGACACATTCATCATTGTCATATTGCTTAGCATGATCATGTAGTCGACATAGTATTTGTGGCAAAGCCACCGTTCATAATTCTTCCATACATGTCACTCTTGGTTCATTGCATATCCCGGTACACCGCCGGAGGCATTCATATAGAGTCATCTTTGTTCTAGTATCGAGTTGTAATCATTGAGTTGTAAATAAATAGAAGTGTGATGATCATCATTCTTAGAGCATTGTCCCAAGTGAGGTATAAAAAAAGAAAGGCCATAAAAAAGGAGAAGGCCCAAAAAAGGCCATAAAAAAGAGAAGGCCCAAAAAAATGAGAGAAAAAGAGAGAAGGGACAATGTTACTATCCTTTTACCACACTTGTGCTTCAAAGTAGCACCATGATCTTCATAGTAGAAAGTCTCTCATGTTATCACTTTCATATACTAGTGGGAATTTTTCATTATATAACTTGGCTTGTATATTCCAACAATGGGCCTCCTCAAGTGCCCTAGGTCTTCGTGAGTGATACATCTCCAACGTATCTATAATTTTTGATTGCACCATGCTAAATTATCTACTGTTTTGGACTATATTGGGCTTCATTTTCCACTTTTATATTATTTTTGGGACTAACCTATTAATCGGAGGTCCAGCCCAGAATTGCTGTTTTTTTGCCTATTTCAGTGTTTCGAAGAAACGGAATATCAAACGGAGTCCAAACAGAATGAAACCTTCAGGAACGTGATTTTATCACCGAACATGATCCAGGAGACTTGGACCCTATGCCAAGGCATCAGAGAGGCGGTCACGAGGGTGGGGGGTGCCCCCCTAGGGCGCGCCCCTGCCTCGTGGGCCCCTCGATTCTCCACCAACGTACTTCTTCCTCCTATATATACATACGTAGCCCCAAACAAACAGAACAGGAGCCAAAAACCTAATTCCACCGCCGCAACTTTCTGTATCCACGAGATCCCATCTTGGGGCCTGTTCCGGAGCTCCGCCGGAGAGGGCCGTCATCACGGAGGGCTTCTACATCATCATAGCCTCTCCGATGAAGTGTGAGTAGTTTACCTCAGACCTTCGGGTCCATAGTTAGTAGCTAGATGGCTTCTTCTCTCTTTTTGGATCTCGATACAAAGTTCTCCCCCTCTCTTATGGAGATCTATTCGATGTAATCTTCTTTTTGTGGTGTGTTTGTTGAGATCGATGAATGGTGGGTTTATGATCAAGTCTATCTATGAATAATATTTGAATCTTCTCTGAATTCTTTTATGTATGATTGGTTATCTTTACAAGTCTCTTCGAATTATCCGTTTGGTTTAGCCAACTAGATTGGTAGTTCTCGCCATGGGAGAAGTGCTTAGCTTTGGGTTCGATCTTGCCGTGTCCTTTCCCAGTGACAGAAGGGGCAACAAGGCACATATTGCATCATTGCCATCGAGGGTAACAAGATGGGGTTTATTTCATATTGCATGAATTTATCTCTCTACATCATGTCATCTTGCTTAAGGCGTTACTCTGTTTTGAACTTAATACTCTAGATGCATGCTGGATAGCAGTCGATGAGTGGAGTAATAGTAGTAGATGCAGAATCATTTCGGTCTACTTGTCACGGACGTGATGCCTATATACATGATCATGCCTAGATATTCTCATAACTATGCTCAATTCTGCCAATTACTCAATAGTAATTTGTTCACCCACCGTAGAATACTTATGCTCTTGAGAGAAGCCACTAGTGAAACCTATGGCCCCCGGGTCTATTCTCATCATATCAATCTCCATCACTTTAATCTTGCTTTGCTTTTTTACTTTGCCTTTACTTTTTACTTTGCATCTTTATACCAAAAATACCAAAAATATTATATCTATCAGATCTCACTCTCGTAAGTGACCGTGAAGGGATTGACAACCCCTAATCGCCTTGGTTGCGAGTAGCTATCGTTTTGTGCATGTACGAGGGACTTGAGCGTGGCCTCCTACTGGATTGATACATTGGTTCTCAAAAACCGAGGGAAATACTTACGCTACTTTGCTTCATCATCCCTTCCTCTTCGGGGAAAACCAACGCAAGCTCAAGAGGTAGCAAGAAGGATTTCTAGGGCCGTTGCCGGGGAGTCTACGCAAAAGGTCAACATACCAAGTTCCCATCACAATCCCTATCTCTCGCATTACATTATTTGCCATTTGCCTCTCGTTTTCCTCTCCCCCACTTCACCCTTGCCATTTTATTCGCCCTCTCTCTCTATCTATCCTCCCTCTTTATTTGCCTCTTTTGCCCGTTTGCTCTTGTTTGCTCGTGTGTTAGATTGCTTGTTTGTCGCGATGGCTCAAGATAATACTAAATTGTGTGACTTCACCAATACCAATAATAATGATTTCCTTAGCACTCCGATTGCTCCTCTTACCGATGCTGAATCTTGTGAAATTAATACTGCTTTGTTGAATCTAGTTATGAAAGATCAATTCGCCGGCCTTCCTAGTGAAGATGCCGCTACTCATCTGAATAGCTTCGTTGATTTATGTGATATGCAAAAGAAAAAAGATGTCGATAATGATGTCATTAAATTGAAGCTATTTCCTTTTTTGCTTAGAGATCGTGCTAAAGCTTGGTTTTTGTCTTTGCCTAAAAATAGTATTGATTCTTGGAACAAGTGCAAAGATGCTTTTATCTCTAAGTATTTCCCTCCTGCTAAGATCATCTCTCTTAGAAATGATATTATGAACTTTAAGCAACTTGATCATGAACATGTTGCACAAGCTTGGGAGAGAATAAAATTAATGATACGTAATTGCCCTACTCATGGTTTGAATTTGTGGATGATTATACAAATTTTTTATGCCAGATTGAATTTTGCTTCTAGAAATCTTTTAGATTCGGTCGCGGGAGGCACTTTTATGGAAATCACTTTAGGAGATGCTACTAAACTCCTAGATAATATTATGGTTAATTATTCTCAATGGCATACTGAAAGATCTTCTAATAAAAAAGTGCATGCGAAGAAGAAATCAATGTTTTGAGTGGAAAGATGGATGAACTTATGAAGTTATTGATGTGTCACCTATTAAATCTTTGTTTTACAATATGAATCTTGATGAAACTGAATATAATCTTCCTTTACCTAGAAGGCGTTCTAAAAATTCAGAGTATTTAGATCTTTATGATGAAATTGATGAAAGTGGGATTGAAAGAAATAGAAATCGAGATGTTGCTAAACCCACTATATTGGATTTCAAGGAATTTAATTATGAAAGTTTCTCTTTAATTGATTGTATTTCCTTTTTGCAATCTGTGCTAAATTCTCCACATGCTTATAGTCAACATAAAGCCTTCACCGAACATATTTTTGATGCCTTGATGCAATCTTATGAAGAAAAACTTGAGTTGAAAGTTTCTATCCCTAGAAAACTCTATGATGAGTGGGAACCAACTATTAAAATTAAAAGTAAATATCATGAGTTTTATGCTTTTTCTGATTTGGGTGCTAGTGTCTCTACGATTCCCAGGACTTTGTGTGATTTACTAGATTTCCGTAATTTTGATGATTGCTCTCTAAACTTGCATCTTGCCGATTCCACTATTAAGAAACCTATGGGAAGGATTAATGATGTTCTTATTGTTGCAAATAGAAATTATGTGCCCATAGATTTCATTGTTCTTGATATAGATTGCAATCCTTCTTGCCCTATTATTCTTGGTAGACCTTTCCTTAGAACGGTTGGTGCGATTATTGATATGAAGGAAGGGAATATTAGATTCCAATTTCCATTAAAAAAGGGCATGGAACACTTTCCAAGAAAGAAAATAAAATTTCCATATGAAACTATCATGAGAGCCACTTATGGATTGCCTACCAAAGATGGCAATACCTAGATCTATCCTCGCTTTTATGTCTAGCTAGGGGCGTTAAACAATAGCGCTTGTTCGGAGGCAACCCAATTTTATTTTTATTCCTTGCTTTTTGCTCCTGTTTAGTAATAAATAAATTATTTAGCCTCTGTTTTGGTTGTGTTTTTTGTGTTTAATTAGTGTTTGTGCCAAGTAGAACCATTGGGAAGACTTGGGGAAAGTCTTGTTGAACTTGCTGTAAAAAACAGAAACTTTAGCGCTCACGAGAACTGCTGTAATTTTTATTTGAAGAGTGCTATTTAGTTAATTATTTTTGCAGATGATTAATAGATAAATTCCTCACGTCCAGCAATTTATTTTAGAATTTTTGGGGTTCCATATCTTGAGCTAGCTACAGATTACTACAGACTGTTCTGTTTTTGACAGATTCTGTTTTTCGTGTGTTGTTTGCTTATTTTGATGAATCTATGGCTAGTAAAATAGTTTATAATCCATAGAGAAGTTGGAATACAGTAGGTTTAAAACCAATATAAATAAATAATGAGTTAATTACAGTACCTTGATGTCAGGACCCCGATTCCGAGTCACATCGATCTAGCCGGTAACACCTCATATCACCTTGCGGCCTCACGCACGGTACCCCACGGGTGTTGCCTTACCATGGCCCGGGACCGTTTGCACCTTTTGGCTCATGTATATGATAGTGTCGCTAGCATCCATATGACAGAGAACCCGGGCCGATATGGCTAGTCGTGAACCCAAAGCGGCACAGACTTATGGAGACAGGCATACATGAATCACATCGAGCATGTCGGTCATCAGCGAGTGATTCCGGGCTGTAGCACTGGGCTAACAGGACTCCGGGGAACCCGGGCTGTAGCAGGCTAGGCAGGACTCCAGAAATCACCGCGTGACATTTCCCCGAAGGGACAGACATAGGGACGAAGTGAAACACATGCCGACCAGTCAAGTGTCCTGAACAGTAGTGCTGGGCTAGCAGGACTCCGGTGAACCGGGCTGTAGCGGACTACTATGGCTCGAGGAGCACTAGATTACATTTCCCCATAAGAAAGGCTGCCAAGGATAAACAACTAGATTGTCGGATCCCACTCATACCAAGCATTTCAATCATACACACAATATGCCCGATATGAGTACATACAACATGGCATCGCAACAAAACTCTACAACTCAAGTACTTTATTTAAAGGCTCCAGGGAGCCATACATAACATGTTCATACAGATAGGGTCACATGACCCGACACTCAAGTCATACAAACATACAAGCACATGCGGAAGCAACTAGTCTGAGTACAGACTCTAGAAAGAAAGAAGGCTTCTCGAAGCCTGTCTCTACATAGGGCCCTCCATGGCCAGGATCACCACCTGGGTGGCTAGTCACTCGTCGACGTCAAGGTCTACATAGAACCCATCGGAGGGGGCGGTGTTGTCGTCTGAAAATAGTAATTAAGCAAACATGAGTACAAAGGTACTCAACAAGTCTTACATCAGAACCTACTAAACATGCTTATTCTCAAGAAGGTGGTGGGGTTAATGCAGCAAGCCAGCTTTGACTCTTGGCTAAGCTATCCTACGGAACTTCACCAGTAAAATAGTTTTCACACACGAGTCCACTACTCACCAACACAATACTCCACCGTGGAACCTCCCTCGTCATCCTACGAGAGGGCCATCCTCGATACTCACACTTATCTTGAGTCTTTTAGTAGTATCCATTAACTTATCTATGAACTGTATAGGCAACCAAGTAGTCCTTTACCGCGGACGCGGCTATTCGAATAGTTTTATACCCTGCAGGGGTGTACTTCGTCATACACGCTTTCACCACTTACCGCCGTTTACACGACCTGTACTTGGCAACCTTCAAGCGGAAGCCCAGCGAGGGTGTCGGCCACGGCCTACCTAAACACTTAAGTCTCTAGTCCAGGTTTATCGCCTATCCAGGTTCCATCCGCAGGGAGTCCGGCCGGGGTTTGCACATACGGCCCCAAACAATGTGAACAAGGTTCCCGGGACACCAAACGGGTGACTCGGTACACCGTGTCATGGTGTATCTACCGCAACATAGCCCACCCCTAGGGTCAGCGCTACGCATGGCCGCCAACACATAACCTACAAACACCAGAAACTATTTGCAACTCCTGGACAGAGTACTAGGGTGGTTAAGAAGCCGAGAGGGTCAATTAAGGATCCCAATGCATGGTAGTAGCTGAATCTTAAATCACACATACAGATCTCAGTTCTTAGGGACGGCCTCAATGAAACAACCCACCATGTACTCCTACATGGCCTCTCATCGATACCTTTACCAAAACATGTTCAACACATCCCTCACATTACTGGCATAAGCATTTCACTCTAGCCCATCACCCAGATGAACCAGACCTGACACAACTCTAAGCATAGTAGGCATAGCAAGGTAGGAATCACATACATGGCTCAATCAACTCCTACACATGCTAGTGGGTTTCATCTAGTTACTGTGGCAATGACAGGTCATGCAGAGGATAAGGGTTCAACTATCGTAGCACATAGCAGTTTGAATCGCGTTGTCTTAATGCAGTAAACAAGAGTAGGAGCGAGAACATGGGTTTGTATTGGAATGATCAATGGTTGCTTGTCTGATGGAGTGGTAGCGGGATACTGCCCTTCAGTTGGATACTCGTGAATATCCTCGGAGGCAGAACCTACCACGGAGAACACATCGGAACACAATCAACACATGACGATATGCAACAATATGATGCATGCTATGACATGGCAATATGATTGTGTCTTGGCCTAATGCAAGATAAAAAAGAAAGGGATGAACTCATTTGAATCAAAGATTCAAATATTAGCTCATTAAACATGGCATTTATAGTGCATTACCTTATTCTGCCTAAACATCAAGGTAAACTTGTTTTTTCATGCATGAAACCATTACAGATGGATAGATTGAATTTTTCTGATAATTTTTCATATATAAATTATTTCATTTAGAGTTACGGTTGAATTTCTATGAATTTTTGAAGTTTGAACTATTTTCTAGAATTTCTTGTATAAAAATAAATCCAGAAAATGCATTACTGTGTCAGCACTGCGTCATGCTGACCTCAGCAGGTCAAAGGCGCCAGCCCAGGTCAAACCTGACTGGTGGACCCCTTCTGTCAGCCTCTCAGTGCACTAACTACGTTTAGTTAGCCTAATTACTGGGCAGGGCCCACTAGTCAGTGACTATACTAATTAAACTAACTAATTTTAGTTAGAAACTAATCTGGATAATTAGCAGAGGGGGGGCCCACTTGTCATTGACTCAAAGGAGTCAACCTGGGCCCACCCAGTCCATGTCAGTGGTCAAACCACCGGTCAATAGGGCTAATCCTGCCGGCGTTGAGTCGCCGGCGAGGCCGAGACGGCGGAGGGCTTCAGAAAACGCCCTCAGGCAACCAAATCGACGGCAGAGACCATCTACGGGTAGCTGGGAACGAGCCGCAGCGTTTGGTGGTGGTAGTTGGGCTCGGGGTGGCCGGAAACGTCGCCGGCGACGAGCTTGGCGGTCGCCGGAGTCGGGTGAGGACGGTTTCGAGGCTACGGTGCACGGGAGGAAGAGCTGGTGGTGGCTATGGGTTCCTGGTGCTGCACTGAGCACGATGAGGCGCTCGGACGCGTGCTTGCACGGCCGTAGACACGACGGCGACATGGCCGGCGGCGAGGAGCTCTCGGGTGCGGTGGAAACGGCGGCTACAGGGGCCAAACGAGCACGGGGGCTAGGGGGAAAGGAAGAGGAGCTCACAGCGGAGTCGGAGAGGGGGTCAGCGAGCTCGGGGAGGTCCTGGCGGCGGCGAATCGACCGGAGATGGCTCGGGTGCCCGAGGTTGAAGACGAGGGCGAAGGCGGCGATGCAGGGCTTCCAGCAAAGCGTGGCTCGGTGGGGAGGACGAGGGAGTCGAGGCGGAGCTAATGGGCTCGTCGGAGGGGCGAGGGAGTGGTTGTGGTGGCAACTACGGCGATCAGCGACGAGGGACGCGCTCGGCCATCGCGGGAGAGGATGAGGGAGACGAGGGGGAGAGTGAGAGAGGATGAGAGGGAGACGTGGGGGTCGCGTGGCGTCCTCTGGGCGTCTCCCGGCGTCGGCAGAAGCAGGAGGTGGCTGGCGCGTGGCCGGCGCGCGGCGAGCACGCGCCCCTGCCTCCTGGCGCGAGGTAGGGGGTGACTGGCCGAGCCAGGTAAGGCCCAGGTGGGCTTCTTTCTCCTTTTTTTTTGATTTAGTTTCTGTTTTCTATTAAACTACAACTGTTTAGCTTTATTTAAAATACTAGAACATTTCCAAAAATCCTAAAAATAAATGTGGCCTCTGTTTAGATTATTTCCAACAGGAAACATTTACTCCCAGAATTATTTGGGCATTTAAATTATTTTATAGCATTTAAATGCCCAAATTCAAATACTTATGATTTAATTCAATGACCCTCTGTTGACCTAGAAAATTGTGCACCAATTTTGCCAGAGGTTCTAACCTAAGACAAAGAGGGTGAACACTTTAGAAGGGCATTTCAGGTTCATTGAAATTATTTTTAGTAAACCCTAGTTGATTTCAAAAGGGGGCTGGGGGTTCTGCCTTCCCCATTTCAAGTTTCTGATGAAAAGTAAACATGATGCACACTCTAATGCATGGACTAGCTAGGGTGTGACACTTGAAGTGGTCTTTTGTGTTCTTTCGCTAACGGAGCTCACGAGTTTTCTACTTTAAGTTTTGTGTTGTGAAGTTTTCAAGTTTTGGGTGAATTCTTTTGATGGATTATGGAACAAGGAGTGGCAAGAGCCTAAGCTTGGGGATGCCCATGGAACCCCCAAGATAATCCAAGTACACCAAGAAGTCAAAGCTTGGGGATGCCCCGGAAGGCATCCCCCCTTTCGTCCACTTCCATCGGTAATTTACTTGGAGCTATATTTTTATTCACCAACATGATATGTGTTTTGCTTGGAGCGTCTTGTATTATTTGCGTCTTTGTGTCTTGGTATGCCACAATCATCCTTGCTGTACACACCTTTTGAGAGAGCCATACATGAATTAAAATTTGATAGAATACTCTATATGCTTCACTTATATCTTTTGAGCTATGTAGTTTTGCTCTATGTGCTTCATTTATATCTTTTGAGCGTTATAATTTTGCTCTATGTGCTTCACTTAGATCTTTTAGAGCACGGTGGTGGATTTGTTTTAAAGAAACTATTGATCTCTCATGCTTCACTTAAATTATTTTGAGAGTCTCTTAATAGCATGGTAATTTGCTTACTAATAATATGCTTGGTAGTCAAGATTTGTGAAACTTTCTTTTGAGTGTGTCGAATACTAAGAAAAGATTGAAGCATGATAATTGTTTTGAGATATGGAGGTGATAATATTAAAGTCATGCTAGTTGAGTAGTTGTGAATTTAAAGAATACTTGTGTTAAAGTTTGTGATTCCCGTAGCATGCACGTATGGTGAACCATTATGTGATGAAGTCAGAGCATGATTTATTTATTGATTGTATTCCTTATGAGTGGATGTCGGGGATGAGCGATGGTCTTGTAACACCCCGGATATGATTTACCTAATATTTAATCCAACTCTTTCCGTTTTCGGTGTTAAGTTATTTTATTTTCTCGGGTTCGGGTTTTTGTCTCCGTGTGTTATTGTTGTTGTCATGCATCTCATATCATGTCATCATGTGCATTGCATTTGCATATGTGTTCGTCTCATGCATCCGAGCATTTTCCTCGTTGTCCGTTTTGCATTCTGGCGCTCCGTTCTCCTCCGGTGGCCATTTCTACCTTCCTTTCGTGTGTGGGGGTTAAACATTTCCGGATTGGACCGAGACTTGCCAAGCGGCCTTGGTTTACTACCGGTAGACCGCCTGTCAAGTTTCGTACCATTTGGACTTCGTTTGATGCTCCAACGGTTAACCGAGAGACCGAAAATGCCTCGTGTGTGTTGCAGCCCAACACCCCTCCAATTTGGCCCAAAACCCACCAAAACCCTCTCCATCATGTAGAGTGTTCGATCACGATCGCGTGGCCGAAAACCGCACCTTTTTTGGACACTCCTAGCTCCCCCTATGCCTATAAACACACCCCTTCCTAAATTCGCGGTTCCCCTCTCCCGAAACCCTAAAAACCTCATCCGCCGCCGCCGGACAGCATCTGCCGCCTCCCGCGGCCACTGAGAGGCTGCCACGTGGCCCAGCCACCGCCTCCCGCCGCCGGCCCGCGAGGCCCGGGGCCAGCCCTCCCCGCCGGCCGCTCGGGCCAGATCCGCCCGCGCCCGCCGCCTCTTCTTCATTGCCGCTCCGCCGCACTTCACCGGCCGCCGCCGCCCGGTGCACCATCGCCGGCAGGAGCTCGCCGCCGCCACCGGACCTCGCCTCGCCGCCTCAAGACCCTGCCCGGCGCCGGCAAGCACGCCGGCGACCGCGCCCCGGCGCACCCCCGCCTCACCGGTCCCGGAACCGGCCCTCTCTGGTCACCTCCCCACGAACTCCGGCGAAGGTCCCCCGGCGAACCTCGATCCACGCGCTGGATCTCAGATCCGGATTCAAAACCCTAGGGTTGACTTCATCTTTTCCCTAAGTCCCCGATTTATTTTGCTATGTTCATCGTGTCGTAACTTTGCATCCGTAGATCCGTTTTGGGCATATAGCATATCAAAATGTTCGTCTCAGAGAGCACAGCATTTCATCTCATTGCATCATTTCCATTTGAGTTCATCTTGATGCCCGAAATGCTGTTGGAAGAGTGATATTTGAGATAATTGTCAGATCTGCTGCTCCAAATGGCTTTTTGTCATTTTTGCCATGATTAATGTGTGCATGATATGCCCCTGAGCTCTGCATGAGTTTTGTTATATACTTTTTCATCTTTATAGAGGTTCTATCCATGTATTTTTGTGACGTGTGTGGTGACTAGCACAAGCTTGCAAAGTGGTGCATTCGTTAATTTTGATTTCAGGGACTTAGCAATTCCACTAAGTCCTTGATATGTTTTTATCAATATGCCATATGTTCATGTTGTTTCCTAGTGATCCGTGCCTCTTTTGAGGATGATCAGTAAGGGTGATTTGTTAATCTTGTAGTGCTCTATCCATCCATGCCTTTGTTTGCAATTATGGAGCACCCTAGCTTGAGTCAATCGAGCTCTACTTTTGCTATTTCATGAATCTGGGCAGATTGTCTACTTGTTAGCGATTTTGCCGAGGATATTGTAGTTGATCCGTGCATGCTATGTTATTGTTCTTGCCATGTCTAGCTTTTATAATGTGTATTCTTGATGGGTGTATGCTTAGATTGTCATGACATGCTCTGTAGTGAGTGCATCGAGCTCGTAAACATGCCTACTTGATATCTGTTTTGCATGCTCCAGTTTTTCGCTAAGTCTGTGATCTGATTATGTTTTTGCCATGTTCACATGCTTGCAATTGTATTTTCTGATCCCTTTTGTCTCAAGGTCACTAAGGGACTTTTGTTAAGCTCTTTGAGTAGCTCCATGCCATGATTTACTTTGCCATGTTCAGGCCCTGTAGCATATAGATTTCTTGCTCCAAAGTGTGCTACCTGATCTGAAATTCCAGACAAGTGTTAATTTCACCAAGTCTGAGATTTGTTTACCAATTGCACTTTTGCCATGCTGGTTTGAACCTGTTAATGGATGAATTGGCCGTAGCTCAGTGTTCATCTTTTGTTACGCTTCATGAGTGGATCCCTTCCATGTATTTTGTTGCCATGTTTGGGTGCTGTAGTATGTTTAACTTGTTGCATTTAAATGGCTACTTGCTGTTTATCGCAGACCGGTGCCATATTTGAATTGCTTGCCATTTCCAAACCGTGTCTCCGATTCCGGTGTTCTTTATATCGATTTCAACCGAAATCACCTCACCTTTCCAGTGGCACACTTGGATTTCCATGTTGAGGCCAGGTTCATTCATTCCTTGCCAAATCTTGCATATGCATCACATATCGCATCCCGCATAACATACCATGTTTGCATCATGTTGTTTGAGCTTTGCACGTGGTTGATTGTGTCCTTTTTACTTGTTTTTCTTGTTTGGGTAGAGCTGGGAGACGAGTTTGCTAATGAGGAGCCCATTGAGTTTGCTTTCGAGGATCCAGTCAACTCTGACAACTTTGCAGGCAAGATGATCATACCCTCGAAATCACTTCTATCTTAGCTTTGCTAGATGCTCGCTCTTTTGCTATGCCTATGCTACGATGCCTACCATTTGCTTATCATGCCTCCCAAATTGCCATGTCAAACCTCTAACCCACCATGTCCTAGCAAATCGTTGATTGGCTATGTTACCGCTTTGCTCAGCCCCTCTTATAGCGTTGCTAGTTGCAGGTGAAGATTGGAGACCGTTCCTTTTTGGAACATTATTTACTTGTTGGTATATCACTATATTATCTTGTTATCTTAATGCATCTATATACTTGGTAAAGGGTGGAAGGCTCGGCCTCTCGCCTAGTGTTTTGTTCCACTCTTGCCGCCCTAGTTTCTGTCATATCGGTGTTATGTTCCCGGATTTTGCGTTCCTTACGCGGTTGGGTGATAATGGGAACCCCTTGACAGTTCGCCTTGAATAAACTTTTTCCAGCAATGCCCAACCTTGGTTTTACCATTTGCCACCTAGCCTCTTTTTCCCTTGGGTTTCCGGAGCCCGAGGGTCATCTTATTTTAAACCCCCCGGGCCAGTGCTCCTCGGAGTGTTGGTCCAACCGAGCGATGTCCGGGGCTACCAGGGGCAACTCTGGGCTGGCCTACCCGACGTCTGGCTCATCTGAGTGTGCCCTAAGAACGAGATATGTGCAGCTCCTATCGGGATTTGTCGGCACATTCGGGCGGTGTTGCTGGATTTGTTTTAACTTGTCGAAGTGTCTTGTAGAACCGGGATACCGAGTCTGATCGGAATGTCTCGGGAGAAGGTATATCCTTCGTTGACCGTGAGAGCTTGTCATGGGCTAAGTTGGGACCCCCTGCAGGGATTTGGACTTTCGAAAGCCGTGCCCGCGGTTATGGGAAGATGGGAATTTGTTAATGTCCGGTTGTAGATAACTTGAACCTTAATTTAATTAAAATGAATCAACCGTGTGTGTTACCGTGATGGTCTCTTCTCGGCGGAGTCCGGGAAGTGAACACAGTGTTGGAGTAATGCTTGCCGCAGGTTGTTCTCTAGTCATCCGTTCGCACTTTGCCTCCTCTTCTCGCTCTCTTTTGCGAATAGGTTAGCCACCATATATGCTAGTCGCTTGCTGCAGCTCCACATATTACCTTGCCTTACCTATAAGCTTAAATAGTCTTGATCGCGAGGGTGCGAGATTGCTGAGTCCCTATGGCTCACGGATTACTTCCAAACCAGATGCAGGGCCAGACGACTCCGTTCCAGATGACGCACTTGAGCTCAAGTGGGAGTTCGACGAGGACTCACGCCGTTACTATGTGTCTTTCCCTGATGATCAGTAGTGGTGCCCAGTTGGGGCGATCGGGACCGTGTCGCATGTTGGGTTGATCTTTTATTTTGGCACCGTAGTCGGGCCATGAGTGATTGGATGATGTAATGCTATTTATGTACTTTGTTTGACGTGGCGAGTGTAAGCCAACTATGTACCTTCCCCTTTTATTATCTATATTACATGGGATGTTGTGAAGATTAGCTTACTTGCGACATTGCTTTCAATGCGGTTATGCCTCTAAGTCGTGCTTCGACACATAGGAGATATAGCCGCATCGAGGGTGTTACAGGTCTTTTCCTACCAATCTATCCTCTAGGAGCATGCGCATAATACTTTGCTTTGATAACTTCTAGATTTTTGCAATAAGTATATGAGTTCTTTATGACTAATGTTGAGTCCATGGATTATACGCACTCTCACCCTTCCACCTTTGCTAGCCTCTCTAATACCGCACACTTTTCGCTGGTATCATACACCCACCATATACCTTCCTCAAAACAGCCACCATACCTACGTATTATGGCATTTCCATAGCCATTCCGAGATATATTGCCATGCAACTTTCCACCGTTCCGTTTATTATGACACACTCCATCATTGTCATATTGCATATTCCGGTACACCGCCGGAGGCATTCATATAGAGTCATATTTTGTTCTAAGTATTGAGTTGTAATTGTTGAGTTGTAATAAAAATAAAAGTGTGATGATCATCATTATTAGAGCATTGTCCCAGTGAGGAAAGAATGATGGAGACTATGATTCCCCCATAAGTCGGGATGAGACTCCGGACGAAAAAAAGGAGGCCAAAGAAGCCCAAATAAAAAGAGGCCATAAAAAAGGAGAAACGGCCCAAATAAAAATAAAAAAATGAGAGAAAAAGAGAGAAGGGACAATGTTACTATCCTTTTAACACACTTATGCTTCAAAGTAGCACCATGATCTTTGTTAGTGTCAAAACCGGTGGATCTCGGGTAGGGGGTCCTGAACTGTGCGTCCAGGCCGGATGGTAATAGTAGGCAAGGGACACGAAGTTTTACCCAGGTTCGGGCCCTCTTGATGGAGGTAAAAACCTACGTCCTGCTTGATTAATATTGATGATATGGGTAGTACAAGAGTAGATCTACCACGAGATCGGAGAGGCTAAACCCAAGAAGCTAGCCTATGGTATGATTGTTGTTCTGTATGTTGTCCTACGGACTAAAACCCTCCGGTTTATGTAGACACCGGAGAGGGTTAGGGTTACACAAAGTCGGTTACAATGGTAGGAGATCTATATATCCGTATCACCAAGCTTGCCTTCCACGCCAAGGGAAGTCCCTTCCGGACACGGGACGAAGTCTTCAATCTTGTATTTTCATAGTCCAGGAGTCCGGCTGAAGGTATAGTCCAGCCATCCGGACACCCCCTAATCCAGGACTCCCACAGTAGCCCCTGAACCAGTCTTCAATGACGACGAGTCCGACGCGTAGATTGTCTTCGACATTGCAAGGCGGGTTCCTCCTCCAAGTACTTCATAGAAGATTTTGAGCACAAAGATAGTGTCCGGCTCTGCAAAATAAGTTTCCACATATGGCCATAGAGAGAATAGTATTTACACAAATCTAATCTGCTGACATATTCCATAGTGCGACATCGCACCACGACCAAGCCTTTATTCGAATTGTTTTATTATCCCACCCCAGCGCGTCATGCGAGGCGGTTTCCTTGGCACGTCTTGTTAAAGCAGAGATCGTGTCCCCTTATGTCGGGATTCTCATCAATACGGGCGTGGGTAACCCAACCGCTTCTAGGAGTCCTAGACTATAGGCAAGTCCAAACGGCCACGGAGAGGATGCTTTATATTCACCCTCTTTATAAAGGGACAAGGCTTTTATTTTTCCCTCCCGTGCTCAATGGAATCCTTCCCCCACCTCAAGCTCAAACACCCAAAGTTCAGGTCAGGTGCTCTGAACCTTCAAGCATGTCCGGATCTAGCCTTCAAGGCCGATGGGTGCATTCCTCCATCACGGAAGAAGACATCAAAAAGTTGAGGGAGGCCAGATATCTGACCGTCGAGGTTGTGCATCGGCTGCCTGCCCAAGGGTAGGCCGTCCCCTCCCCCAAACCCAACGAGGGCGTCATGTTCGTCTCCCACTTCCTCCGAGGTCTAGGCCTTGCTCTGGATCCTTTCGTCAGGGGTTTGATGTTTTATTACGGGCTAGACTTCCATGATCTAGCTCCGGACTCCTTTCTTCATATCACGACATTTATTGTCGTGTGTGAGGCCTTCCTCCGGGTTACCCCTCACTTTGGCTTGTGGCTCAAGACCTTTGAAGTAAAGCCGAAGATGATCGAGGGGCAACATGCGGCGTGTGGAGGTGCCTCAATATGCAAGATGATGGGAGCTCCATGGCCCAAAGGCTCCATTCCAGAGGTGTCTGAATTGTGGCAACAGGAGTGGTTCTACATCACGGCTCCTAGAAGTGCCAAGTGGGCGGCCGCCCCTGTTTTCCACTCGGGCCCTCCACCACAATTGATGTCATGGATCAGCAGAGGTCTGAGCTGGGGTCCAGCCAAGGACGTGCCTATACTGCAAAGCCACATTCGAGATCTCTTCAATGGAGATTTTAGTTTGGTTGCGGTAATACAAGTTATGCTGGTTCATCAAGTCCAGCCTTGCAAACGGCGGCCCCTTTGCTTGTGGGAGTTCAATCCCGAGGGACCGCGTGTCATCCAAAATTTCCTCGGCCTGACGCACGAGGAGATGTACAAGTCATTCTTCGGACCTTAGGTAGAGTGTTCGGAAATCACCGAGGACGTGGGCCTGAGCAGTAACCTCGCCGCCGAACAGGTAAGGAATCTTCCGGCCGAACATACTATATCTCATTTGTTACGAAGTTATTTCTGAGAGTTTGCTTTTTAACCAGGACTGCCTAACAAAGGTGAAGTTGATTCGGTGTTCGGCCCCCCTCCCTGAGGGTTTGGACAATCCGGTATTGGAAAAGATGCTCCAGGTTGCACCTTGCCCGGAGCCCTTGAAGGAAGATACTGGGAAGGATAATACGGGCGGACGCGGGCCCCCAACGCTGCCCATTCTAACCGAGGGAGCGAGCGTCTCCATGAAGGAAGACGACCTGAGGAGGAAAAGGACTGCGCCCGGGGATTTGGACGCCGAAGCTTCCAAACAGGAGAAGAAGTCTCCCACAGAGGGTCCTACCTTGGGGGGTGCTTTTGCCGCACAAAGTCCGCGGGGGGATCAATTCTCCAGCGAGTCGTAAGTGACCCGAAATACTTTAATAGTATAGGTATGCCATCTTTTTCTTCTGAGAAAATAACCACCGCATATATCTTTGCAGTTCGGGCCTTAGCCCCTCTCAAATGAGCTCGTCTTCGGGGTATCTTCTTCCAGAGATGATGGAGAGCGAAACGCCCCCTCCGGACTCCTCCGCTCCGGAAGTGGGCGACCCCGAAGTGTCATCGTGGAGGGCCTCTCCGGGTTCGGTGAGGCCAGAAGATAATCCCATTGACCCCCGAAGCTCCCAGTGTCCGGCTCCCGAAGAGAGTGGAAAAAAGAGTCCGGCACCGTCTGGTGTGCGATCGGATGTTCTGAGAGAGTTGGTGGGGCGAGCGGCCATCTCAGATGAACACCGTGTGCTGATGAATACGGTGATGGAGAGAATCTCGTCCGCCAAAAGCGGATTGCATGAAGCTTTTATGTGTCTACTAACAGGCTTTGAGGTACATAAATTAATGTATGATAGTCCTACACATGCTAGGTGTGCCCTGTGTAGATAGTAGCCCCTGAGGCTCTGGTTGTTGTTGGAAACGACGACGAACAGAGGGTCATATTCCCAGGTAATAGCCATACTGCCTCTATGTGCAGGTGATGGAAGCTCCGGTGGCTAGCCGGACTAGCGAGTTTGCCCATTTAAAACGGCAGTTGGATGCGGCAGACGCCGACATCGAGCTTGTTAACAAAAGGCTTGACGAGGAACAGGGTAAGTGTCATTATCTGGTAAACGCCACATAGTAAGAGCAGCATGATGCCAGTATCTTTAATATGTTGTGACTGCAGATGGGGCTGCCACTGTTGAAGCCTTGCGGGCAGAACTTTCCCGGGACAAGGAACAAGCGAGGTTTAGTAATGCGGCTGCTTTGAAGGCGGCCGAAGAGTTGAAAACTGAGAAGGTCGCGCATGGCGAGAGCCGAGATAAGATGGACAAGATGGCCATAGAATTAAAAGCCCCCGCCTACCGTTGCCGGGTTCTTGAAAAGGAAAACCTAGCGAAGGCATCGGGCCTTGAGAAGGCTGCTGCGAGGAGAAAAGACATCCGCTCTGCTATGAGGGCGAAGAAGGAGGAGCTGCGGGAAGCTGTGGATATTGTAACTGGGAAATCCTTTATGTCGCAGAGGAAGTTCGGAGATCCACGGTATGCCTCTCTGGATCGGTTGTGGAGTTCGGAGGATGTGTATATGGATTTGGCAGCGAGCGCTGCCAATGCGGCCAAGTACTTCCAGGGTCAAACGGACCGTGAAGTGGACCAGCTGTTTTGGACACAATTCCATTCTCCCGAGCGTCCGCTTTCATTGCCTGACCAATTAGCCGAATGGGCCGAACTGAATAGGTTGTCCGGACTCGCCATGAGGTCTGTTGTGCATCAGCTATGGTCGGAAAGGCCAAAATCAAACAACTATTTCAGCTTGGTGCAGCAGCTCCTTGACGTGGTGCCGCACATTAATGCGATGAAGAGGTCGGTGTGCATAGAGGGCTCACGGATGGCCTTTGCCCGTGTTAAAGCATACTGGGCGGAGATGGATGCTACCACGGTTGCAGCACGGGATTCAGCCATAGGTCGAATGGCTGCTGAGCACTACTTTGAAGAAGTTCTTGAGGGTGCTCGTTTGATAGAGACCCAGTGCTCAAAAAATATTATGTTTGAGTGATATGTAATCTCATTGTAAGCGAAATGCTTTTATAAATTTTTATAAGGCTATTTTTATACTTTTGCCTGAAAGTAATATGATGCCTCCTGGGCGGCCGTTTATGTATACATGTGTATAACCTGAAAGATTGCAGCCGTCGGCCTCAACCCCCATGCATATAATGCGGAGGTGCTCGCAAAAAACACGCGTTCACACTTAACCCAACGTCTTGGTCCTATTAAGGAGGTGATAGCGGAGCAAGCGAGGCAACCGGACTATAATGCTTTAGCACTTTCACTTAGCCATAGGAGTTTGACAGTGGGGCTACTAGATAGCCCCTGGTGGCTCCGCACTCTACCGATCCCGAGGTGCGCACATGCCTGGCCAGAAAACGGCCCTTCATTAAGGCGGAGGAATTCTAACATTCAAACAGGTCATCGAGTGGTTGACCAGTCTCACGCTATATCATGACAGTCAGTTTTCGGCTTTCTCTACTGAGGTGCTCGTCCGGATGAACCAGGGCACAATCGTAGTAGTTCTCCTGGTGCTACCTTAGCCGGTAAAGCAGAACGTAAGGCACCAAAACACAGGAGCCGGGCAAACCCAACATTTGACCAAAGACAATGATTCGGAGCTGATGCATATAAGGCCAAACTCGCGACGCTGAACACTCCCTAAGGTATTCGGTCTTTGTGGTATAAACCGGGCCTAAATAATGGCCTTTGTAAGAAGCCCCTTGTGTCCAGGTACGTGCATTGTTCTGGCGTGGCCACATGCCAAGACGTCAGCATCCTTCTCGACGGTGGATATGTATCAACAAGAGACAGTAAAAAAGGTTTACGCAGGGTCTTAATCTAAAAAGAATCCTTGGAGCGGGTCCCTGCTGCACGTCTGCGCGTGTGTCTCCGTTGTGTCGTATCCTGGACGGGTGTAGCACGATGATCGTCTGTAAAAGAGAGGGATTTAGGTGAAAAAGTTGTCGTGCAAAAAGATAGTTTTTAAAGAAACCATGTATAATTCAAGATGAGAAAAAATTGCCAGTTGTCTGTGTGCGTTGAGCCCCTTGTACAAATAGGGGTGTGACCACTTATTTGGTATAAATAGCGGCGCCGGACTTGATTAGTTGTGTCTGAGGTCTTGACGACCTATTGGATACTTTTGCTGGTCCGGGCGCCTTTAGTGTGCGGCTGCCAGGGCAGCCGCACTCTCTTCGGCGCGCAGAGAGTGCTTGATATTTCCGTTCACTAAAATGATGCCACGTGGACCGGGCATCTTGAGTGTGAGGGAGGCGTAGTGTGGTATTGCATTAAAGCGAGCGAAAGCTTCGCGTCAGAGTAGTGCTTGATAGCCACTTTGGAACGGAGCGATGTGGAAGGTTAAATGCTCGCGACGTAAGTTATCGGGGGAGCCGAATATAACTTGTAGTAGGAGGGAGCCTGTACAACGAGCCCCTGGGAGTGGCGTTACTCCTTTAAAGGTAGTATTGCTATGGCGAATTTTTGTTGGGTCTAACCCCATCCCGCGGATTGTATCCTGATATATTAGGTTTAGATTGCTGCCACCATCCATCAAGACTCGTGTGAAGTGATATCCGCCAATTATTGGGTCTAATACCAGGGCAGCCCATCCTGCGCGTCGGATACTTGCTGAGTAATCGCGATGGTCGAAAGTGATCGGTTGAGACGACCGATGGCAGGACTTCACGGTGACAGGCACTTGGGTATATTTTCCTGGGAGTGCCGCGTTGTTTTTTCCCTTGATCACGTGTAACACGTGTACTGTTTTGACTTCTGGTGGAAATTTCTTTTGTTCCCCAGTGTCTTGCTTGGGAGGCTTGTCCTCGTCTTCACTTGGTGTATCCTCCCCCTCGTGTACGACGTTGAGCTTGCCGGACTGCTTGAAGACCCATCATTCTTTGTGGATATGATTGGAAGGTTTACTAGGGGTACTATGGATCTGACATACTTGGTCCAGAATTTTGTTGAGGCTGGACAGTTCATCCCTGGTGCCTTTAGAGGGTGGCTTTTGTTGACCTGGCTGAGAGCTTTTGAATCCGGCGTTTACTGCCGTGCCCTTCATGCTGTCTTCTTTATTCCGGCGTTTGTTATTGCTGTTGCATCGTGATTTCCTGTTTCCATCTCTAACTTCAGATGTACTGGGGTCGCTGGTGCTGCATCTGGCTTACCAGCTGTCCTCACCCGCGCAAAAGCGGGTCATGAGGCTTGTTAATGCGGCCATCATTCTCGGCTTATTTTGGCCAAGGTATCTGGCGAGTCATTCGTCATGGACGCTATGCTTAAAAGCTGCCAAGGCTTCAGCGTCCGGACAGTCGACAATCTAGTTCTTTTTAGTGAGAAACCTGTTCCAAAGCTTTCGGGCTGACTCTCCGGGCTGTTGAGTTATATGACTCAAATCGTCCGCATCCGGGGGTCAGACATAAGTCCCTTGAAAATTTGCCCGAAAGGCGTCTTCGAGCTCTTCCCAACTTCCAATGGAGCTTTCGGGGAGGCCTTTAAGCCAGTGACGGGCTGGCCCTTTGAGCTTGAGGGGTAAGTACTTGATGGTGTGGAGATCATCTCCTCGAGCCATATGGATATGAAGGATGTAGTCCTCAATCCAGACCCCGGGGTCTGTTGTTCCGTCGTATGTCTCTATGTTTACGGGTTTGAATCCCTCTGGAAATTCATGGTCCAGCACCTCATCGGTGAAACATAGGGGATGTGCGGCACCCCTGTAGCTGGGTGTACCGCGTTGTTCGGATGTTTGTTGTGTTGCATTGTATGCTGGGGCGCGCTTGCGTGGTCTATAGATGGATCTTGTTGCGCCGTCCTTTGGGTGCGAGCCCTCGCATGGGTCGCGCGCTGTATTGTGAGTGGCGTTGTATGCCGCTCTGTGTTGGTAGAGGGGTCGTCTATCCGGCCAGGTGGCTGCTTTAATATTTGGTTGTGGGGGGGGGGGTCTGAGGCCTCCTCATCGAATTCAGGTAGCAGCTTCCGCTTTGGGTAGCTCTTGGAGGGGCGATTGTCGCCGTACCTCGCTGCTGTGTTGAGTATTTTACTCCATCTGATTTGGAGTGTGTCTTGCACATCCTTGAGCTTTTGCTTCTGCTTTTTAAGACTCCTCGCGGTGGCAACAAGCCTTTTATGGGCGTTCTGCTGCTCCGGGAGCCTGTCCGGCATTATGTCATCCGGACCATTATCCTTGATAGAATTTGTTTGTTTGGTTTGATTATCCGGATTGCCGTTGTCCGGCAGCAGTTCGCCCTGCTCCAGCGCTGGGTCTGTGTGATCGTTATTTCTGTCGAGGCGGGATTTCGGGCGGCGCTTGCGTCGCTGCTTTGACTGCTTCTCGAGGGAACAAGCCTTCGGTGCGTCCTTCCGCTCCTCGTCGTCATCTTTTGGTGCATCCACCATGTATACGTCATATGATGAGGTGGCTTTCCAGGGCCCAACAGGCGCTGGTTCTTCATCGTCTCCTTCATCGGCGTCCATACCGTCGATGTCTTCGGAGTCGAAGTTGAGCATGTCGGTTAAATTGTCGACATTGGCTACAAAGTGGGTGGTGGGTTGGCTTTGAATTTCTTCATCGTCCGTATCCCAACCTTGCTGACCGTAGTCCGGCCAGGGCTCTCCTGATAATGAGAGAGACTTTAGTGTCTTCAGAATATCGCCGAAAGGCGAGTGCTGAAAGATGTCCGCGGCCGTAAACTCCATGATCGGCGCCCGATCGGATTTGATCGGAAGGGGAGCGGAGGGTTCGGAGTCCGGAGAGGAGTCCGGCTCCTTTGAGTCACGAGTCTCGTGGAATGCGAGGCTGGTGTTCGGCTCGATCGCCGTTGGGATCGCAGCCCCCGAGGCAGCGTCCAACCACCCATCCTCGATCGGCGCAGTTGGCTCCGAATTAAGGGTCGAAGCCGATGCGGGTGCGGCCTCCATGGCACTTTTCGGCGGCAGAGCTAGATCATTTTCGTCGTGACAATGCGGCGCGCTCGGCAGTGGCTCGGATCCTCGAAGATCAAGTCCCCGCGGATGTCAGCCGTGTAGTTTAAACTTCCAAATCTGGCCTGATGGCCAGGGGCATAGCTTTCGATCTGCTCCAGATGGCCAAGTGAATTGGCCCGTAGTGCGAAGCCGCCGAAGACGAAGATCTGTCCGGGGAGGAAGGTCTCACCCTGGACTGCAACGCTATTGATGATCGTAGGAGCCATCAAGCCTAACGGCGATGACACAGAGGAACTCTCAATGAAAGCACCAATGTCGGTGTCAAAACCGGCGGATCTTGGGTAGGGGGTCCCGAATTGTGCGTCTAGGCCGGATGGTAACAGGAGGCAAGGGACACGAAGTTTTACCCAGGTTCGGGCCCTCTTGATGGAGGTAAAACCCTACGTCCTGCTTGATTAATATTGATGATATGGGTAGTACAAGAGTAGATCTACCACGAGATCGGAGAGGCTAAACCCTAGAAGCTAGCCTATGGTATGATTGTTGTTCTGTATGTTGTCCTACGGACTAAAACCCTCCGGTTTATATAGACACCGGAGAGGGTTAGGGTTACACAAAGTCGGTTACAATGGTAGGAGATCTATATATCCGTATCGCCAAGCTTGCCTTCCACGCCAAGGAAAGTCCCTTCCAGACACGGGACGAAGTCTTCAATCTTGTATCTTCATAGTCCAGGAGTCCGGCTGAAGGTATAGTCCAGCCATCCGGACACCCCCTAATCCAGGACTCCCTCAATCTTCATAGTAGAGAGTCTCTCATGTTATCACTTTCATATACTAGTGGGAATTTTACATTATAGAACTTGGCTTGTATATTCCAATGATGGGCTTCCTCAAATTGCCCTAGGTCTTCATGAGCAAGCAAGTTGGATGCACACCCACTTAGTTTCTTTTTGAGCTTTCATATACTTATAGCTCTAGTGCATCCATTGCATGGCAATCCCTACTCACTCACATTGATATCTATTGATGGGCATCTCCATAGCCCGTTGATTAGCCTAGTTGATGTGAGACTATCTTCTCCTTTTTGTCTTCTCCACAACCACCATTCTATTCCACCTATAGTGCTATATCCATGGCTCACGCTCATGTATGGCGTGAAGATTGAAAACGTTAGAGTATGAAACAATTGCTTGGCTTGTCATCGGGGTTGTGCATGATTTAAGTACTTTGTGTGGTGAAGATACAGCATAGCCAGACTATATGATTTTGTAGGGATAACTTTCTTTGGCCATGTTATTTTGAGAAGACATAATTGCTTTATTAGTATGCTTGAAGTATTATTATTTTTATGTTAATATAAACTTTTGTCTTGAATCTTTCGAATCTGAATATTCATATCACAATTAAGAAGATTTGCATTGAAATTATGCCAAGTAGCACTCCGCATCAAAAAATCTCGTTTTATCATTTACCTACTCGAGGACGAGCAGGAATTAAGCTTGGGGATGCCTGATACGTCTCCAACGTATCTATAATTTTTGATCGCTCCATGCTATATTATCTACTGTTTTGGACTATATTGGGCTTTATTTTCCACTTTTATATTATTTTTGGGTCTAACCTATTAATTGGAGGCCCAGCCCAGAATTGTTGTTTTTTTCCTATTTCAGTGTTTTGAAGAAACGGAATATCAAACGGAGTCCAAACGGAATGAAACCTTCGGGAACGTGATTTTCTCACCGAACGTGATCCAGGAGACTTGGACCCTACGCCAAGGCATCAGAGAGGCGGTCACGAGGGTGGGGGGCGCCCCCTACCTCGTGGGCCCCTCAATGCTCCACCGACGTACTTCTTCCTCCTATATATACATACGTACCCCCAAACGAACAGAACAAGAGCCAAAAACCTAATTCCACCGCCACAAGTTTCTGTATCCACGAGATCCCATCTTGGGGCCTGTTCCGGAGCTCTGCCAGAGAGGGCCGTCATCATGGAGGGCTTCTACATCATCATAGCCTCTTCGATGAAGTGTGAGTAGTTTACCTCAGACCTTCGGGTCCATAGTTAGTAGCTAGATGGCTTCTTCTCTCTTTTTGGATCTCAATACAAAGTTCTCCCCCTCTCTTGTGCAGATCTATTTGATGTAATCTTCTTTTTGCGATGTGTTTGTTAAGACCGATGAATTGTGGGTTTATGATCAAGTCTATCTATGAATAATATTTGAATCTTCTTTGAATTCTTTTATGTATGATTGGTTATCTTTGCAAGTCTCTTTGAATTATCCATTTGGTTTGGCCAACTAGATTGGTAGTTCTTGCCATGGGAGAAGTGCTTAGCTTTGGGTTCTATCTTGCGGTGTCCTTTCCCAGTGACAGAAGGGGCAACAAGGCACGTATTGCATCGTTGCCATCGAGGATAACAAGATGGGGTTTATTTCATATTGCATGAATTTATCTCTCTACATCATGTCATCTTGCTTAAGGCGTTACTCTGTTTTTAACTTAATACTCTTGATGCATGCTGGATAGCGGTCGATGAGTGGAGTAATAGTAGTAGATGCAAAATCGTTTCGGTCTACTTGTCACGGACGTGATGCCTATATACATGATCATGCCTAGATATTCTCATAACTATGTTCAATTCTGTCAATTGCTCAACAGTAATTTGTTCACCCACCGTAGAATACTTATGCTCTTGAGAGAAGCCACTAGTGAAACCTATGGCCCCCGGGTCTATTCTCATCATATCAATCTCCATCACTTTAATCTTGATTTGCTTTTTTACTTTGCCTTTACTTTTTACTTTGCATCTTTATACCAAAAATACCAAAAATATTATATCTATCAGATCTCACTCTCGTAAGTGACCGTGAAGGGATTGACAACCCCTAATCGCGTTGGTTGCAAGTAGCTATCGTTTTATGCAGGTGAGAGGGACTTGAGCGTGACCTCCTACTGGATTGATACCTTGGTTCTCAAAAAGCGAGGGAAATACTTACGCTACTTTGCTGCATCATCCCTTCCTCTTCGGGGAAAACCAACGCAAGCTCAAGAGGTAGCAGTGAGCAAGCAAGTTGGATGCACACCCACTAGTTTCTTTTGTTGAGCTTTCATACATTTATAGCTCTAGTGCATCCGTTGCATGGAAATCCCTACTCCTTGCATTAACATCAATCGGTGGGCATCTCCATAGCCCTTTGATTAGCCTCGTTGATGTGAGACTTTCTCCTTTTTTGTCTTCTCCACATAACCCCCCTCCATTATATTCTATTCCACCCATAGTGTTATGTCCATGGCTCGCGCTCATATATTGCGCGAAAGTTTATAGGTTTGAGATTACTAAAGTATGAAACAATTGCTTGGCTTGTCATCAGGGTTGTGCATGATGATAGCATTCTTGTGTGACTAAAATGAAACATGACTAAACCATATGATTTTCTAGGGATGAACTTTCTTTGGCCATGTTATTTTGACAAGACATAATTGCTTAGTTAGTATGCTTGAAGTATTATCATTTTTATGTCAATATGAACTTTTGTCTTGAATATTTCGGATCTGAATATTCATACCACAATTAAGAAGAATTACATTAAAATTATGCCAAGTAGCACTCCGCACCAAAAATTCTGTTTTTATCATTTACCTACTCGAGGACGAGCAGGAATTAAGCTTGGGGATGCTTGATACGTCTCCAACGTATCTATAATTTTTGATTGCTCCATGCTATATTATCTACTGTTTTAGACATTATTGGGCTTTATTTTCCACTTCTATATTATTTTTGGGACTAACCTATTAACCGGAGGCCCAGCCCAGAATTGCTGTTTTTTGCCTGTTTTAGGGTTTCGAAGAAAAGGAATATCAAACGGAGTCCAAACAGAATGAAACCTTCGGAAATGTGATTTTCTCATCAGATAAGATCCAGGAGACTTGGACCCTCCGTCAAGAAAGCCACGAGGTGGTCACGAGGGTAGGGGCGCCCCCTAGGGCGCGCACCCTGTCTCGTGGGCTCCTCGAAGCTCCACCGACGTACTTCTTCCTCCTATATATATCCACGTACCCCCAAACAATCGGGGACGGAGCCAAAAACCTAATTCCACCACCGCAACTTTCTTTATCCACGAGATCCCATCTTGGGGCCTGTTCCAGAGCTATACCGGAGGGGGCATCGATCACGGAGGGCTTCTACATCGTCATCCAAGCCCCTCCGATGAAGTGTGAGTAGTTTACTTCAGACCTACGGGTCCATAGCTAGTAGCTAGATGGCTTCTTCTCTCTTTTTGGATCTCAATACAATGTTCTCCCCCTCTCTCGTGGAGATCTATTCGATGTAATCGTCTTTTTGCGGTGTGTTTGTTGAGACCGATGAATTGTGGGTTTATGATACAGTCTATCTATGAATAATATTTGAATCTTCTCTGCATTCTTTTATGTATGATTGGTTATCTTTGCAAGTCTCTTCGAATTATCAGTTTGGTTTGGCATACTAGATTGGTTTTTCTTGCCATGGGAGAAGTGTTTAGCTTTGGGTTCAATCTTGCGGTGTCCATTCCCAGTGACAGAAGGGGCAGCAAGGCACGTATTTATTGTTTCCATTGAGGATAACAAGATGGGGTTTTTATCATATTGCATGAAATTATTATCCCTCTACATCATGTCATCTTGCTTAAGGCGTTACTCTGTTTTTAACTTAATACTCTAGATGCATGCTGGATAGCGGTCGATGAGTGGAGTAATAGTAGTAGATGCAGAATCGTTTCGGTCTACTTGTCTCGGATGTGATGCCTATATACATGATCATACCTAGATATTCTCATAACTATGCTCAATTCTGTCAATTGCTCATTAGTAATTTGTTCACCCACCGTAGAATACTTATGCTCTTGAGAGAAGCCACTAGTGAAACCTATCGCCCCCGGGTCTCTTTCTCATCATATCAATCTCCATCACTTTATTATTGCTTTGCTTTTACTTTATTTACTTTGCATCTCTATACCAAAAATACCAAAAATATTATTTATCATCTCTATCAGATCTCACTTTCGTAAGTGACCGTGAAGGGATTGACAACCCCTAAGCGCGTTGGTTGCGTTGAGCTATTGTTTTTGTGTAGGTACGAGGGACTCGAGCGTAGCCTCCTACTGGATTGATACCTTGGTTCTCAAAAACTGAGGGGAATACTTACGCTACTTTGCTGCATCATCCCTTCCTCTTTGGGGAAATCCAACGCAGTGCTCAAGAGGTAGCAAGCCGTTGGCAGGTCCAAGGGCGGGCTGAGCACCTGCCGCCGCACCATCCTGATGGCCCCCTCAAGGGCAGCATCCCAGACGATTGCCTTCCTCGTCGATGACCTTGAAGAACAGCATGGAGGCACCGTCGTACTCGAAATGGATGGCGACCGCCCCCTCCGCGCGGCAGACGCGAGCGACCTCACCCCATCTGCGGGTCATGAAGATCTTGCCTGGGGAGACGGCCTCGACCTCCGCTCCCGTCGCCAGGGTGTCGCACCTGGTGTGCTGCAGCCTCAACTCTAGTGGCCCCCTCGCCGGCATCTCTTTGGCGAAGAACGGTGGAAACCAGATCCATGTGCGCGGTGGCATCGCCGCCCACACCACGAGTTCTCGTGAGGAGCCCTTGACATGGGTTCGTGGGACGACGGCGCGCGCCACCACTGCACGGCCACTCTGGCCATGGCGCAAGGGGCGTCGCCCCCTGCCTCCTCCTCCGGAGCCATCCGCCTGAGCATACAAGCGCGGCGGGTAGCCCGGGGGAGGCCGCTCATGCCAGGGCCTTGTCACCTCCGGTCTCGCGACAATGTCGCTGGAGCGGACTGGTCTCTTCTTCGCTGGGAGTGGCCCTAGTTCTTCACGGCGGGTTTTCCCCTTTTCAGCGGCGGAGAACCTCCGTATCGGTGCCATGGGCGTTGCAGCAAGGAAGGGGAAGAAGCAGGCGGAATGAAGGAAGAGATGAGCGACGGGGGCTCTGCCCCTCTCCTCATTTATAGCTAGAGGAAGGCCAACCGCCGGCCTCCATGGTCTAAGGTAATGATGACTTTCTTCTGCATGCAACAGGTTCTCGTCAAGTCGGGTAGTTGCCGAGGCGGCATGGGGAAGCGGAGACGCCCTCAACCCGTTAATCGCCACACATCAATCGAGGCTGCAGGCTATTGGGGCCTACGGCGCTCCGCACTTGACCCTTGGCTTTTGTTGGTAGGAACAATTTTGGTAACAATGCGTATAGAGGAAACTTTAATCCTAGGCCTTATCCTAGTAATTCCTCTAATAATTATGGTGATTCCTACAAAAATTCTTATGGAAATTTTAATAAGATGCCCTCTGAATTTGAGACTAGTTTTAAGGAATTTATGAATTCACAAAAGAATTTCAATGCTTTGCTTGAAGAGAAATTGCTTAAAGTTGATGATTTGGCTAGGAACGTTGATATAATTTCTCTTGATGTTGATTCTTTAAAACTTAGATATATTCCTCCTAAGCATGATATCAATGAGTCTCTCAAAGCCATGATAATTTCCATTGATGAGTGCAAAGAAAGAACCGCTAGGATGCGTGCTAAGAAAGATTCCTTTATAAAAGTGTGTTCTTCTAGTTTCCATGATAATAAACATGAAGATCTAAAAGTTATTGATGTGTCCCCTATTAAATATATTCTTTGCAATATGAATCTTGATAATTATGGGACTGGATATGATCCACCTTTACCTAGAAGGCGTTCCAAAAATTCGGAGTTTTTAGATCTTGATGCTAAATTTGATAAAAGTGGGATTGAAGAGATCAAAACTCTAGATGTTAATGAACCTACTATTTTGGATTTCAAGGAAGTTAATTATGATAGCTGCTCTTTGATAGATTGTATCTCCTTGTTGCAATCCGTGCTAAATTCTCCTCATGCTTATAGCCAAAATAAAGCTTTTACTAAACATATCGTTGATGCTTTGATGCAATCTTATGAAGAAAAACTTGAGTTGGAAGTTTCTATCCCTAGAAAACTTTATGATGAGTGGGGACCAACTATTAAAATTAAAATTAAAGATCACGAATGCTATGCTTTGTGTGATTTGGGTGCTAGTGTTTCCATGATTCCAAAGACTTTGTGTGATTTGTTAGGTTTCCGTGATTTTGATGATTGCTCTTTAAACTTGCACCTTGCGGATTCCACTATTAAGAAACCTATGGGAAGAATTAATGATGTTCTTATTGTTGCAAATAGGAATTATGTGCACCTAGATTTTATTGTTCTTGACATAGATTGCAATCCTTCATGTCCTATTATTCTCGATAGACCTTTCCTTAGAACGATTGGTGCAATTATTGATATGAAGGAAGGAAATATTAGATTACAATTTCCATTAAGTAAAGGCATGGAACACTTCCCTAGAGAGAAAATTAAATCACCTTATGAATCTATTATGAGAGCCACTTATTGGTTGCCTACCAAAGATGGCAATACCTAGATCTATCATTGCTTTTTATGCCTAGCTAGGGGCATTAAACGATAGCGCTTGTTGGGAGGCAACCCAATTTTATTTTTATTCCTTGCTTTTTGCTCCTATTTTTAGTAATAAATAATTTACCTAGCCTCTGATTTGGTTGTGTTTTTTGTGTTTAATTAGTGTTTGTTCCAAGTAGAACCGTTGGGAAGACTTGGGGAAAGTCTTGTTAATCTTGCTGTAAAAAACAGAAACTTTAGCACTCACGAGAACTGCTGCCATTTTTATTTGGAAAGTGCTATTTAGTTAATTATTTTTGAAGATAATTAATAGATAAATTCCTTGCATCCAGAAATTTATTTTAGAATTTTTGGGGTTCCAGATCTTGCGCTAGCTACAGATTACTACAGACTGTTCTGTTTTTGACAGATTCTGTTTTTTGTGTGTTGTTTGCTTATTTTGATGAATCTATGGTAGTAAAATAGTTTATAAACCATAGATAAGTTGGATTACGGTAGTTTTAACACCAATATAAATAAAGAATGATTTAATTACAGTACCTTGAAGTGGTGTTTTGTTTTCTTTCGCTAACGGAGCTCACGAGATTTTCTACTTTAAGTTATGTGTTGTGAAGTTTTCAAGTTTTGGGTAAAGATTTGATGGATTATGGAACAAGGAGTGGCAAGCACCTAAGCATGGGGATGCCCATTGTTGGAAATATGCCCTAGAGGCAATAATAAAATGGTTATTATTATTTTTCCTTGTTCATGATAATTGTCTATTGTTCATGCTATAATTGTGTTATCCGGAAATCGTAATACATGTGTGAATACATAGACCACAACACGTCCCTAGTGAGCCTCTAGTTGACTAGCTCGTTGATCAAAAGATAGTCATGGTTTCCTGACTATGGTCATTGGATGTCATTGATAACGGGATCACATCATTAGGAGAATGATGTGATGGACAAGACCCAATCCTAAGCATAGCTTAAAGATCGTGTAGTTCGTTTGCTATAGCTTTTCCAAATGTCAATTATCATTTCCTTATACCATGAGATTGTGCAACTCCCTGATACCGTAGGAGTGCTTTGGGTGTGCCAAACGTCACAACATAACTGGGTGACTATAAAGGTACACTACGGGTATCTCCGAAAGTGTCTATTGGGTTGGCACGAATCGAGACTGATATTTGTCACTCCGTATGACAGAGAGGTATCTCTGGGCCCACTCGGTAATGCATCATCATAATGAGCTCAATGTGACCAAGTGGTTGATCACGGGATCATGCATTACGGTACGAGTAAAGTGACTTGCCGGTAACGAGATTGAACAAGGTATTGGGATACCGACGATCGAGTCTCGGGCAAGTAACGTACCGATTGACAAAGGGAATTGTATACGGGATAGATTGAATCCTCGACATCGTGGTTCATCCGATGAGATCATCGAGGAGCATGTGGGAGCCAACATGGGTATCCAGATCCCGCTGTTGGTTATTGACCGGAGAGTCGTCTCGGTCATGTTTGCGTGTCTCCCGAACCCGTAGGGTCTACACACTTAAGGTTCGGTGACTCTAGGGTTGTTGAGATATTAGTATACGGTAACCCGAAAGTTGTTCGGAGTCCCGGATGAGATCCTGGACGTCACGAGGAGTTCCGGAATGGTCCGGAGGTGAAGATTTATATATAGGAAGTCAAGTTTCGGCCATCGGAAAAGTTTCGGGGGTAATCGGTATTGTACCGGGACCACCGGAAGGGTCCCGGGGGTCAACCGGGTGGGGCCACCTATCCCGGAGGGCCCCATGGGCTGAAGTGGGAGGGGAACCAGCCCCTAGTGGGATGGTGCGCCCCCCATGGGCCTCCCCCTGCGCCTAGGGTTGGAAACCCTAGGGGTGGGGGCGCCCCACTTGGCTTGGGGGGCACTCCACCCCCTTGGCCACCGCCCCCCTTGGAGATTGCATCTCCTAGGGCCGCCCCCCTAGGGGTCCTATATATAGTGGGGGGAGGGAGGGCAGCCGCACCCTAGCCCCTGGCGCCTTCCTCTTGAAGGAAATATGCCCTAGAGGCAATAATAAAGTTATTATTTATTTCCTTATAATCATGATAAATGTTTATTATTCATGCTAGAATTGTATTAACCGGAAACATAATACATGTGTGAATACGTAGAAAAACAAAGTGTCACTAGTATGCCTCTACTTGACTAGCTCGTTAATCAAAGATGGTTGTGTTTCCTAACCATGAACAATGGGTTGTTATTTGATTAACGGGATCACATCATTAAGTGAATGATCTGATTGACATGACCCATTCCATTAGCTTAGCACCCGATCGTTTAGTATGTTGCTATTGCTTTCTTCATGACTTATATATGTTCCTATAACTATGAGATTATGCAACTCCCGTTTACCAGAGGAACACTTTGGGTGCTACCAAACGTCACAACGTAACTGGGTGATTATAAAGGAGTACTACAGGTGTCTCCAAAGGTACATGTTGGGTTGGCGTATTTCGAGATTAGGTTTTGTCACTCTGATTGTCGGAGAGGTATCTCTGGGCCCTCTCAGTAATGCACATCACTTAAGCCTTGCAAGCATTGCAACTAATGAATTAGTTGCGAGATGATGTATTACAGAATGAGTAAAGAGACTTACCGGCAATGAGATTGAACTAGGTATTGGAATACCGACGATCGAATCTTGGGCAAGTAACATACCGATGACAAAGGGAACAACGTATGTTGTTATGCGGTCTGACCGATAAAGATCTTCGTAGAATATGTAGGAGCCAGTATGGGCATCCAGGTCCCGCTATTGGTTATTGACCGGAGACGTGTCTCGGTCATGTCTACATTGTTCTCGAACCCGTAGGGTCCGCACGCTTAATGTTACGATGACAGTTATATTATGAGTTTATGCATTTTGATGTACCGAAGGTTGTTCGGAGTCCCGGATGTGATCACGGACATGATGAGGAGTCTCGAAATGGTCGAGACATAAAGATTGATATATTGGAAGCCTATGTTTGGATATCAGAAATGTTCCGGGTGAAATCGGGATTTTACCGGAGTACCGGGAGGTTACCGGAACCCCTTGGGAGCTATATGGGCCATGATGGGCCTTAGTGGAAAAGAGAAGAGGCAGCCCCTCATGGGCCGCGCGCCTCTCCCCTCCCTTGGTCCGAATAGGACAAGGAGAGGGGGCCGGCCCCTCTCTCTCTTTTACCCCCTCCGCGAATCCTATTCCAACTAGGATTGGGGGGGGGTATCCTACTCCCAGAGGGAGTAGGACTCTCCTGGCGCGCCCTCCTTGGCCGGACAGCCTCCCCCCTTTAGTCCTTTATATACGGAGGCAGGGGCACCCCAGAGACACACAAGTTGATCCACGTGATCTATTCCTTAGCCGTGTGCGGCGCCCCCAGCCACCATAGTCCTCGATAATATTGTAGCGGTGCTTAGGCGAAGCCCTGCAGCAGTAGTACATCAAGATCGTCACCACGCCGTCGTGCTGACGGAACTCTTCCCCGACACTTTGCTGGATCGGAGTCCGGGGATCGTCATCGAGCTGAACGTGTGCTAGAACTCGGAGGTGCCGTAGTTTCGGTGCTTGATCGGTCTGATCGTAGAGACGTACGACTACATCAACCAAACGCTTCCGTTGTCGATCTACTAGGTATGTAGATAATACTCCCCCTCTCGTTGCTATGCATCACCATGATCTTGCGTGTGCGTAGGAATTTTTTTGAAATTACTACGAAACCCAACAGTGGTATCAGAGCCTAGGTTTTATATGTTGATGTTATATGCACGAGTAGAACACAAGTGAGTTGTGGGCGATATAAGTCATACTGCTTACCAGAGCATGTCATACTTTGGTTCGGCGGTATTGTTGGATGAAGCGGCCCAGACCGACATTACGCGTACGCTTACGCGAGACCGGTTCTCCCGACGTGCTTTGCACAGAGGTGGCTTGTGGGTGACAGTTTCTCCAACTTTAGTTGAACCAAGTGTGGCTACGCCCGGTCCTTGCGAAGGTTAAAACAACACCAACTTGACAAACTATCGTTGTGGTTCTGATGCGTAGGTAAGATTAGTTCTTGCTTAATCCCATAGCAGCCACGTAAAACTTGCAACAACAAAGTAGAGGACGTCTAACTTGTTTTTGCAGGGCATGTTGTGATGTGATATGGTCAAGACATGATGCTGAATTTTATTGAATGAGATGATCATGTTTTGTAACCGAGTTATCGGCAACTGGCAGGAGCCATATGGTTGTCGCTTTATTGTATGCAATGCAATCGCGATGTAATGCTTTACTTTATCACTAAACGGTAGCGATAGTCATGGAAGCACAAGCTTGGCAAGACGACAACGATGCTATGATGGAGATCAAGGTGTCACGCCGGTGACGATGGTGATCACGATGGTGCTTCGGAGATGAAGATCACAAGCACAAGATGATGATGGCCATATCATATCACTTATATTGATTGCATGTGATGTTTATCTTTTATGCATCTTATCTTGCTTTGATTGACGGTAGCATTATAAGATGATCTCTCACTAATTATCAAGAAGTGTTCTCCCTGAGTATGCACCGTTGCGAAAGTTCTTCGTGCTGAGACACCACGTGATGATCGGGTGTGATAGGTTCTACGTTCAAATACAACGGGTGCAAAACAGTTGCACACGCGGAATACTCAGGTTATACTTGACGAGCCAAGCATATACAGATATGGCCTCGGAACACGGAGACCGAAAGGTCGAGCATGAATCATATAGTAGATATGATCAACATAATGATGTTCACCAATGAAACTACTCCATCTCACATGATGATCGGACATGGTTTAGTTGATTTGGATCACGTAATCACTTAGAGGATTAGAGGGATGTCTATCTAAGTGGGAGTTCTTTAAGTAAATTAACTGAACTTAAATTTATCATGAAACTTAGTACCTGATTAGTATCTTGCTTGTTTATGTTTGATTGTAGATAAATGGCTCGTGCTGTTGTTCCGTTGAATTTTAATGCGTTCCTTGAGAAAGCAAAGTTGAAAGATGATGGTAGCAATTACACGGACTGGGTCCGTAACTTGAGGATTATCCTCATTGCTGCACAGAAGAATTACGTCCTGGAAGCACCGCTGGGTGCCAGGCCTGCTGCAGGAGCAACGCCGGATGTTATGAACGTCTGGCAAAGCAAAGCTGATGACTACTCGATAGTTCAGTGTGCCATGCTTTACGGCTTAGAATCGGGACTTCAACGATGTTTTGAACATCATGGAGCATATGAGATGTTCCATGAGTTGAAGTTAATATTTCAAGCAAATGCCCGGATTGAGAGATATGAAGTCTCCAATAAGTTCTATAGCTGCAAGATGGAGGAGAACAGTTCTGTTAGTGAGCATATACTCAAAATGTCTGGGTATAATAATCACTTGATTCAATTGGGAGTTAATCTTCCAGATGATTGCATCATTGACAGAATTCTCCAATCACTGGCACCAAGCTACAAGAGCTTCGTGATGAACTATAATATGCAAGGGATGAATAAGACTATTCCCGAGCTCTTCGCGATGCTGAAAGCTGCGGAGGTAGAAATCAAGAAGGAGCATCAAGTGTTGATGGTCAACAAGACCACTAGTTTCAAGAAAAAGGGCAAAGGAAAGAAGAAGGGGAACTTCAAAAAGAATGGCAAGCAAGTTGCTACTCAAGAGAAGAAACCCAAACCTGGACCTAAGCCTGAAACTGAGTGCTTCTATTGCAAGCAGACTGGTCACTGGAAGCAGAACTGCCCCAAGTATTTGGCGGATAAGAAGGATGGCAAGGTGAACAAAGGTATATGTGATATATATGTTATTGATGTGTACCTTACTAATGCTCGCAGTAGCACCTGGGTATTTGATACTGGTTCTGTTGCTAATATTTGCAACTCGAAACAGGGACTACGGATTAAGCGAAGATTGGCTAAGGACGTGGTGACGATGCGCATGGGAAACGGTTCCAAAGTCGATGTGATCGCAGTCGGCACGCTACCCTACATCTACCTTCGGGATTAATATTAGACCTAAATAATTGTTATTTGGTGCCAGCGTTAAGCATGAACATTATATCTGGATCTTGTTTGATGCGAGACGGTTATTCATTTAAATCAGAGAATAATGGTTGTTCTATTTATATGAGTAATATCTTTTATGGTCATGCACCCTTGAAGAGTGGTCTATTCTTGTTAAATCTCGATAGTAGTAATACACATATTCATAATGTTGAAGCCAAAAGATGCAGAGTTGATAATGATCGTGCAACTTATTTGTGGCACTGCCGTTTAGGTCATATCGGTGTAAAGCGCATGAAGAAACTCCATACTGATGGACTTTTGGAACCACTTGATTATGAATCACTTGGTACTTGCGAACCGTGCCTCATGGGCAAGATGACTAAAACATCGTTCTCCGGTACTATGGAGAGAGCAACAGATTTGTTGGAAATCATACATACAGATGTATGTGGTCCGATGAATATTGAGGCTCTTGGCGGATATCGTTATTTTCTCACCTTCACAGATGATTTAAGCAGATATGGGTATATCTACTTAATGAAACATAAGTCTGAAACGTTTGAAAAGTTCAAGGAATTTCAGAGTGAAGTTGAAAATCATTGTAACAAGAAAATAAAGTTTCTACGATCTGATCGTGGAGGAGAATATTTGAGTTACGATTTTGGTGTACATTTGAAAAATTGTGGAATAGTTTCGCAACTCACGCCACCCGGAACACCACAGCGTAATGGTGTGTCCGAATGTTGTAATCGTACTTTACTGGATATGGTGCGATCTATGATGTCTCTTACTGATTTACCGCTATCGTTTTGGGGATACGCTCTAGAGACAGCCGCATTCACGTTGAATAGGGCACCATCAAAATCCGTTGAGACGACGCCTTATGAACTGTGGTTTGGCAAGAAACCAAAGTTGTCGTTTCTAAAAGTTTGGGGCTGCGATGCTTATGTGAAAAAGCTTCAACCTGATAAGCTCGAACCCAAATCGGAGAAATGTGTCTTCATAGGATATCCAAAGGAGACTATTAGATACACCTTCTATCACAGATCCGAAGGCAAGACTTTTGTTGCTAAATTCGGAAAATTTCTAGAGAAGGAGTTTCTCTCGAAAGAAGTGACTGGGAGGAAAGTAGAACTTGACGAGGTAACTGTACCTACTCCCTTATTGGAAAGTAGTACATCACAGAAAACTGTTTCTGTGACACCTACACCAGTTAGTGAGGAAGCTAATGATGATGATCATGAAACTTCAGAACAAGATACTACTGAACCTCGTAGATCAACCAGAGTAAGATCCGCACCAGAGTGGTACGGTAATCCCGTTCTGGAAGTCATGCTACTAGATCATGATGAACCTACAAACTATGAAGAAGCGATGGTGAGCCCAGATTCCGCAAAGTGGCTTGAAGCCATGAAATCTGAGATGGGATCCATGTATGAGAACAAAGTATGGACTTTGGTTGACTTGCCCGATGATCGGCAAGCAATTGAGAATAAATGGATCTTCAAGAAGAAGACTGAAGCTGACGGTAATATTACTGTCTACAAAGCTCGACTTGTCGCAAAAGGTTTTCGGCAAGTTCAAGGGATTGACTACGATGAGACCTTCTCACCCGTAGCGATGCTTAAGTCTGTCCGAATCATGTTAGCAATTGCCGCATTTTATGATTATGAAATTTGGCAGATGGATGTCAAAACTGCATTCCTGAATGGATTTCTGGAAGAAGAGTTGTATATGATGCAACCAGAAGGTTTTGTCGATCCAAAGGGAGCTAACAAAGTGTGCAAGCTCCAGCGATCCATTTATGGACTGGTGCAAGCCTCTCGGAGTTGGAATAAATGTTTTGATAGTGTGATCAAAGCATTTGGTTTTATACAGACTTTTGGAGAAGCCTGTATTTAAAAGAAAGTGAGTGGGAGCTCTGTAGCATTTCTGATATTATATGTCGATGACATATTACTAATTGGAAATGATGTAGAATTTCTGGATAGCATAAAGGGATACTTGAATAAAAGTTTTTCAATGAAAGACCTCGGTGAAGCTGCTTACATATTAGGCATTAAGATCTATAGAGATAGATCAAGACGCTTAATTGGACTTTCACAAACCACATACCTTGACAAAGTTTTGAAGAAGTTCAAAATGGATCAAGCAAAGAAAGGGTTCTTGCCTGTGTTACAAGGTGTGAAGTTGAGTAAGACTCAATGCCTGACCACTGCAGAAGATAGAGAGAATATGAAAGATGTTCCCTATGCATCAGCCATAGGATCTATCATGTATGCAATGCTGTGTACCAGACCTGATGTGTGCCTTGCTATAAGTCTAGCAGGGAGGTACCAAAGTAATCCAGGAGTGGATCACTGGACAGCGGTCAAGAACATCCTGAAATACCTAAAAAGGACTAAGGATATGCTTCTCATATATGGAGGTGACAAAGAGCTCATCGTAAGAGGTTACGTTGATGCAAGCTTTGACACTGATCCGGACGATTCTAAATCGCAAACCGGATACGTGTTTACATTAAACAGTGGGGCTGTAAGTTGGTGCAGTTCTAAACAAAGCATTGTAGCGGGATCTACATGTGAAGCGGAGTACATAGCTGCTTCAGAAGCAGCAAATGAAGGAGTCTGGATGAAGGAGTTCATATCCGATCTAGGTGTCATACCTAGTGCATCGGGTCCAATGAAAATCTTTTGTGACAATACTGGTGCAATTGCCTTGGCAAAGGAATCCAGATTTCACAAGAGAACCAAGCACATCAAGAGACGCTTCAATTCCATCCGGGATCTAGTCCAGGTGGGAGACATAGAGATTTGCAAGATACATACGGATCTGAATGTTGCAGACCCGTTGACTAAGCCTCTTCCACGAGCAAAACATGATCAGCACCAAGGCTCCATGGGTGTGAGAATCATTACTATGTAATCTAGATTATTGACTCTAGTGCAAGTGGGAGACTGAAGGAAATATGCCCTAGAGGCAATAATAAAGTTATTATTTATTTCCTTATAATCATGATAAATGTTTATTATTCATGCTAGAATTGTATTAACCGGAAACATAATACATGTGTGAATACATAGACAAACAAAGTGTCACTAGTATGCCTCTACTTGACTAGCTCGTTAATCAAAGATGGTTGTGTTTCCTAACCATGAACAATGGGTTGTTATTTGATTAACGGGATCACATCATTAAGTGAATGATCTGATTGACATGACCCATTCCATTAGCTTAGCACCCGATCGTTTAGTATGTTGCTATTGCTTTCTTCATGACTTATACATGTTCCTATAACTATGAGATTATGCAACTCCCGTTTACCGGAGGAACACTTTGGGTTCTACCAAACGTCACAACGTAACTGGGTGATTATAATGGAGTACTACAGGTGTCTCCAAAGGTACATGTTGGGTTGGCGTATTTCGAGATTAGGTTTTGTCACTCCGATTGTCGGAGAGGTATCTCTGGGCCCTCTCGGTAATGCACATCACTTAAGCCTTGCAAGCATTGCAACTAATGAATTAGTTGCGGGATGATGTATTACAGAACAAGAAAAGAGACTTACCGGCAACGAGATTGAACTAGGCATTGGAATACCGACGATCGAATCTCGGGCAAGTAACATACCGATGACAAAGGGAACGACGTATGTTGTTATGCGGTCTGACCGATAAAGATCTTCGTAGAATATGTAGGAGCCAGTATGGGCATCCAGGTCACGCTATTGGTTATTGACCGGAGACGTGTCTCGGTCATGTCTACATTGTTCTCGAACCCGCAGGGTCCGCACGCTTAAGGTTACGATGACAGTTATATTATGAGTTTATGCATTTTGATGTACCGAAGGTTGTTCAGAGTCCCGGATGTGATCACGGACGTGACGAGGAGTCTCGAAATGGTCGAGGCATAAATATTGATATATTGGAAGCCTATGTTTGGATATCGGAAGTGTTCCGGGTGAAATCAGGATTTTACCGGAGTACCGGGAGGTTACCGGAACCCCCCGGGAGCTATATGGGCCATGATGGGCCTTAGTGGAAAAGAGAAGAGGCAGCCCCTCATGGGCCGCGCGCCCCTCCCCTCCCTTGGTCCGAATAGGACAAGGAGAGGGGGCCGGCCCCTCTCTCTCTTTTACCCCCTCCGCGAATCCTATTCCATCTAGGATTGGGGGGGAATCCTACTCCCAGAGGGAGTAGGACTCTCCTGGCGCGCCCTCCTTGGCCGGCCAGCCTCCCCCTTTAGTCCTTTATATACGAAGGCAGGGGCACCTCAGAGACACACAAGTTGATCCACGTGATCTATTCCTTAGCCGTGTGCGGCGCCCCCAGCCACCATAGTCCTCGATAATATTGTAGCGGTGCTTAGGCGAAGCCCTGCAGCAGTAGTACATCAAGATCGTCACCACGCCGTCGTGCTGACGGAACTCTTCCCCGACACTTTGCTGGATCGGAGTCCGGGGATCGTCATCGAGCTGAATGTGTGCTAGAACTCGGAGGTGCCGTAGTTTCGGTGCTTGATCGGTCAGATCGTGGAGACGTACGACTACATCAACCAATCACTTCCGGTGTCGATCTACTAGGTATGTAGATAATACTCCCCCTCTCGTTGCTATCATCACCATGATCTTGCGTGTGCGTAGGAAATTTTTTGAAATTACTACGAAACCCAACACCTCTCCCTCCCGTGACACTTCTCCCTCTCCCTGAGCTTGGCGAAGCCCTACCGAGATCACTGTTGCTTCCACCACCACGCCGTCCTTCTGCTGGATCTCCATCAACCTCTCCTTCCCCCTTGCTAGATCAAATTGGAGGAGACGTCTTCCCAACTGTACGTGTGTTGAACGTGGAGGTGCCGTCCGTTCGGCGCTAGGTAATCGGTGATTTGGATCACGACGAGTACGACTCCATCAACCCCATTCTCTTGAACGCTTCCGCTTGCGATCTACAAGGGTATGTAGATGCACTCCCCTCTCCCTCGTTGCTAAATGACTCCATAGATTGATCTTGGTGATGTGTCGAGAATTTTAAAATTCTGCTACGTTCCCCAACAGTGGCATCATGAGCCAGGTTTATGCGTAGTTTCTATGCACGAGTAGAACACAAAGCAGTTGTGGGCGTCGATATTGTCAATTTACTTGCCGTTACTAGTCTTATCTTGATTTGGCGGCATCGTGGGATGAAGCGGCCCGGACCGACCTTACACGTACGCTTACGTGAGACAGGTTCCACCGACTGACATGCACTAGTTGCATAAGGTGGCTAGTGGGTGTCTGTCTCCCCCACTTTAGTCGGATCGGATTCGATGAAAAGGGTCCTTGTGAAGGGTAAATAGAAATTGGCATATCATGTTGTGGTTTTGGCGTAGGTAAGAAACGTTCTTGCTAGAAACCTATAGCAGCCACGTAAAAACTTGCAACAACAATTAGAGGACGTCTAACTTGTTTTTGCAGCATGTGTCGTGTGATGTGATATGGCCAAAACGATGTGATGAATGATATATGTGATGTATGAGATTGATCATGTTCTTGTAATAGGAATCACGACTTGCATGTCAATGAGTATGATAACTGGCAGGAGCCATAGGAGTTGTCTTGATTTATTTATGACCTGCGTGTCAACATAAACATCATGTAATTACTTTACTCTATTGCTAAAGCGTTAGCCATAGTAGTAGAAGTAATAGATGACGAGACAACTTCAAGAAGACACGATGATGGAGATCATGGTGTCATGCCGGTGACAACGATGATCATGGAGCCCCGAAGATGGAGATCAAAAGGAGCAAATGATATTGGCCATATCATGTCACTATTTGATTGCATGTGATGTTTATCATGTTTTACATCTTATTTGCTTAGAACGACGGTAGCTTAAATAAGATGATCCCTCGTAATAATTTCAAGAAAGTGTTCCCCCTAACTGTGCACCGTTGCGAAGGTTCGTTGTTTCGAAGCACCACATGATGATCGGGTGTGATAGATTCTAACGTTCGAATACAACGGGTGTAAGCCAGATTTACACACGCAATACACTTAGGTTGACTTGACGAGCCTAGCATGTACAAACATGGCCTCGGAACACGGAAGACTGAAAGGTTGAGCATGAGTCATATAGAAGATACAATCAACATGAAGATGTTCACCGATGTTGACTAGTCCGTCTCACGTGATGATTGGACACGGCCTAGTTGACTTGGATCATGTTTCACTTAGATGACTAGAGGGATGTCTATCTGAGTGGGAGTTCATTGAATAATTTGATTAGATGAACTTAATTATCATGAACTTAATCTAAAATCTTTACACTATGTCTTGTAGATCAAATGGCCCACGCTAATGTTGCCCTCAACTTCAACGTGCTTGTAGAGAAAACCAAGCTGAAAGACGATGGCAGCAACTATACGGACTGGGTCTGGAACCTGAGGATCGTCCTCATAGCTGCCAAGAAAGATTATGTCCTAGAAGCACCGCTAGGTGACGCACTGCCGGGGGACTAATCCATGAGCACCTATGGGACCGGTGGACCAAGTCCCTTTCGGTTCGGCGGGGGCGAGGGTCGCACGAAGAGCGGATTAAGGCGAAGCACACGAGTGGTTTACCCAGGTTCGGGCCGCACGGATGCATAAAACCCTACTCCTGCTTTGTGGTTTGTATTGAGTTCTTGCTTGGGAGCGCGGAGTGCTACAGTACACCCCAGCAGCTAATGAAACCGAGCCTGAGTGTTCTCTTCTTCCCTTCCCCGAGTGTTCTCTTCCTCCCTTCCCCCCTCTACGTTGCGCATGGGCCTCCTTTTATATGCTCAAGGGGTCACCGACAGGTGGCAACGTAGACAAGGGTAAAAATGGAAAGGTGTTGCGGTAGGTACAGCTACCTGCTACAGTGTATCATACCTAACCCTGACGGCAGGGGACAAGGGCATTAAATGCCCGTCTGCGTCGCCTAAATAGTGCAAAAGGGACCGTCAGGGACGCCACCGCTCACCACGAAGGCAATCTTGTCAGCGCCGCTTGCCACCGCGCACCGCTGGCTGCACAGCCTCCCGCCACGTACGCCTGGAAGGGTCCCAGAGCGACACGTTGGTGGATGTGCTGGAGCACGGGCACAGAGTGGTGGCTTGCCGCGGCAAGCGCCTTGCCGCGGTCGTTGTCTTGTCGCGTCCGGGAGCTTGTCGCTCACCGGGCCTTGCCGGGACGCGTGGCGCGTTGCGACAAGTTCCTTGAGATGCCTTGGTTGGCCTTCCCGGCAAGCTCCTCTTGCCGGGGTCTTGTCTCCTTGGCTTGGATACTTTGTCCTTGAATGGCTCCAAAGGAACCACGGAGGACCTTGGCGGTCACCCGGCAAGCCTTGCCGCGGGATGCTGCGACTGCCCGTGCACAAGTTCGGGATACTAGGGTACCCCTACTCTAGTACACCGACAGGAGCCCCCGGGCCTGGGCCATACACGGTGTCGAGTGCTGTTGGGCCAGGCCCAAAACAGGGCACGGGCACGCGCGGCCTGGGTTACGCCGTATCTCTCCCCGTATCCACCGCGCCCTCCCCGAATGGCACGCGGTGAATGCGGCATCGTGGGAGAGATCGTGGGTGGTTTCTTTATTCGGAAAGGCGGAACGTCCGCCCCCTCCCTCTTTATAAGCATGGGAAACAGGGGTAGTTCGCCCATTCGTCGGTTGCTACTCCAATCTCGGAAATCTCCGCTGCTCCCTCGTCTTCCCAAAGCTGAAAGAGAGCAGCGCCCCGCCCCCCATCGCCACCAGCGCCACCAACACCGTCGACCTCCTCCACCAATTCCGCCATGGCTCCGAGAGCCGACAAAGGGAAGGTTGTGAAGTCGACCGAGGCGCAGCGGCTTGCGGCGCTGCGAAAGGAGCGGGCAATCTTCCCCCCCAAGCTCGCCGCGAGGGAGCTGAGGGAGAATTACTACCTCTTCTGGACGACGGAGACGCGAGCGCATCCGCGCACGAAGGTACTTCCAGCCGCCGCTTGGAAAACGGCTCCAAATGGATATCCTTTCTTCGCCTTGTTCTTCTACTGCGGGCTCTGCCCGCCTTTCTCTAAGTTCTTCTGCGATATTATGAACACCTACGGGTTCCGCCTCCTCGCGCCGGACGTGAGCCGGACTTCGACTTCTCCGTGTTTAGCTCCGACGAGGAAGAAGAAGAGTAAGATTCTCTTGTTGTACTTGTAGTTCTTCAATTCTTGCTATTTTGTCTTGTATCTCATTTGCTTTACTCTGACCTTATTCCTTTTTAGGACTCTGGCCCAGAGAGCAGCAAAGAGGGCCAAGGTCCCGGTGATTATCATCGAGGACGAACCCACCGCAACAGCAGGGGGTGCGTCCGAGACAACCTTGCCGGACCCGGCAACTGTTCTCCAAAGCAGCCCCCAGCATAAGTATATGGTTCACTTTCCGCTGTTGGGCGCGCATGGATACTCTTTCTTTGCTGACATCTGACTGTTGGTTTGTGTAGGAGCAGAGCAGCCCCAGCAGGAGCGCCCGGAGGCCACCCCCGAAATGCCAAGGGAGAGTCCTCCGGCAAGGGAGAGTTCTCCGGCAAGGGAGAAGTCTCCGGCAAGGGACAGCACCGGCGTCCCCCCGGCGGCGGAGACTACGACTGCAGAACCCGGTACAGGTAATCCTCTCGCTTCAAAACTTCCCTTGGGTTCTTCTTCTTTTGATCTTCTTTTTTTTGGATATTTGCTTGACTTTTCTCACTTTTCCGGCCATCAGACCCATCTGCTGCGGAGTCGACGGAGACCGAGGTTGCTGCCGACGATGCTGCTGCCACTAAAGAAGCAGCCGGCGCTGATGATCCCGCCGGCGACGAGGCCGCCAAAGCTACCGCCGCAGCGGCTGGCGAGGGGTCTGGCGATTGCACTGACGGCCCTGAGGCCGCAGGAGCGCCAGGCGCTACGTCGACCGCCGACCCGTCCGCCGCTGCCGCAGCGCCAGGCTCCGAAGAGCCCCAGCCAGGCGTCTACTTGAAGGCCGGCGATGGCGTCTTCATCAACCTCCCCTGGGCATCGAGCTCCAGGGCGCCGGTCGAAGGAGAGAGCTTCGACTGAGAGGTGCTCGCCTCCGCTGGGCTGACGCTGGTTGACGCGCCGAGCAGCAGCAGCGGCGAGCCTGAGGAGGAGCGGCTGCTGCGGAAGCTGTTGTCGCTCTACCGCGCGCGGCAAGCCAAGATGGAATCCCGCGAGGCGCTTGTCGCGAAGGCGGGAGCGGACATCGAGAAGCGTGCGGAGGAGCTTCGGGGTCTCAACCAGGAAGCTCTCCGGTCCCTGGCAGAGGAGCAGGAGAAACTCGCCGAAGAGCAGAAGGCCTACTTCTTCGAGAAGGCCGAAGTTGAAGAGCAACAGCGGCTTGCCGCTGAGAAGCTGTATGCGCAGGAGGGCGAGCTGGTGCAGCGGAAGGTCAACCTTGACGCCCATGAGGAGGAGCTTGCCGCGCGCGAGCGAACATTCGGCGGAGCCCTCAAGCAAGCGGAGGATGCTGCCGCAGCCGCCGAGGCCGCCAAGAAGGAGCTGGAGACGAAGGTGGCGCAGCTGGAGGCCGATCTGAAGGCGAGCGGTGAGGAGCTTGCCACGCTCAAGTGTGAGCGGGAGAAGGACGCCTACAGCCACTCAGAGCTGCAGGCTCGTCTCGCCGAGAAGGGCAAGGAGCTCAGCGCCGCCAAGGACTCCAACGCAGATCTTGAGTTGAAGCTGACCACTTTGACCAAGACGCTGGACGGCGCCAGGGAGCAGGAGGTGGCCTTGAAGGAGGAGATCAAGGCCGACAAGGCGCTGCTGGCGAGTGCTGTCGCCGCCCAGAATGCTCTTAGGGAGAATGTGGAGCACTGGACGGAGGGTCTCATGAATGTTGCCGCAGACATTGACAGGGAGCTAGCGCAGCTGGGGATGGAGGATCTCGGGTATCCCTCCGACGAGAACCTCCAACCCAGCGCCAAGCTCATCTTGTTCTTCAAAGGCGTGGCGACGGCCCTCCAGCGGCTCCGGGAGAAGATCCCAAAGCAGCTGGCCGACGAGTCGCGCAAGATCTGCGCGGGAGCTCTTCAAAAGGTGTTGGTGAAGGTGGTCTTCCGCAACCCGGGCCTCAACCTCACCAACGTCCTCAAGACCCTGCCGCCGGATGCTGATCTGGAGGCGCTCAAGACCCTTGTCGCACCCATTGTGGACAAGGTGAGCGGGATCAAGAGGATTGAGGGAGATCGCGTAGACTAGGCCACCCGTTTTCTTCTTTTCTTGTCGCTGCTGGTCATGTTATGAGAACAATCTGTTAGAGCCGCGACAAGCTACCTTGTAGTATAACTCTATTCTGGGTAATGATTGCAATGTTATTCCCTTTACTTGATTCCTCCCTTTGTGTTGTTTTTGCCCTACGCTTTTAGGGAACTTGCCGGTGCAGGCACTTTAGCCACAAGCGCTGAGTGCGGGACGTCAGCAGCCTGCTGGCGGTGCCGCTACCGACAAGAAACCTTGTCGCAACTAGTCGCAACTCACTTAAGTTGTTGAGCGGACTCGAAACAAAGTAAGGGCGCAACTAGCCACGAGTTGGTTCCTCTGCACACAGGTTTTCCATACAAAGTGCGGTCGTTCAAGGGAGATAACTTAGAAATTTAAAAAATCTGATTGCTCAAACTTTGGCAACTTAGCTTTTCTGTTGTTTGCTTCCTGGTAAGGCGAAACTTTCTTGAACGACGCCTGGTCCATACCATTATCTTCTCCTTTCCCCCCCGGCAAACTTGTGGGCGAGGGAACCTTCCTTTCCTTGAGAAAAAAGAAAGAGGAGAAAATAAAGATATGGAGCCTTACGGCTCGTTATTGCTTACCGGGGAAACAAAGTGTCAGATCACATATGCAAAAAATAGAAAGCATGAAATTGACAAGATGTGCGGAGCATATGAGCTTTACTTATGCACGGGGTCTGTGCCCGGCTTTGTACAAAGGATTACATGCAACAACGGCAAGACTTGTACAAAAGGTGGTTGCCGGAACAGGTTCCGGCAACCGCGCCTTACGGGTAAAACTTATGAAGATGCTCAATGTTCCAGGAATTGCTCACCGGAATGCTATCTTCGGTCTCAAGGCGGACAGCGCCAGGCCTAGTGACTCGTTTCACCCGGTAAGGGCCTTCCCACTTCGGCGTCAACTTGTTGGAATTCTTGGCGGACTGAACACACCGAAGAACAAGGTTGCCTTCCTCGAGACTTCTGGCGTTAACTTTGTGGCTATGGTAGCGGCGCAAAGCTTGCTGGTAGCGAGCAGCTCGTACAGCAGCCTGAAGACGGTCTTCCTCAAGGAGTAGCGCGTCATCTTGTCGCAGCTCCTCTTGCTCAAGCTCATCATAAGCGAGCACTCGAGGTGACCCATATACGAGTTCCATGGGGAGAACTGCCTCTGCTCCATAGACTAGAGCGAAAGGTGTCTGGCCAGTGGCTCGATTTGGTGGCGTCCTGATTGACCAAAGAACCACCGGCAGCTCCTCAATCCAGTTTCTTCCGCACTTGTGCAGCCTGTTGAAAGTCTTGGTCTTGAGTCCATGCAGCACTTCAGCATTTGCCCTCTCTGCTTGACCGTTGCTTCTCGGGAGAGCAACAGAAGTGAAGCAGACCTTGGCGCCAAGATCTTGGACGTACTGCATGAAGGTGCGGCTCGTGAATTGCGTACCGTTGTCGGTGATTATCCTGTTAGGGATCCCGAAGCGGCAAACAATCGACCTCAAGAACTTGACTGCTGACTGTGCTGTCACCTTCCTCACTGGTTCCACTTCCGGCCACTTTGTGAACTTGTCGATTGCAACGTACAAGTACTCAAAGCCCCCGACTGCTCGGGGAAAGGGGCCGAGGATGTCAAGCCCCCAGACCGAAAATGGCCAGGATAAAGGGATCGTCTGGAGAGCTTGAGCTGGTTGGTGTATCTTCTTGGAATGGAACTGGCACGCTTCACACTTGGTTACTTGTGCAGTTGCATCCTGGAGGGCTGTCGGCCAAAAGAAACCTTGCCGGAATGCTTTGCCGGCAAGTGCTCTTGCGCCAATGTGGTGACCACATATGCCTCCATGTATCTCTGCCAACAGCTTTTGTCCGTCTTCCCGGTGAATACACTTCAATTTCACACCGTTGAGTCTTCTTCTATACAGTGTGTTGTCGACAAACTGGTACATACTTGACTGCCGGGCTACTCTTTCCGCTTCTTCTTGCTCTTCGGGAAGTTCTCCTGTCTGAAGGAAACGGACAATCTGATGTGCCCATGCTGGAGCTTGTGGCTCGACAACAAGGACTAAAGGCAAATCTGCTGCTGCGGGAACATCCGCTTCTACGGCGAGAACCTGCGGCTCTGCCGGAGCTTGACGTTCCCCGGCAAGCTTGCCGAAGCAAAACTTGTCGGGAGCTTCTGCTTCAATGGAACAAACCCTAGGGCTTGCCGGAGCAGACTGCTCCTCAGCGCTCTTGGGGTTGATCTTGGGGACCTTCTTGGCGGCGGCTTCGGGAAGCTCTGCCGGAAAATAGTCACCAGAAATCAACTTCCTCTTCTTGCTCTGTCCAGTTGATGGCGTTACAGACGGTTGAGTCAGCTTGAGCACAAAGATCCCTGGTTCCATAGGTAACTTAAGTGCAGCGCACTTTGATAGGCCATCGGCAATGGCGTTCTAAGCTCTTGGAACATGCTCCATCTGCAGGCCGTCAAAGTGCTCTTCTAGCTTCCTCACTTCGTCGATGTAGGCTTCCATCAACGGACTCTGATAGCTCTTGTTCACTTGGCGGACGACAAGCTGCGAGTCACCCCTGATAATGAGCTTCTTGATCCCAAGGTCTGCCGCGATCCTGAGACCGGCAAGCAAGCCTTCATACTCTGCAGTATTGTTTGTTGCTTGCTCCTTGGGAAAGTGCATCTAGACTACGTACTTGAGGTGCTCTCCGGTGGGTGCGACAAGCAGCACGCCAGCGCCGGCGCCTTGCAGCGAAAAGGCACCATCAAAGTACATCAGCCACTCTTTGCTTGCTTCCTCGACGGGGATGCTCGTTTCTGGAGTTTCTTCATCTGGTGTTGGCGTCCATTCTGCTATGAATTCTGCCAATGCTCTGCTTTGGATAGTTGAAGTACTTTCAAACTTGAGGCCAAAGCTTGATAGTTCCAGTGCCCACTCAACAATCCTGCTTGTCGCTTCTGGATTCTGTAGTATCCTCTTCAGCGGAAAACGAGTGACAACTGTAATTTCATGTGCTTGGAAGTAATGGCAGAGCTTTCTCGAGGCCATGAGAAGGCCGAAAAGCAATTTCTGCACGCCAGAGTACCTTGACCTAGCCCCCTGTAGAAGGGAACTGACAAAGTAAACTGGGCGCTGTACCATTCTCTTCTGTATCTCCTCGCGCGTCTATGCAGATCCATCCTTGTCGGGACCAGAGCTTGTCAGGGAAGCCCCCTTCTTGTCGCTGGATGCGCCTGCCATGGTTGCTGGCTCGTCATCTGCCTCCCTCTCCGCTACTAACGCAGCACTAACCACTTGATTGGTTGCCGCTATATACAGCAGCAACTTCTCTTGTGGTTTAGGTGCGACAAGTGTTGGAGTGGAGGACAGGTATCTCTTCAAGTCTTGCAGCGCAGCCTCCGCTTCTGGAGTCCATTTCATTGGACCTGCCTTTTTCAATATTTTGAAAAATGGCAGGGCGCGCTCAGCAAACCTAGAGATAAACCTGCTGAGAGCAGCCACGCAACCGGCAAGTCTTTGTACATCCTTGATGCGCTTTGGTGCTTCAATCTGCTCAATGGCCTTGATCTTGTCGGGATTGGCTTTGATTCCCCGCTGAGACACGAAGAACCCGAGAAGCTTGCTGGAGGGGACTCCAAACACACACTTCTCGGGGTTGAGCTTGAGGCTGATCTTGCGCAGATTTGCAAAGGTCTCGTCTAAATCTTGAATCAGAGTTGCCTTGTCCTTGCTCTTGACCACTATGTCATCCATGTAGGCTTCCACATTTCTGTGTATTTGTGGCTCAAGAGCGACATGGACTACCCTTGCAAATGTTGAACTAGCATTTTTTAAACCGAAAGGCATCCGTATGAAACAGTACGTGCCACATGGAGTGATGAATGCGGTCTTCTCCTCATCCTCTTCTGCCATGAAGATCTGATGGTATCTTGAGTATGCGTCAAGAAATGAAAGCAAGTCACATCCGGCCGTGGAGTCAACAATCTGGTCAATGCGCGGCAAAGGAAATGGGTCTTTGGGACAAGCTTTGTTAACATCGGTAAAGTCGATACAAAGTCTCCATTTCCCGTTCGCCTTGCGCACGACTACAGGATTGGCCAACCACGTAGGATGGAGCACTCCTCTGACAAGGCCTGCTGCTTCCAACTTCTTGATCTCTTCTGCGATGAATTCTTGGCGCTCCACTGCTTGCTTCCTGACCTTCTGCTTGACGGGCCGCGCATGAGGACAAACGGCAAGATGGTGCTCAATTACTTTCTTGGGAACACCGGGGATGTCAGACGGTTGCCACGCAAACACGTCGACGTTCGCCCGCAGGAAAGCAATGAGCGCGCTTTCCTATTTAGGGTCGAGAGTGGCACTGATGGTGAAGGTACCACCAGTGCCGTCCTCCTTGGCGGACACCTTCTTGGTCTCTGGCGGAGCTGCCATTGTCTTCTTACACTTGCCAGTGGAGCTCGATGGTGCATCCTCGACGGCAGCGCAGCACTCTGAAGAGGTGCGCTTGCCGGAGTGGGCATCAGAACTCTTGCCGGACTTGGTCTTCTTCTTCCCCCCGGGAGCTTCAACGGCAGGTGACTTGCAATCTGTTGCAGCTGCCACTTCCCAGTAGATCTTGTCGGCGCAGATAAGAGCATCCTTCTTGTCGCCAGGGACAGAGATGACGCTTATCGGGCGTGGCATCTTTAGCATGTTGTATGCATAGTGAGAGGCTGCCATGAACTTGGCGAGTGCTGGATGGCCGAGTATCCCATTGTAAGGCAATGGAAAATCGGCAACGTCAAAAGTGACCCTCTCAGTCCTGAAGTTCACCTTGCTGCCAAATGTTACTGGCAACGTGACCTTCCCCTTCGGCTTGCTCCTTCCCAAGTTGATTCCTTGGAATGTGCCGGTCTCTTCGAGCTCGCTGTCAGGGATCTGGAGTTTCTGGAGTACAGAGGAGGAGATCAGGTTCAAGCCGGCCCCGCCGTCAACTAGCATATTAGTGACCTTGAGGTTGCGGATAGTTGGTGAAACCAACATCGGCAAGCACCCGACCGCAGTTGTGCGATCAGGGTGGTCCTCAATATCAAAGATGATAGGCGTGCTGGACCATTTCAGAAGCTTGCGTGACTCGACAGGTGGTTCCACCGCATTGACTTCCTGCACCCACTGCTTGAGTTGGCGGTGCGAAGTATGCAGAGAAGCACAGCCGTCAACGCACAAGACCTCTGTGGCTTTCTGGAACTCCTGCTCACTGGTCTCGACATCATCCATGTCTTCGTCATCATTGTCATCTTCATCCTTGTCGCGGCCGCGGGGAGGTCTGTCTCCTTGCCGCTGCTTGGCCTTGCCGCGGCGTCCTCCCTGGCCGGCGCGCTTCTTGCCGGATTCTCCAGCGCCTCCTTGGGCCCTCTCCTTGTCGCGTCGCTCGTATTCAGCCTTTTGCTGCTGGACAAGCTGCTCGACCTTCTTGCAGCTCTGGAGGTCATGGCCCTTGGTGTGGTGGATCTTGCAGTACTGCTTGTCGGTGCCGTCCTGCTTGTCGGCGACGGCCACGGCCTGGCAGTTGGTGCATGAAGCAATCTCCTTGCCGGAGCTACCAGCTTTGGCTTTCTAGGCGCCACCTTCGTTGCCGGACTGCTCAATGACTAGCACATCTTTGCCTTTCTTCTTCCTGTTGTTCCGCCGCCGGTTTTTCTTTGCCGGGGCAGCATCCTCGCTGTCACATCCTCCTGCTCCTGTATTCTCTCCGGGGAGTTTCCTCCCTTCCTCAGCACGTGCACACTTGTCGGCCAGGGCATACAGCTCACTAACGTCTGTGATCTTGCACATCGCCATCTCCTCCCGCATCCTGCGGTTACGCATGTTCTGATGGAACGCGCTGATGACCGCGGCAGGGTGGACATCTGGGATGTTGTGCTGTACACGGCTGAATCTCTGAATGTACTTGTGCAGGGGCTCTCCTTCCTTTTGGGCGAGCAGATGAAGGTCACTCTCTTGGCCATGAGGTTTGTGGCCGCCTGTAAAGGCGCCGACAAACTGATGGCATAGGTCTGCCCAGGAGGATATGGAGTTGTCCGGCAAGTGCATGAGCCAGGACCTGATGTTGGGCTTGAGCACCAGCGGGAAGTAGTTGGCAAGGATCTTGTCGTCCCGCCCCCCGGCAGCCTGCACCGCGATGGTGTAGATGCTGAGGAACTCCGACGGATGCGACTTGCCGTCGTACTTCTCTGGTACGTCTGGCTTGAAATTCTTCGTGCTGGGCCACTGGACTTGCCGCAGCTCACGAGTAAAAGCAGGGCAACCTACCGCGTACGGCAAGTCGCCTGGTTCCCCTGGCACATGCATGTCGACAGAGGGCCCAGCGCGCTGGTCCGATTGACGTCGCGCTTCCCTTCGGCGCTCGATGCGAGTACGAGCGTCTTCTTGCTGTCGTTCGTGAAGAACTTGGCGCTGATCGCGACGAGGTCGTGGATCTGATGACGCGGTGGAGTCGCTGTCGAGGTGGATCCGGCGAGTCGGCGATCTTGGCCTTCGGGGCGGAGAGTGCACAGTGGTTGCACCCCCACCGGTCTTGTCGCCACCGGCTCGTGCCTGGCAGACTTGCCGCGGCTGCGACGTGCTCGGCTGCCGTTGAGTGTCGCCGTTGGCGAAGCCGATGAGAGTCTGAATGGTGGCCCTCCAGTCGTCGATCTTGTCTGCCGTTGGAGGGTAGTCCAGGAGCAGTTGAGCTCGCGCCAAAGCTTCTTCTGTAGTGGCGGGTGGCGGTGGCGAATGGTGCGAGGAGCGGGATATGCTCGGACTTCTAACTATGTTAGAAGGAGCAGTATCCCGTCCAGGCGACCGTGCCTCGCTCGTGCCAGCATGTTGGCGTGCATGCTGGTCTTGAGCACTCCGAGATCCACCAGCTCGATCTTGGTCCAGCAAACGCATGGTACCATGAGTACCATGATGCTGCCGGTCCCGCGCCTCCTGAGATGGGCGCGGTGCATGTACGGACGCTGAGGTCTTGGAGTGCGCCCGGTCGTTGTGGGAGCCGGCTACGCCGCCGATGGGCAGCGCAGCCTTGTCCTTGGACCTGGCAGCACCGTGAGCTCCCTCGTCGACGCCCGTTCTTCCGCCGGCGTCTGCCCCATCAGCCGTTTGCTCCGGCGGTGGTGGGTTCGGCGCGGACGGAGCAGCCGCCTCCGAAGCCTTCTTCTTCGGCGGCATGTCGATGAAGATGATGAAGATCTAGCTCGTGTGAACGCCGGATCTGGCTCACACAACCTCGACGCCCCTACCTAGCGCGCCAAAGATGCCGGGGGACTAATCCATGAGCACCTATGGGACCGGCGGACCGAGTCCCTTTCGGTTCGGCGGGGGCGAGGGTCGCACGAAGAGCGGATCAAGGCGAAGCACACGAGCGGTTTACCCAGGTTCGGGCCGCACGGATGCGTAAAACCCTACTCCTGCTTTGTGGTTTGTATTGAGTTCTTGCTCGGGAGCGCGGAGTGCTACAGTACACCCCAGTAGCTAACGAAACCGAGCCTGAGTGTTCTCTTCCTCCCTTCCCCGAGTGTTCTCTTCCTCCCTTCCCCCCTCTACGTTGCGCATGGGCCTCCTTTTATATGCTCAAGGGGTCACCGACAGGTGGCAACATAGACAAGGGTAAAAATGGAAAGGTGTTGCGGTAGGTATAGCTACCTGCTACAGTGTATCATACCTAACCCTGACGGCAGGGGACAAGGGCATTAAATGCCCGTCTGCGTCGCCTAAATAGTGCAAAAGGGACCGTCAGGGACGCCACCACTCGCCACGAAGGCAATCTTGTCAGCGCCGCTTGCCACCGCGCACCGCTGGCTGCATAGCCTCCCGCCACGTACGCCTAGAAGGGTCCTAGAGCGACACGTTGGTGGATGTGCTGGAGCACGGGCACAGAGTGGTGGCTTGCCGCGGCAAGCGCCTTGCCGCGGTCGTTGTCTTGTCGCGTCCAGGAGCTTGTCGCTCACCAGGCCTTGCCGGGACGCGTGGCGCGTCGCGGCAAGTTCCTTGAGATGCCTTGGTTGGCCTTCCTGGCAAGCTCCTCTTGCCGGGGTCTTGTCTCCTTGGCTTGGATACTTTGTCCTTGAATGGCTCCAAAGGAACCACGGAGGACCTTGGCGGTCACCCGGGAAGCCTTGTCGCAGGATGCTGCGACTTCCCGTGCACAAGTTCGGGATACTAGGGTACCCCTACTCTAGAACACCGACACGCACCTATCCCAGAGAACCAAGACGTTATGAACGCTTGGCAGTCATGTGCTGATGATTACTCCCTCGTTCAGTGCGGCATGCTTTACAGCTTAGAACCCGGGGCTCCAAAAGCGTTTTGAGAGACACGGAGCATATGAGATGTTCGAAGAGCTGAAAATGGTTTTCCAAGCTCATGCCCGGGTCGAGAGATATGAAGTCTCCGATAAGTTCTTCATTTGTAAGATGGAGGAAAATAGTTCTGTCAGTGAGCACATACTCAAAATGTCTGGGTTGCATAACCGCTTGACTCAGCTGTGAGTTAATCTTCCGGATGACGCGGTCATTGACAGAATTCTTCAGTCGCTTCCACCAAGCTACAAGAGCTTTCTGATGAACTTCAATATGCAGGGGATGGACAAGACCATTCCTGAGGTATATTCAATGCTTAAATCTGCGGAGGTGGAAATCAAAAAGGAACATCAAGTGTTGATGGTGAATAAAACCACTAAGTTCAAGAAAGGCAAGGGTAAGAAGAACTTCAAGAAGGACGGCAAGGGGGTTGCCGCGCCCGGTAAGCAAGCTGCCGAGAAGAAGTCAAAGAATGGACCCAAGCCTGAGACTGAGTGTTTTTATTGCAAGGGAAGTGGTCACTGGAAGCGGAACTGCCCGAAATACTTAGCGGACAAGAAGGCCGGCAACACTAAAGGTATATGTGATATACATGTAATTGATGTGTACCTTACCAGTACTCGTAGTAGCTCCTGGGTATTTGATACCGGTGCGGTTGCTCACATTTGTAACTCAAAGTAGGAGCTGCGGAATAAGCAGAGACTGGCGAAGGACGAGGTGACGATGCATGTCGGGAATGGTTCCAAGGTCGATGTGATCACCGTCGGCACGCTACCTCTACATTTACCTACGGGATTAGTTTTAAACCTCAATAATTGTTATTTAGTGCCAGCTTTGAGCATGAACATTGTATGAGGATCTCGTTTAATTCGAGATGGCTACTCATTTAAATTCGAGAATAATGGTTGTTCTATTTATATGAGAGATATGTTTTATGGTCATGCCCCACTGGTGAATGGTTTATTCTTAATGAATCTCGAGCGTAATGTTACACATATTCATAGTGTGAATACCAAAAGATGTATGGTTGATAATGATAGTCCCACATACTTGTGGCACTGCCGCCTTGGTCACATAGGTGTCAAACGCATGAAGAAGCTCCATGCAGATGGACTTTTGGAGTCTCTTGATTACGAATCATTTGACACGTGCGAACCATGCCTCATGGGTAAAATGACCAAGACTCCGTTCAAAGGAACAATGGAGCGAGCAACCAACTTATTGGAAATCATACATACTGATGTGTGCGGTCCAATGAGTGTTGAGGCTCGCGGTGGCTATCGATATGTTCTCACCATCACTGATGACTTGAGTAGATATGGGTATGTCTACTTAATGAAACACAAGTCTAAGAACTTTGAAAAGTTCAAGGAATTTCAGAGTGAGGTTGAGAATCAACGTGACAGGAAAATCAAGTTCTTGCAATCAGATCGTGGGGGAGAATACTTGAGTCACGAATTTGGCACACACTTAGGGAAATGTGGAATAGTTTCACAACTCACGCCGCCTAGAACTCCTCAGCGTAATGGTGTGTCCGAACATCGTAATCGTACTCTATTGGATATGGTGCGATCTATGATGTCTCTTACCGATCTACTGCTGTCATTTTGGGGCTATGCTTTAGAGACTGCCGCATTCACTTTAAATAGGGCTCTGTCGAAATCCGTTGAGATGAAACCATATGAATTATGGTTTGGGAAGAAACCTAAGCTGTCGTTTCTAAAAGTTTGGGGCTGCGATGCTTATGTCAAGAAACTTCAACCTGAAAAGCTCGAACCCAAGTCGGAAAATGCGTCTTCATAGGATACCCTAAAGAAACTATTGGGTATACCTTCTACCTCAGATCCGAAGGCAAGATCTTTGTTGCCAAGAATGGATCCTTTCTTGAGAAAGAGTTTCTCTCAAAAGAAGTAAGTGGGAGGAAAGTAGAACTCGATGAAGTATTACCTCTTGAACCGGTAAGTGGCACAGCTCAAGAAAATGTTCCTGAGGTGCCTGCACTGACTAGAGAGGAAGTTAATGATGATGATCATGAAACTTCAGATCAAGTTGCTACTGAACTTCGTAGGTCCACAAGGACATGTTCCGCACCAGAGTGGTACGGCAACCCTGTCCTGGAAATCATGTTGTTAGACAACGGTGAACCTTCAAACTATGAGGAAGCGATGGCGGGCCCAGATTCCAACAAATGGCTGGAAGCCATGAAATCCGAGATAGGATCCATGTATGAAAACGAAGTATGGACTTTGACTGACTTGCCCGATGATCGGCGAGCCATAGAAAATAAATGGATCTTTAAGAAGAAGACAGACGCGGATGGTAATGTAACTATCTATAAAGCTCGGCTTGTCGCTAAGGGTTATCGACAAGTTCAAGGGGTTGACTACGATGAGACTTTCTCACCCGTAGCGAAGCTGAAGTCCGTCCGAATCATGTTAGCAATTGCCGCATTCTATGATTATGAGATATGGCAAATGGACATCAAAACGGCATTCCTTAATGGTTTCCTTAAGGAAGAATTGTATATGATGCAGCCGGAAGGTTTTGTCGATCCTAAGAATGCTGACAAGGTGTGCAAGCTCCAACGCTCGATCTATGGGCTGGTGCAAGCATCTCGGAGTTGGAACATTCGTTTTGATGAGATGATCAAAGCGTTTGGGTTTACGCAGACTTATGGAGAAGCCTGCATTTACAAGAAAGTGAGTGGGAGCTCTGTAGCATTTCTCATATTGTATGTGGATGACATATTGTTGATGGGAAATGATATAGAATTCTTGGAAAGCATAAAGGCCTACTTGAACAAGTGTTTTTCAATGAAGGATCTTGGAGAAGCTGCTTACATATTAGGTATCAAGATCTATAGAGATAGATCGAGACGCCTCATTGGTCTTTCACAGAGTACGTACCTTGACAAGATATTGAAGAAGTTCAATATGTATCAGTCAAAGAAGGGGTTCTTGCCTATATTGCAAGGTACGAGATTGAGCACGGCTCAATGCCCGACCACGGCAGAAGATAAAGAAAAGATGAGTGTCGTCCCCTATGCCTCGGCCATAGGGTCTATCATGTATGCTATGCTGTGTACCAGACCTGATGTAAACCTTGCCGTAAGTTTGGTAGGAAGGTGCCAAAGTAATCCCGGCATGGAACACTGGACAGAGGTCAAGAATATCCTGAAGTACCTGAAGAGGACTAAGGATATGTTTCTCGTTTATGGAGGTGACGAAGAGCTCGTCGTAAAGGGTTATGTCGATGCTAGCTTCGACACAGATCTGGATGACTCTACGTCACAAACCGGAAACATGTATATTTTGAATGGTGGGGCAGTAAGCTGGTGTAGTTGCAAGCAAAGCGTTGTGGCGGGATCTACATGTGAAGCAGAGTACATGGCAGCCTCGGAGGCAGCACAAGAAGCAATCTGGGTGAAGGAGTTCATTACCGACCTAGGAGTCATTCCCAATGCGTCGGGCCCGATGACTCTCTTCTGTGACAACACTGGAGCTATTGCCCTTGCCAAGGGGCCCAGGTTTCACAGGAAGACCAGGCATATCAAGCGTCGCTTCAACTCCATTCGTGAAAGTGTTCAAAATGGATACATAGATATTTGTAAAGTACATACGGACCTAAATGTGGCAGATCCGTTGACTAAACCTCTCCCTAGAGCAAAACATGATCAACACCAGGACTCTATGGGTGTTCGATTCATCACAATGTAACTAGACTATTGACTCTAGTGCAAGTGGGAGACTGTTGGAAATATGCTCTAGAGGCAATAATAAAATGGTTATTATTATATTTCCTTGTTCATGACATTTGTCTATTGTTCATGCTATAATTGTGTTATCCGGAAATCATAATACATGTGTGAATACATAGACCACAACACGTCCCTAGTGAGCCTCTAGTTGACTAGCTCGTTGATCAAAAGATAGTCATGGTTTCCTGACTATGGACATTGGATGTCATTGATAACGGGATCACATCATTAGGAGAATGATGTGATGGACAAGACCCAATCCTACGCATAGCTTAAAGATTGTGTAGTTCGTTTGCTATAGCTTTTCCAAATGTCAAGTATCATTTCCTTATACCATGAGATTGTGCAACTCCCGGATACCATAGGAGTGCTTTGGGTGTGCCAAATGTCACAAGTAACTGGGTGACTATAAAGGTACACTACGGGTATCTCCGAAACTGTCTGTTGGGTTGGCACGAATCGAGACTGGGATTTGTCACTCCGTATGACGGAGAGGTATCTCTGGGCCCACTCGGTAATGCATCATCATAATGAGCTCAATGTGACCAAATGGTTGATCACGGGATCATGCATTACGATACGAGTAAAGTGACTTGCCGGTAATGAGATTGAACAAGGTATTGGGATACCGACGATCGAGTCTCGGGAAAGTAACGTACCGATTGACAAAGGGAATTGCATACGGGATTGATTGAATCCTCGACATCGTGGTTCATCCGATGAGATCATCGAGGAGCATGTGGGAGCCAACATGGGTATCCAGATCCCGTTGTTGGTTATTGACCGGAGAGTCATCTCGGTCATGTCTGCGTGTCTCCCGAACCCGTAGGGTCTAGACACTTAAGGTTCGGTGACGCTAGGGTTGTTGAGATATTAGTATACGGTAACCCGAAAGTTGTTCGGAGTCCCAGATGAGATACCGGACGTCACGAGGAGTTCCGGAATGGTCCGGAGGTGAAGATTTATATATAGGAAGTCAAGCTTCGGCCATCAGGAAAGTTTCGGGGGTAATTTGTATTGTACCGGGACCACCGGAAGGGTCCCAGGGGTCCACCGGGTGGGGCCACCTATCCCGGAGGGCCCCATGGGCTGAAGTGGGAGGGGAACCAGCCCCTAGTGGGCTGGTGCGCCCCCCATGGGCCTCCCCCTGCGCCTAGGGTTGGAAACCCTAGGGGTGGGGGGCGCCCCACTTGGCTTGGGGGGCACTCCACCCCCCTTGGCCGCCGCCCCCTTGGAGATTGCATCTCCTAGGGCCGGTGCCCCCTAGGGGTCCTATATATAGTGGTGGGAGGGAGGGCAGCCGCAACCTAGCCCCTGGCGCCTCCCTCTCCCTCCCGTTACACTTCTCCCTCTCCCTGAGCTTGGCGAAGCCCTGCCGAGATCACCGTTGCTTCCACCACCACGCCGTCATGCTGCTGGATCTCCATCAACCTCTTCTTCCCCCTTGTTGGATCAAGTTGGAGGATATGTCTTCCCAATGGTACGTGTGTTGAACGCGGAGGTGCCGTCCGTTCGGCGCTAGGTCATCGGTGATTTGGATCACGACGAGTACGACTCCATCAACCCCGTTCTCTTGAACGCTTCCGCTCGCGATCTACAATAGTATGTATATGCACTCCCCTCTCCCTCATTGCTGGATGACTCCATAGATTGATCTTGGTGACGTGTAGAAAATTTTAAAATTCTGCTACGTTCCCCAACAGTGGCATCATGAGCCAGGTTTATGCGTAGTTTCTATGCACGAGTAGAACACAAAGCAGTTGTGGGCGTCGATATTGTCATTTACTTGCCGTTACTAGTCTTATCTTGATTCGGTGGCATCGTGGGATGAAGCGGCCCGGACCGACCTTACACGTATGCTTACGTGAGACAGGTTCCATCGACTGACATGCACACGTACGCTTACGTTCCCCAACACCCATGGCACCCCCAAGATAATCTAAGGACACCTAAAAGCCAAAGCTTGGGGATGCCCTGGAAGGCATCTCCTCTTTCGTCTACTCCTATCAGTAACTTTACTTGGAGCTATATTTTTATTCACCACATGATATGTGTTTTGCTTGGTGCATCTTGTATTATTTGAGTCTTTATTTTTTTAGTTTTCCACAATCATCTTTGCTGTACACACCTTTTGAGAGAGACACACATGATTCAGAAATTGTTAGAATACTCTATGTGCTTCACTTATATCTTTTGAGTTATATAGTTTTTGCTCTAGTGCTTCACTTATATCTTTTAGAGCACGGTGGTGGATTTGTTTTATAGAAACTATTGATCTCTCATGCTTCACTTAGATTATTTTGAGAGTATTAAATAGCATGGTAATTTGCTTAAATAATCCTAATATGCTAGGTATACAAGATTAGTGCAAACTTTCTTATGAGTGTGTTGAATACTAAGAGAAGTTTGATGCTTGATGATTGTTTTGAGATATAAAGATGGTGATATTAGAGTCATGCTAGTTGAGTAGTTGTGAATTTGAAGCATGATAATTGTTTTGAGATATGGAGGTGATAATATTAAAGTCATGCTAGTTGAGTAGTTGTGAATTTAAAGAATACTTGTGTTAAAGTTTGTGATTCCTGTAGCATGCACGTACGGTGAACCGTTATGTGATGAAGTCGGAGCATAATTTATTTATTGATTGTCTTCCTTATGAGTGGCGGTCGGGGACGAGCGATGGTATTTTCCTACCAATCTATCCCCCTAGGAGCATGCGCATAATACTTTGCTTTGATAACTTGTAGATTTTTGCAATAAGTATATGAGTTCTTTATGACTAATGTTGAGTCCATGGATTATACGCACTTTTCTTCCTTCCACCATTGCTAGCCTCTCTAATACCATGCACTTTTCGCCGGTATCATACACCTACCATATACCTTCCTCAAAACAGCCACCATACCTACCTATCATGGCATTTCCATATCCATTCCGAGATATATTGCCATGCAACTTTCCACCATTCCGTTTATTATGACATGCTCCATAATTGTCATATTGCTTTGCATGATCATGTAGTTGACATCGTATTTGTGGCAAAGCCATCGTTCATAATTCTTTCATACATGTCACTCTTGATTCATTGCATATCCCGGTACACCGCCAGAAGCATTCACATAGAGTCATATTTTGTTCTAAGTATTGAGTTGTAAGTAAATAAAAGTGTGATGATCATCATTATTAGAGCATTGTCCCAAGTGAGGAAAGGATGATGGAGACTATGATTCCCCCACAAGTCAGGGTGAGACTCCGGACTGAAAAAAAGAGAAAAGAAAAAGGAGGCCATAAAAAAAGAGAAAAGGCCCAAATAAAAAATGAGATAAAAAGAGAGAAGGGACAATGCTACTATCCTTTTACCACACTTGTGCTTCAAAGTAGCACCATGATCTTCATGATAGAGAGTCTCCTATGTTGTCACTTTCATACACTGGTGGGAATTTTACATTATAGAACTGGGCTTGCATATTCCAATGATGGGCTTCCTCAAAATGCCCTAGGTATTCGTGAGCAAGCGAGTTGGATGCACACCCACTTAGTTTCTTTTGTTGAGCTTTCATATACTTATAGCTCTAGTGCATCCGTTGCATGGCAATCCCTACTCACTCACATTGATATCTATTGATGGGCATCTCCATAGCCCGTTGATACGCCTAGTTGATGTGAGACTATCTTCTCCCTTTTTGTCTTCTCCACAACCACCTTTCTATTCCACATATAATGCTATGTCCATGGCTCACGCTCATGTATTGCGTGAAGATTGAAAAAGTTTGAGAATGTCAAAAGTATGAAACAATTGATTGGCTTGTCATCGGGGTTGTGCATGATTTAAATACTTTGTGTGGTGAAGATAGATCATAACCAGACTATATGATTTTGTAGGGATAACTTTCTTTGGCCATGTTATTTTGAGAAGACATAATTGCTTAGTTAGTATGCTTGAAGTATTATTATTTTTATGTCAATATTAAACTTTTGTCTTGAATCTTTCGGATCTGAATATTCATACCACAATTAAGAAGAATTACATTGAAATTATGCCTAGTAGCATTCCACATCAAAAATTCTGTTTTTATCATTTACCTACTCGAGGACGAGCAAGAATTAAGCTTGGGGATGCTTGATACGTCTCCAACGTATCTATAATTTTTTATTGCTCCATGCTATATTATCTTATGTTTTGGACATTATTGGGCTTTATTATTCACTTTTATATTATTTTTGGGACTAACCTATTAACCGGAGGCCCAGCCCAGAATTGCAGTTTTTTGCCTATTTCAGGGTTTTGCGGAAAAAGAATATCAAACGGAGTCCAAACGGAATGAAACCTTCGGGAACGTGATTTTTGGAACCAACAGGGAAGCCACGAGGTAGGGGGGCGTGCCTACCCCCCCCCCCC
>NC_041380.1:293708535-293756260 GCF_002162155.2 Triticum dicoccoides
GCCCTCCACCCTCGTGGGCCCCCTGTTGCTACACCGACGTACTCCTTCCTCCTATATATACGTACGTACCCCCAAACGATCAGATACGGAGCCAAAACCTAATTCCACTGCCGTAACTTTCTGTATCCACGAGATCCCATCTTGGGGCCTGTTCCGGAGCTCCGCCGGAGGGGGCATCGATCACGGAGGGCTTCTACATCAACACCATAGCCTCTCCGATGAAGTGTGAGTAGTTTACCTCAGACCTTCGGGTCCATAGTTATTAGCTAGATGGCTTCTTCTCTCTTTTTGGATCTCAATACAAAGTTCTCCCCCTCTCTTGTGGAGATCTATTCGATGTAATCTTCTTTTGCGGTGTGTTTGTTGAGACCGATGAATTGTGGGTTTATGATCAAGTTTATCTATGAACAATATTTGAATCTTCTCTGAATTCTTTTATGTATGATTGGTTATCTTTGCAAGTCTCTTTGAATTATTAGTTTGGTTTGGCCTACTAGATTGATCTTTCTTGCAATGGGAGAAGTGCTTAGCTTTGGGTTCAATCTTGCGGTGTCCTTTCCCAGTGACAGTAGGGGCAGCAAGGCACATATTGTATTGTTGCCATCGAGGATAACAAGATGGGTTTTTTTATCATATTGCATGAATTTATCCCTCTACATCATGTCATCTTGCTTAAAGCGTTACTCTGTTCTTATGAACTTAATACTCTAGATGCATGCTAGATAGCGGTCGATGTGTGGAGTAATAGTAGTAGATGCAGGAAGGAGTCGGTCTACTTGTCTTGGACGTGATGCGTATATGCATGATCATACCTATATATTCTCATAACTATGCTCAATTCTGTCAATTACTCAACAGTAATTTGTTCACCCACCGTAAAATACTTATGCTCTTTAGAGAAGCCACTAGTGAAACCTATGGCCCTCGGGTCTATCTTCATCATATTAATCTTCCAATACTTAGTTATTTTCATTGCCTTCTATTTTACTTTGCATCTTTATCATAAAAATACCAAAAATATTATCTTATCATATCTATCAGATCTCACTCTCGTAAGTGACCGTGTAGGGATTGACAACCCCTTATCGCGTTGGTTGCGAGGATTTATTTGTTTTGTGTAGGTGCGAGGGACTCGCGCGTAGCCTCCTACTGGATTGATACCTTGGTTCTCAAAAACTGAGGGAAATACTTACGCTACTTTGCTGCATCACCCTTTCCTCTTAAAGGGAAAACCAATGCAGTGCTCAAGAGGTAGCATGATGCTTATGTGAAAAAGCTTCAACCTGACAAAGCTCGAACCCAAATCAGAGAAATGCGTCTTTGTAGGATACCCGAAGGAAATTGTTGGGTACACCTTCTATCACAGATCCGAAGGCAAGATATTCGTTGCTAAGAATGGATCCTTTCTAGAGAAGGAGTTTCTCTCGAAAGAAGTGAGTGGTAGGAAAGTAGAACTTGATGAGGTAATTGTACCTTCTCCCGAATTGGAAAGTAGTACATCATAGAAATTAGTTCCAGTTATGCCTACACCAATAAGTGAGGAAGTTAATGAATTTAACTTCAGATCAAGTTACTACCAAACCTTGTAGGTCAACCAGAGTACGTTCCGCACCAGAGTGGTACGGTAATCCTGTTCTGGAAGTCATGTTACTAGACCATGACGAACCTACGAACTATGAGGAAGCGATGACGAGCCCAGATTCCGCGAAATGGCTTGAGGCCATGAAACCTGAGATGGGATCCATGTACGAGAACAAAGTGTGGACTTTGGTTGACTTTCCCAATGATTGGCAGGCCATAGAGAATAAATGGATCTTCAAGAAGAAGACTGACACTGACCATAATGTTACTGTCTACAAAGCTCGACTTGTTGCAAAAGGTTTTCGACAAGTTCAAGGTGTTGACTACGATGAGATTTTGTCACTCGTAGCGATGCTTAAGTCTGTCAGAATCATGTTAGCAATTGCCACATTTTATGAAATTTGGCAAATGGATGTCAAAACTGCATTCCTTAATGGATTTCTTGTATATGATGAAACTAGAAGGTTTTTCGATCCTAAAGGTGCTAACAAAGTGTGCAAGCTCCAGCGATCCATTTATGGACTAGTGCAAGCATCTCGGAGTTGGAATATACACTTTGATGGTGTGATCAAAGCATATGGTTTTATACAGAATTTTGGAGAAGCCTGTATTTACAAGAAAGTGGTTGAGAGCTCTGTAGACTTTCTAATATTATATGTGGATGACATATTGTTGATTGGAAATAATACAGAATTTCTGGATAGCATAAAAGGATACTTGGATAATAATTTTTCAATAAAAGACCTCAGTGAAACTGCTTACATATTGGGCATCAAGATCTATAGAGATAGATCAAGACGCTTAATTGGATTTTCACAAAGCACATAACTTGATAAAGTTTTGAAGAAGTTCAAAATGGATCAGTCAAAGAAATGGTTCTTGCCTGTGTTACAAGGTGTGAAGTTGATTAAGACTCAAAACCCGACCACACCATAAGATAGAGAGAGAATTAAAGTCATCCCCTATGCCTCAGACATAGGTTCTATAAAGTATGACATGCTGTGTACCAGACCTATTGTGTACCTTGCCATGAGTTTGGCAAGGGGGTACAATAGTGATCCAGGAGTAGATCACTGACAGCGGTCAAAATTATCCTTAGAGGACTGAAGAAACATTTCTCGGTTATGGAGGTGATAAAGAGTTCGTCGTAAAGAGTTACATCGATGCAAGCTTTGACGCTGATCTGGATGACTTTGAGTCTCAATCTGGATACATATTGAAAGTGGGAGCAATTAGCTAGAGTAGCTCCATGTAGAACATTGCAGACATAGAAATTTGCAAAATACACACGGATCTGAATGTGGCAGACCAGTTGACTAAACTTCTCTCACAAGAAAAACATGATCACACCTTAGTATTCTTTGGGTGTTAATCACATAGCGATGTGAACTAGATTATAGACTCTAGTAAACCCTTTGGGTGTTGGTTACATGGTGATGTGAACTATGGGTGTTAATCACATAAAGAAGTGAACTATTGGTGTTAAATCACATGGCGATGTGTGATGACCCACAAGTGTAGGGTATCTATCATAGACTTTTCGATAAGTAAGAGTGTCGAACCCAACGAGGAGTAGAAGGAAATGATAAGAAGTTTTCAGTGAGGTATTCTCTGCAAGCACTGAAATTGTTGGTAACAGATAGTTTTGTGATAAGGTAATTTGTAACGAGTAGCAAGTAATAAAAGTAAATAAGGTGCAGCAAGATGGCCCAATCCTTTTTGTAGCAAAGGACAAGCCTGGACAAACTCTTATATGAAGGAAAGCGCTCCCGAGGACACATGGGAATTATCGTCAAGCTAGTTTTCATCACGTTCATATGATTCACATTCGAAACTTTGATAATTTGATATGTGGGTGGACCGGTGCTTGGGTACTTACCTTACTTGGACAAGCATCCCACTTATGATTAACCCCTATTGCAAGCATCCGCAACTACAACAGAAGTATTAAGGTAAACCTAACCATATCATGAAACATATGGATCCAAATCAGCCCCTTACGAAGCAATGCATAAACTAGGGTTTAAGCTTCTGTCACTCTAGCAACCCATCATAAACTAGGGTAATTTGTAACGAGTAGTAAGTAATAAAATTAAATAAGGTGCAGCAATATGGCCCAATCCTTTTTGTAGCGAAGGAAAAGCCTGTACAAACTCTTATATGAAGGAAAGCGCTCCCGAGGACACATGGGAATTATCGTCAAGCTAGTTTTCATCACGTTCATATGATTCGCGTTCGGTACTTTGATAATTTGATATGTGGGTGGACCGGTGCTTGGGTACTTCCCTTACTTGGACAAGCATCCCACTTATGATTAACCCCTATTGCAAGCATCCGCAACTACAGCAGAAGTATTAAGGTAAACCTAACCATAGCATGAAACATATGGATCCAAAGCAGCTCCTTACGAAGCAACGCATAAACTAGGGTTTAATCTTCTGCACTCTAGCAACCCATCATCTACTTATTACTTCCCAATTCTCCCTCTAGGCCCAAACAATGGTGAGGTTTCATGTAGTCGACATTCACATGACACCACTAGAGGGATGACAACATACATCTCATCAAAATATCGAACGAATACCAAATTCACATGACTACTTATAGCAAGACTTCTCCCATGTCCCTAGGAACAAACCTAACTACTCACAAAGCATATTCGTGTTCATAATCAGAGGGGTATTAATATGCATAATGGATCTGAACATATGATCTTCCACCAAGTAAACCAACTAGCATCAACTACAAGGAGTAATCAACACTACTAGCAACCCACATGTACCAATCTGAGGTTTGGATACAAAGATTGGATACAAGAGATGAACTAGGGTTTGAGATGAGATGGTGCTGGTGAAGATGTTGATGGAGATTGACCCCCTCCCGTTGAGAGGATCATTGGTGATGATTTCCCCTTCCCGGAGGGAAGTTTCCCCGGCAGAACAGCTCCGCCGGAGCACTAGATTGGTTCCGCCTCGTGGCGACGGAGTTTCGTCCCGTGAGCTTGCTTATGATTTTTTCCAGGGTAAAAGACTTCATATAGCAGAAGATGGTCATTGGAAGGCCACCAGGGGGCCCAAGAGGCAGGGAGCGCGCCCCCCACCCTCGTGGCCAGGGTGTGGGCCCCCTCTGGAACCTTCTCCGCTCAGTATTTTTTAATATTTCCAAAAATGACTCCCGTGAAGTTTCAGGACATTTGGAGCTGTGCAGAATAGGTCTCTAATATTTGCTCCTTTTCCAGCCCAGAATCCTAGCTGCCGGTATTCCCCCTCTTCATGTAAACCTTGTAAAATAAGAGAGAATAGGCATAAGTATTGTAACATAATGTGTAATAACAGCCCATAATGCAATAAATATCAATATAAAAGCATGATGTGAAATGGACGTATCAACTCCCCCAAGCTTAGACCTCGCTTATCCTCAAGCGAAAGTCGAAATCGAAAAATATGTCCACATGTTTAGAGATAGAGGTGTCGATAAAATAAAATACGGACATGAGGGCATCATGATCATTCTTAGAACAATATATATATATATATATATATATATATATATATATATATATATATATATATATATATATATATATATATATATATATATATATTGTCATATGATCTCTTATGCTAGGGTAACAAATCAATCACAATTTCAAGTGTGAATCATAAACTTCATTGAGAACCAATAAACACTAATCTCAGTCATTGAGGCAATTGCAATTTATCATAACATAGGAAAGAGTCAATATAAGAGTTTTTCAGCAAGTCCACATACTCAACTATCATTTAGTCTTTCATAATTGCAAACACTCACGCAATATTTATGGTTATGAAGTTTTAATCGGACATAGAGAAAGATAGGGGCTTATAGTTTTGTCTCCCAACGTTTTACCTCAAGGGTAATGTCAACAATAATAGTTCATGAAAACTCACATCCAATTGGCTATATATATCAAGATCTTTCCAACACATTGTGCTTTTCGAAGGATAAAATATAAAAAGGAAAGGTGAATATCACCATGACTCTTTGCATGAAGTATAAGACAAGAATAAAAGATAGGCCCTTCGCAGAGGGAAGCAGAGGTTGGCATGTGCTTTTATGGTTGGATGCACGAAATCTTAATGCAAAAGAACGTCACTTTATATTGCCACTTGTGATGTGGACCTTTATTATGCAGTCTGTCGCTTTTATTTCTTCCACATCACAAGATCGTATAAAGCTTATTTTCTCCACATTAATAAGTCATCCATATTTAGAGAGAAATTTGTATTGCTTGCACCGATGACAACTTACTTGATGGATCTTACTCAATCCATAGGTAGTATGGTGGACTCTCATGGCAAAACTGGGTTTAGGGATATTTGGAAGCACAAGTAGTATCTCTACTTGGTGCAAAGAAATTGGCTAGCAAGAGAGGGAAAGGCAAGCTCGACATGTTGGATGATCCATGACAATATAATTTATCTTAGATGCAAGAAAACATAACCCATTACGTTGTCTTCCTTGTCCAACGTCAACTCTTTAGCATGTCATACTTTAATGAGTGCTCACAATTATAAGAGATGTCCAAGATAGTATATTTATATGTGAACCTCTCTTTCTTTATTACTTCCTATTAATTTCAACGATGACCAAAACTATGTTTGTTAACTCTCAACAACTTTTATTCATCATACTCTTTATATGTGAAGTCATTACTCTCCATAAGATCCATATGATCTCTTTATTTCTTTTTACTTCTTCTCTTTTATTTTATTCCCTCTATATCATAGCAAAATAATCAAGCCCTTGACTCAACACTAATCTTTATTATATATAACTCACGGACTCGATTGCATAGGAAGATCATAAAGCAAAATTCACAACTAGATCATACTAAAACTTTATTCTACTAGATCAAGATATTATCAAAAGGATCGAACTAAGAAAAATGGTAAAGATAAAAGTGATGGTGATACGATACCGGGGCACTCCCCCAAGCTTGGCAGTTGCCAAGGGGAGTGCCCATACCCATGTCTTTATGTCTCCCTCTTCGTAGGTGGTGATGTGATATTCTTGGCGATGATGCCCCTCAAGATACGATTCTCTTCTTCAAGCTTATTGACTTGCTGCTTGAGGCCCATTATTTCTTTTCGGAGCTTGCCTGTGATGGCTAAAGCTCCTTTCACCCATGGATGTTCCATAGCTGCGGGAGAACAAGTAACACTATTTTTCATATTTTCCTACGAAAGAAATATAACATTGGAAGGGATAACCGAGTTTGGGATGGCTGGGCTCTGTAGTTCCCCCATCGCGAATCCAGGTCGGCAACGAGAAGTAACTTCTTGATCCTCTTCCATGGCATCTATCCTTTTCAAGTCGGCCTCCATCTCTTCTTCCGTTGATGTTCCAAAGTGGTCAGCATTGTTGTTTGCTCTTGGCCCTAGTGTCGGATGAGACACCCAACTCTACCCGACTGACTCTTGAGAAGACATCTTGCTCTAAATCTGCAGTAGAAACAACTCAAAAAAAACAGACGATTTTTGCGTGATATAGTGGTCAAAACCTTCGGGAGATTATATAGTGAATTTTTACCGACCAAAAGAAGAATCGTGCAAGAAAACGGAGTCCGGAGAGCACACGAGGTGCCCACGAGGCAGGGGGCGCACCCAGGGGGGTAGGGTGCGCCCTCCACCCTCGTGGAAGCCTCGTGTCCTTTCCGGTCTGCTTCTTATTTTCCTATTTTCTTAAATATTCCAAAATGGAGAAAAATTGCCATTAGAACTGTTTTGGAGTTGGTTTACTTACCGTACCACGTACCTATTCCTTTTCGGAGTCTGAAACATTCTGGAAAGTGTCCCTTATGTATTCCTCCGGGGTTACGGTTTCAATAATATTAGTTTCAACACTTATAGGATTACCTAAGATATAATGCTTGATTCTTTCACCGTTCACCACCTTCGGATTTGTGCCTTCGAAGTTGTTGATTTTTATGGCACTGGAACAATAGACCTCCTCGATGATGTAAGGACCTTCCAATTTAGAGAGAAGTTTGCCTGCAAAAAATCTTAAACGAGAGTTGTATAGCAATACATAATCACCTACATTAAACTCACGTTTTTGTATCCTTTTATCATGCCATCTTTTAACCTTTTCTTTAAAAAGCTTGGCGTTTTCATAAGCCTGGGTTCTCCATTCATCAAGTTAGCTAATGTCAAAAAGCCTCTTCTCACCGGCAAGTTTGAAGTCATAGTTGAGCTCTTTAATAGCCCAATATGCCTTATGTTCTAATTCAATAGGTAAGTGACATGCTTTACCATAAACCATTTTATACGGAGACATACCCATAGGATTTTTATATGCAGTTCTATATGCCCATAATGCATCATCAAGTTTCTTGGACCAATTCTTTCTCGATCTATTGACAGTCTTTTGCAAAATTAATTTCATCTCTCTATTGCTAAGTTCTACTTGACCACTAGACTGTGGATGATATGGAGATGCAATTCTATGATTAACATCATACTTAGCAAGCATTTTACGAAAGGCACCGTGAATAAAATGTGAACCACCATCAGTCATTAAATATCTAGGGACTCCAAACCTCAGAAAAATAACTTCTTTAAGCATCTTAATAGAGGTGTTATGATCAGCACTACTAGTTGGGATAGCTTCTACCCACTTGGTAACGTAATCGACAGCAACTAAAATATGAGTTTACTCATTAGAGGAAGGAAAAGGTCCCATATAATCAAATCCCAAAACATCAAATGGTTCAATAATAAGTAAATAATTCATAGGCATTTCTTGACATCTACTAATATTACCAATTCTTTGACATTCATCACAAGACAAGACAAACTTACGGGCATCCTTGAAGAGAGTAGGCCAATAAAAACAGGATTGCGATACCCTGTGTGCAGTTTTATCTGCAGCATAGTGTCCTCCATAAGCTTCGGAGTGGCACTTGCGTAAGATCTGTTCATGTTCATGCTTAGGTACACAACGTCTAATAACATCATCTACTCCTTCTTTATAAATATGTGGGTCATCCCAGAAGTAATGTCTTAAATCATAGAAGAACTTTTTCTTTTGCTGGTATGTGAAACTAGGTGGTATAAATTTAGCAACAATGTAATTACCATAATCAGCATACCATGGAGCAGTACGAGAAGCATTTATGACATTTAATTGTTCATCAGGAAAGCTATCATCAATAGGTAGTGGGTCATCAAGAACATTCTCTAACCTGGACAAGTTGTCTGCAACGGGGTTCTCAGCTCCCTTTCTATCAATAATATGCAAATCAAATTCTTGTAGTAGGAGAACCCATCTAATAAGTCTAGGTTTAGCATCTTTCTTTTCCATAAGATATTTAATAGTGGCATGATCAGTGTGAATAGTTACTTTAGAATCAACAATATAAGGTCTAAACTGATCATAAGCAAATACAACCGCTAAGAATTCCTTTTCAGTAGTAGCATAATTTCTCTGGGCATTGTCTAGAGTTTTACTAGCATATTGAATAACATTTAATTTCTTATCAACTCTTGGTCCTAGAACAGCCCCCACAGCATAATCCCTAGCATCACACATAATTTCAAATGGTAAATTCCAATCAGGAGGTTGAACAATAGGTGCAAAAACCAAAGCTTTCTTAAGTATTTCCAATGCTTCTACACAATCATCATCAAACACAAAAGGAATATCTTTTTGTAATAGGTTAGTCAGAGGCCGGGAAATTTTTGAGAAGTCCTTAATGAACCTCCTATAAAAACTGGCATGACCAAGGAAACTTCTTATACCTTTGATGTCCTTGGGACACGGCATCTTTTCAATAGCATCAACCTTAGCTTTGTCAACTTCAATACCTCTTTCAGAAATTTTATGCCCCAAGACAATACCTTCATTAACCATAAAGTGGCACTTCTCCCAATTCAAGACAAGGTTAGTTTCTTCACATCTCTGCAAAACTCGATCAAGGTTGCTCAAGCAATCATCAAAATATGATTTTTAGTACCTTTATTTAATTTGTGGAAATCAATTACCATCCTATAACCTGTAATAATTCTTTGCAAAATCAATTCATCTGTATCATTAGGAACGACAGTAATACCTCCCGTCTTAGGGACGCAATGGACAGGACTTACCCACTGACTATCAGCAACAGGATAAATTATACCTGCCTCAAGGAGCTTTAATATTTCCTTTCTTACCACTTCTTTCATCTTAGGATTTAGCCGTCATTGGTGATCAATAACTGGTTTGGCATCTTTCTCTAGATTTATTTTGTGCTGACATAGAGTGGGACTAATTCCCTTAAGATCATCAAGAGTATATCCAATAGCAGCACGGTGCTTCTTCAGAGTTTTCAATAATCTCTCTTCTCCGTGCTCTGAAAGGTTAGCACTAATAATAACAGGATATATCTTCTTTTCATGAAGATAAGCAAATTTAAGAGTATCAGGCAATGTTTTAAGCTCAAACATGGGATCACCCTTGGGTGGAGGACGATGCCCTAGAATTTCAACAGGCAAGTTGTGTTTCAGAATAGGTCCTTGTTTAAAGAATACTTCATCTATTTCCCTTCTTTCGTTCATGAACATATCGTTTTCATGGTCTAGCAAATATTGTTCTAAAGGAACAATAGGAGGCACGGCAATAGAAGTAAGACCAATAATTTCATCTTTACTAGGCATTACTTTATCATGGGGTTATCTACGAAATTTAGCAAAACTAAACTCATGATACATATCCCCTAAACCAACAGAAACAATATCCTTATTGCAGTCTATCTTAGCATTAACAGTATTCAAGAAGGGTCTACCAAATATAATGGGACAAAAGTCATCTTGTGGGGAACCAAGAACAAGAAAATCAGCAGGATATTTAACTTTCCCACACAAAACTTCAACCTCTCTAACAATCCCAATCGGTGAAATAGTATCTCTATTGGCAAGCTTAATTGTAACATCAATCTCTTCTATCTCAGCAGGTGCAATATCATTCATAATTTCTTTGTATAAGGAATGAGGTATTGCACTTGCACTAGCACCCATATCACATAAGCCATGATAGCAATGATCTCCTATTTTAACAGAAATAACAGGCATGCCCACAACAGGTCTATGTTTATTTTTAGCATCAGGTCTGGCAATTCTAGCAGCTTCATTGGAGAAGTAAATAACATGCCCATCAATATTATCGGCCAGGAGATCTTTAACCATAGCAATTTTAGGTTCAACTTTAATTTGCTCAGGGGGTTTAGGTGTCTTAATATTACTTCTGTTAACCATGGTTGAAACTTTATGATGAGGACATCAATACCATTGTTACACCCACAACCCCTGCTGCTATACATACTGGACCAATTACTAGAGCTTGCGCACGCCGATTGAATTATCAGGTACTTTCGTTTCTTGGTAACTATTCTAATGTTCATGAGAATATGATGCTGCCTAAATTGGATACATTTGTTTTGCTTACAAATGAAGGGCCTAGCTTGGACAAGAAAGATGAACCTTGGAGCAAGTTCAAGCATGGAGATGATGGCATGCACAAGGGGAACAAGAACGGAGTTACAAGTGATGATTCCAGGACTTTAAAGCCACCATAATGAGTGCATGAAGCCTTGGACGAAATATACAAGATGCCACTTCATAAATTTCGTCCAGAGGCTACTCTAGGTGATGCTTCACCTTATTTTTGGGCTAGGCCCATGTAATTTCGAAATACTTGATTATAGGTTGTTTTTAGAGTCTGTATGTGTGGGGAAACAAGAGTTAAGGTTGGTTTCGGACCCCTCCTCCAAGGGCCACAAAATTCCCCCTCTCTCCTCCATATATACAGCCCTTAGGGCATCGTTTAGACTTTGGGTTTTGTTTAGATTAAAAGTTCGGCATAGCTGCAACTTCGCGTACTTCATTTGTGTTCAACGACCAGACCAAGGCATCACAGAACCCCACCTTGATCAATAAAGCTTTCATCTTATATTCGCAATATCCAGATTGCAATCTCAATTTCTTGCTTCTTCTTCGTTTGCTCATAGGAAACAGACCCTCGTGGTCAGGTTGATTGTGCTCCGGCGTGGTCAATAACCCCTCGGAAGTTGGTTTAGCGATTGCTAAGGTGCGACGTCTCGCACATTCGTAGTCGGATCATCAAGGTCGACTCCCACAGAAAACGATAGCCACCATCTCATAGAAACATCGGGACTCCTTCGCCTCTATTAAGTGGTATCAGATTTCCAGGTTGCTCGGTGAGATTTTACAGTTTTTCGTAGTTTAGATCGAGTATGTTCTTCATACCTATAGTCCACGAAAAAGCCAAAAAACAAATTAGGGTTAGTTCATCCTATCCGAACCAATCTGAGCCTTTGCATAATCTTTTCTGTATTTGCTTTGTTGAATTTGCGGTTGCATCATCGTGTCAAGTTGCTGGTCTTAGCATCTAGTCCTTTATCGAGTTCTGTTCACAGGTTGTCACGTCGCCGCTGCCATATATCACCACCGCATCATCATCATCGCTGCTGCCATATACCACCACCGCACCAACTTCATCGCCGCTGCCATATACCACCACCACATATTCACCACCAATCTGAGTCCATATACGCCACCAAATATCAGTCGCCATCACGCCAATCCGAGTCCACTTGCAACATATATCTGCCACCAGTCTGAGTTCCACCAGATTCATCTCCGCCACCAGTCTGAGATTCCACCAGATTCATCTCCGCCACCAGTCCTAGTCCGAGTCCAGTAATTGTTGATTTCTTTTCGATTTCCATATCACGCGATACTCTGAGTCGTGACAAAGTAGGACTCCCCAACTTTCGAGCCATCCACAGAAGAAAAATAGTTCCAAACTAAAAAAACTAAGTCTGGAAAATTCTGGCTAGGCAGTTTTTAGGACATTTGTAGACTTTTTCGAGAAAAAGAAATGATGCGGAGCAAAAAAAGAGGAAAAAAGTGCAAAAAAAGTGAAAAAAAATCAGAGTGTGCTCCTCCCTTGTTACATGCAGCGCCGTGATTTTGTTAGTGTTCTAGGCTCGCATCTCTATTACGGTCTAGCCTAGGACCAGCACAGTACCATCGTTGAGCGTTTATTCAACTTTGCATATCTGAATTGATTATTGCTGACCCCTTTTGCTACCATATTATAAGCCTTCCCAGCTCCACATACATCTACGTCGTGCGTTTGACTCTCCCTGGTAATCGCTCTATCCAAGCTTTGAGAATTTTGACTACAACGGTTGCTGATCACCACCTGCTGCTTGATAAGAACTGGTAAGAATTTGAGATTCGCTTGACGGATTTGTGACTGTCCACCACTTACTAGTAGTCCGTAGGATCATATTCTTGTGTGTTTCTATTGCTGCTAACCATGGCAGGATCACAAGCCGACGAGACTGACTGGGAGAACATGACAAACAAAGAGTTACATGATAAGTTTCAGCAAACGATGAGTGGACAGGTGGAAGATGTGCTAAATAGATTTGAAGAGGCCACGGAGAAGATAGATGGCATTGAGAAGGCGTTCGAAACAAAGCTCGATAACAAGTTTAATGAATTGCTCGCGCGTCTTCCACCGCCCGCTGCACCTGTCGCACCTCTACAACAACAACAACAACAACAACGTCTTCCAAATCAAGTGGGACGAGCACAACGCGTTCCCATTGAGCCTGGTCAAACTTCTGGTGCTGCTGTACCTACTATTGGTGCTTTTGTAGCTCCTGCTGCTACTGCAGAGGTGGAGGACCATTACAAGGATGAGGTTGAGCAAAATCAGAACTACGTGCAACCACCAGCACCACCACCACCAGGTCGTCCTCATGCATATCATCGCAACGGTAGGGCTGCACCACCACCTGAGGTACGAGATCATGACGATCTTCCTAAACTAAAATTGAATATTCCACCATTTGAGGGTAGATATGTTCTTGATATATATCTTGGGAGTTAGAAACTGAACAATGTTTTACATGTTTACAATATCCTGAGGAGAGACGTGTTCCTGCTGTTGTTTGTGCTTTCACTAGTTTTGCATGTGTTTGGTGGTCTGAACATTGTAGATTATATCCATTCCAGCTACTTGGGCTGCTTTGAAAGCTGATATGCGTACTCGTTGGGCTCCACCTTATTATCAACGTGAATTACTTCAAAAATTGTAGCGCTTAAGACAAGGAAAAAATTCTGTAGAAGAATATTATCAGGAATTACAAACTGGCATGATTATATGTGGTATTGTTGAGGAGAATGAAGCTATGCTTGCATATTTTATGGGTGGATTAAATAGAGAGATTCAGACCATTCTAGAGTATAAGGAGTATACTAATATCACTCGTTTATTCCATCTTGCTTGTAAAGCTGAGCGTGAAGTGCAGGATCGACAGGCATTGGCACGAACTAACTTTTTTACAGGTCAATCTTCATCATGGACACCACGTGCATCCTCTACTTCCACTGCACCAGCACCTCCATCAGGTGCCACCTCAAGCCGTGATGCAAGAAAGCAGGCACAACCACCACTATCTGCCAAGAGCACACCTGCCGGGACTGCGCAGAGCTCTTCTTCAATGGCATCAACAGGGCACACAAGTGATATTATTTGTCGTTGTTGTAAGGGAAGAGGACATTTTGCGAGAGAATGCAAATATCAGCGTGTGATGATTGCTACTGAGGATGGTGGGTATGAGTCCGCTAGTGACTATGATGAGGAGACTTTGGCTCTTATTACACATGAAGAACACGGCGGAGATGATTCTGATCATGAGACGCAATACATGGTTGCTGAAGATGCTGACGGGTATGAATGTTTAGTTGCTCAACGTGTTTTAGTGTGCAAGTTACACAAGCTGAGCAAAATCAGAGGCATAATTTGTTCCATACGAAGGGAGTTGTGAAGGAACGTTCTGTTCACGTCATCATAGATGGAGGGAGCTACAACAACTTGGCTAGCATGGAGATGGTTGAGAAGCTATCTCTCACCACAAGACCTCATCCACATCCTTACTACATCCAATGGTTCAACGACAACGGCAAGGTTAAGGTAACATGTATTGTTCGTGTGCATTTTAGTATCTCTACATATGCTGATTATGTTGATTGTGATGTGGTACCTATGCATGCATGTTCCTTATTACTTGGTAGACCATGGCAATTTGATAAAAATTCTGTACACCATGGTCGAATCAATCAGTATACTCTTGTTCATAAGGACAAAAATATTACTTTGCTTCCTATGACTCCTGATTCCATTTTGAAAGATGATACTAATAGAGCTAATGAAGCAAAATAGGAGCAAAATAAGAGTGAAAACCAGATTGTGGCAAAAGAATTTGAGCAACAAATGAAGCCTAATAAGAAACCATCTAGTGTTGCTTCTGAAATTAAATTGAAAAGTGCATGTTTACTTGCCACCAAATCTGATATTGATGATCTGGATTTTAGCAAATTTGTTTGCTATGCTTTTGTGTGCAAAAGAGGCATTATTTTCATTCGAGGACGTGCCTTCCTCTTTGCCTCCCGCTGTCACTAATATTTTGCAGGAGTTCTCTGACGTCTTTCCACAAGACGTGCCACTGGGATTACCACCTATTCGAGGGATTGAGCATCAAATTGACTTAATTCCCAGTGCATCATTACCCAACCATGCACCATACCGTACCAATCCAGAGGAGATGAAGGAGATTATGCATCAAGTACAAGAGCTTCTCGACAAAGGTTATATACGTGAATCCCTTAGTCCTTGTGCTGTTCCTATCATTTTAGTGCCAAAAAAGGATGGTGCGTTGTGTATGTGCATTGATTGTAGAGGCATTAATAATATTACTATTCGTTATCGTCATCCTATTCCCAGGCTAGATGATATGCTTGATGAATTGAGTGGCTCTACAATATTCTCCAAAGTTGATTTGCATAGTGGATACCATCAAATTCGTATGAAATTAGGAGATGAATGGAAAACAGCATTTAAAACTAAGTTTGGATTATATGAGTGGTTAGTCATGCCTTTTGGGTTAACTAATGCACCTAGTACTTTCATGAGATTAATGAATGAAGTTTTACGTGCTTTCATTGGACGATTTGTGGTGGTTTACTTTGATGACATATTGATTTATAACAAATCTTTGGAGGAACATTTGGAACATTTACGTGTTGTTTTTATTGCTCTACGTGATGCATGTTTGTTTGGTAACCTTGGGAAGTGCACCTTTTGCACCGACCGAGTATCTTTTCTTGGCTATGTTGTTACTCCACAGGGAATTGAAGTTGATAAAGCCAAGATTGAAGCTATTGAGAGTTGGCCGCAACCCAAAACGGTCACACAAGTGAGGAGTTTTTTTGGCCTCGCTGGTTTCTATAGGCGTTTTGTGAGAGATTTCAGCACCATTGCTGCACCTCTCAACGATCTTACAAAGAAGGATGTGCCTTTTGTTTGGGGTACCGCACAGGAAGAAGCCTTCATGGTATTGAAAGATAAGTTGACACATGCTCCTTTACTCCAACTTGCTGATTTTAATAAGACTTTTGAGCTTGAATGTGATGCTAGTGGAATTGGATTAGGAGGTGTGTTATTACAAGATGGAAAACCTGTTGCATACTTTTCTGAAAAATTGAGTGGGCCTAGTCTGAACTATTCTACTTATAATAAAGAATTATATGCTCTTGTTCGGACCTTCGAAACATGGCAACATTATTTATGGCCCAAGGAATTTGTTATACATTCTGATCATGAATCTTTGAAACACATTAAAAGTCAAGCAAAACTGAACTGTAGACATGCTAAATGGGTTGAATTCATTGAGACTTTCCCTTATGTCATTAAACATAAGAAGGGTAAAGAAAATGTTATTGCTGATGCATTATCTTGTCGTTATACTATGCTTTCACAACTTGACTTTAAAATATTTGGTTTGGAGACCATCAAAGATCAATATGTGCATGATGCTGAATTTAAAGATGTATTGCAGAATTGTAAGGAATGGAAAACTTGGAACAAGTCCGTTCTTAACGATGGATTTGTGTTTCGTGCTAACAAGCTATGCATTCCAGCTAGCTCCGTTCGTCTTTTGTTGTTGCAGGAGGCGCATGGATGAGGATTAATGGGACACTTTGGCGTGAAGAAGACGGAGGACGTACTTGCTACACATTTCTTTTGGCCAAAGATGATATGGGATGTTGAGCGTTTTGTTGCTTGCTGCACTACATGTCAAAAAGCTAAGTCACGACTCAATCCTTATGGTTTATATATGCCTTTGCCTGTACCTAGTGTTCCTTCGGAGGATATATCTATGGACTTTGTTTTAGGTTTACCTCGAACAAAGAAGGGGAGGGATAGCATATTTGTTGTCGTGGATAGGTTCTAAAAAATGGCACACTTTATACCATGTCATAAAAGCGATGATGATGTTAATGTTGCTGATTTGTTCTTTCGTGAAATTATTCGCTTGCATGCTGTGCCAAATACTATTGTTTCAGATCGTGATACTAAATTTCTTAGCCACTTTTGGAGATGTTTATGGGCTAAGTTGGGGACTAAACTGCTTTTTAGTACTACTTGTCACCACCAAACTGATGGACAAACTGAAGTGGTCAATAGGACATTTTCTACTATGCTTAGGGTTGTTTTGAAGAATAATAAGAAAATGTGGGAAGAATGCTTGCCTCATATAGAATTTGCTTATAATCGTTCATTGCATTCTACTACTAAGATGTGCCCTTTTGAAATTGTGTGTGGTTTCCTACCTCATGCACCTATTGATTTGTTGCCTCTTCCATCTTCGGAGAAGGTTAATTTTGATGCTAAAGAACGCGCTGAATTGATTTTAAAAATGCATGAGTTAACTAAGGAAAACATTGAGCGTATGAATGATAAATATAAACTTGCTGGAGATAAGGGTAGAAAACATGTTGTGTTTGCACCTGGAGATCTTGTTTGGTTACATTTGCGTAAGGATAGACTTCCTAATTTGTGCAAATCAAAGCTAATGCCACGTGTTGATGGTCCTTTTAAGGTGTTAGAGAAAATAAATGATAATGCATATAAACTTGAGCTGCCTGCAGATTTTGGGGTTAGTCCCACTTTTAACATTGCAGATTTGAAGCCTTATTTGGGTGAGGAAGATGAGCTTTCGTCGATGATGACTTCATTGCAAGAAGGGGAGGATGATGAGGACATCAATACCATTGTTACACCCACAGCCCTTGCTGATATACATACTAGACCAATTACTAGAGCTCGCGCACGCCAATTGAATTATCAGGTACTTTCCTTTCTTGGTAACGATTCTAATGTTCATGAGAATATGATGCTGCCTAAATTGGATACATTTGTTTTGCTTACAAGTGAAGGGCCTAGCTTGGACAATAAATATGAACCTTGGAGCAAGTTCAAGCATGGAGATGATGGCATGTGCAAGGGGAACAAGAACGGAGTTACAAGTGATGATTCCAGGACTTTGAAGCCACCATAATGAGTGCCTGAAGCCTTGGACAAAATATACAAGATGACACTTCATAAATTTCATCTAGAGGCTATTCTAGGTGATGTGTCACCTTATTTTTGGGCTAGGCCCATGTAATTTCGAAATACTTGATTATAGGTTGTTTTTAGAGTCCGTATGTGTGGGGAAAAAGAGTTAGGGTTGGTTTCGGACCCCTCCTCCAAGGGCCACGAAATTCCCCCTCTCCCCTCCATATATACAGCCCTTAGAGCATCGTTTAGACTTTGGGTTTTGTTTAGATTAAATGTTCGGCATAGCTGCAACTTCGCGTACTTCGTTTGTGTTCACCAACCAGACCAAGGCGTCACAGAACCCCACCTTGATCAATAAAGCTTTCATCTTATATTCGCAATATCCAGATTGCAATCTCAATTTCTTGCTTCTTCTTCGTTTGCTCACAGGAAATAGACCCTCGTGGTCAGGTTGATCGTGCTCCGGCGTGGTCAATAACCCCTCGGAAGTTGGTTTAGCGATTTCTAAGGCACGATGTCTCGCACGTTCGTAGTCGGATCGTCAAGGTCGACTCCCATAGAAAACAATAGCCACCATCTCATCAAAACATCGGGACCCCTTCGCCTCTATCACTTTAGCATGATCCTTTATTCTAACAGGGAAAGGTGGCTTCTCAATATAAGCAGCAGGAACAACAGGAGCATTATAAGTGATAGAAGTTTCTTCAACTTCAATAGGTGCAACTACTTTTACTTCAATGGGAGGATTATATTTAAACCACTTTTCCTTAGGGAGATCAACATGAGTAGCAAAGGATTCACAGAAAGAAGCTACTATCTTAGAGTCAAGTCCATATTTAGTGCTAAATTCACGGAAAGCATTGGTATCCATAAAAGATTTAACACAATCAAACTTTGGTGTTATACATGACTTCTTACCTTCGTCGAGGTCCCAATCTTCAGAGTTGAGTTTAATTCTTTCCAATAAATCCCATTTGAATTCAATAGTCTTCATCATAAAAGATCTAGTACAAGAAGTATCGAGCATGGAGCGATTACTGAGAGAAAGCCGAGCATAAATTTTTTGAATAATCATTTCTCTTGAGAGATCATGATTGGGGCATGAATATAACATTGACTTAAGACTCCCCCGAGATTGATCGATGCTTTCTCCTTCGCGAGGCCAAAAATTATATATATAATTACAATCCCGATGAACAAGATGCATAGGATAAAACTTCTGATGAAATTCCAATTTCAATCGCTTGTAGTCCCATGATCCCATATCATCACATAGCCTATACCATGTCAATGCCTCTCCCTCCAAAGATAAAGGGAAGACCTTCTTCTTGATAACATCCTCGGGCATACCTGCAAGCTTAAATAATCCAAAAACTTCATCCACATAGATTAAGTGTAAATCAGGATGCAATGTTGCATCTCCTGCAAAAGGATTAGCTAGCATTTTCTTTATCATACCCGAAGGGATTTCAAAGTAAACATTTTCAGTAGGTTCAGTAGGTTGAGGAGCAACTCTTTGCTCTACTGGTCGGGGTGAAGATACCCCAAACAAGCCCCTCAAAGGATTATGTTCCATAGTAACAAGTGACAGTAAATTTCAGCACACTATATAAATTTTTCCTTACCAAATTCCTCCTACCAAAGGCGCTTCACTGCCCGGCAACGGCACTAGAAAAGAGTCTCGATGACCCACAAGTGTAGGGGGTCTATCGTAGCCTTTTTGATAAGTAAGAGTGTCGAACCCAACGAGGAGCAGAAGGAAATGATAAGCAGTTTTCAGTAAGGTGTTCTCCGCAAGCACTGAAATTGTCGGTAATAGATAGTTTGTGATAAGGTAATTTGTAATGAGTAGTAAGTAATAAATTTAAATAAGATGCAGCAATATGGCCCAATCCTTTTTGTAGCGAAGGAAAAGCCTGTACAAACTCTTATATGAAGGAAAGCGCTCCCGAGGACACATGGGAATTATCGTCAAGCTAGTTTTCATCACGTTCATATGATTCACGTTCGGTACTTTGATAATTTTATATGTGGGTGGACTGGTGCTTGGGTACTGCCCTTACTTGGACAAGCATCCCACTTATGATTAACCCCTATTGCAAGCATCCGCAACTACAACAGAAGTATTAAGGTAAACCTAACCATAGCATGAAACATATGGATTCAAATCAGCCCCTTACGAAGCAATGCATAAACTAGGGTTTAAGCTTTTGTCACTCTAGCAACCCATCATCTACTTATTACTTCCCAATGCCTCCCTCTAGGCCCAAACAATGGTGAAGTTTCATGTAGTCGGCATTCACATGACACCACTAGAGGGATGACAACATACATCTCATCAAAATATCGAACGAATACAAAATTCACATGACTACTTATAGCAAGACTTCTCCCATGTCCTCAGGAACAAACGTAACTACTCACAAAGCATATTCATGTTCAAAATCAGAGGGGTATTAATATGCATAATGGATCTGAACATATGATCTTCCACCAAGTAAACCAACTAGCATCAAGTACAAGGAGTAATCAACACTACTAGCAACCCACAGGTACCAATCTGAGGTTTGGATACAAAGATTGGAAACAAGAGATGAACTAGGGTTTGAGATGAGATGGTGTTGATGAAGATGTTGATGGAGATTGACCCCCTCCCGATGAGAGGATCGTTGGTGATGACGATGGTGATGATTTCCCCTTCCCGGAGGGAAGTTTCCCCGACAAAACAGCTCCGCCGAAGCCCTAGATTGGTTCCGCCAAGGTTCCGCCTCGTGGCGGCGGAGTTTCGTCCCGTGAGCTTGCTTATGATTTTTTCCAGGGTAAAAGACTTCATATAGCAGAAGATGGTCATCAGAAGGCCACCAGGGGGCCCACGAGGCAGGGGGCGCGCCAAGGGGGGTAGGGCACGCCCCCCACCCTTGTGGCCAGGGTGTGGGCCTCCTCTAGAACTTTCTCCGCTTAGTATTTTTTATTAATTCAAAAAATGACTTATGTGAAGTTTCAGGACTTTTGGAGCTGTGCAGAATAGGTCCCTAATATTTGATCCTTTTCCAGCCCAGAATCCCAGCTGTCGGCATTCCCCAACTTCATGTAAACCTTGTAAAATAAGAGAGAATAGGCATAAGTATTGTAGCATAATGTGTAATAACAGCCCATAATGCAATAAATATCGATATAAAAGCATGATGCAAAATGGACGTATCAACTCCCCCAAGCTTAGACCTCGCTTGTCCTCAAGTGAAAGCTGAAATCGAAAAATATGTCCACATGTTTAGAGATAGAGGTGTCGATAAAATAAAATACGGACATGGGGGCATCATGATTATTCTTAGAATAGCAACATATATATATATATATTGTCATATGATCTCTTATGCTAGGGTAACAAATCAATTACAATTTCAAGTGTGAATCATAAACTTCATTGAGAACCAACAAACTCTAATCTCAGTCACTGAGGCAACTGCAATTTATCATAACATAGGAAAGAGTCAATATAAGAGAGATTTTCAGCGAATCCACATACTCAACTAACATTTAGTCTTTCATAATTGCTAACAATCATGTGATATTTATGGTTATGAAGTTTTAGTCGGACACAGAGAAAGATAGGGGCTTATAGTTTTGCCTCCCAACATTTTACCTCAAGGGTAATGACAACAATAATAGTTCATGAAAACTCACATCCAATTGGCTATATATATCAAGATCTTTCCAACACATTGTGCTTTCCGAAGGATAAAATGTAAAAAGAAAAGGTGAATATCACCATGACTCTTTGCATGAAGTATAAGACAAGAATAAAAGATAGGCCCTTCACAGAGGGAAGCAGAGGTTGTCATGCGCTTTTATGGTTGGATGCACGAAATCTTAATGCAAAAGAACGTCACTTTATATTGCCACTTGTGATGTGGACCTTTATTATGCAGTTTGTCGCTTTTATTTCTTCCACATCACAAGATCGTATAAAGCTTATTTTCTCCACATTAATAAGTCATGCATATTTAGAGAGAAATTTGTATTGCTTGCACCGATGACAACTTACTTGATGGAACTCAATCCATAGGTAGGTATGGTGGACTCTCATGGAAAAACTGGTTTTAGGGATATTTGGAAGCACAAGTAGTATCTCTACTTGGTGCAAAGAAATTGGCTAGCAAGAGAGGGAAAGGCAAGCTCAACATGTTGGATGATCCATGACAATATAATTTATCTTAGATGCAAGAAAACATAACCCATTACGTTGTCTTCCTTGTCCAACGTCAACTCGATAGCATGTCATACTTTAATGAGTGCTCACAATTATAAGAGATGTCCAAGATAGTATATTTATATGTGAACCTCTCTTTCTTTATTACTTCCTATTAATTGCAACGATGACCAAATCTATGTTTGTCAACTCTCAACAACTTTTATTCATCATACTCTTTATATGTGAAGTCATTACTCTCCATAAGATCCATATGATCTCTTTATTTCATTTTATTTCTTCGCTTTTAGTTTATTCCCTCTAGATCATAGCAAAATAATCAAGCCCTTGACTAAACACTAATCTTTATTATAACTCGCGGACTCGATTGCATAGGAAGATCATAAAGCAAAACTCACAACTAGATCATACTAAAACTTTATTCAACTAGATCAAGATATTATCAAATGGATCGAACTAAGAAAATGGTAAAGATAAAAGTGATGGTGATACAAGACCGGGGCACTCCCCCAAGCTTGGCAGTTGCCAAGGGGAGTGCCCATACCCATGTGTTTATGTCTCCCTCTTTGTAGGTGGTGATGTGATATTCTTGGCGATGATGCCCCTCAAGATACGATTCTCTTCTTCAAGCTTATTGACTTGCTGCTTGAGGCCCATTATTTCTTTTCGGAGCTTGCCTATGATGGCTAAAGATCCTTTCACCCATGGATGTTTCATGGCCGCGGGAGAACAAGTAACACTCTTTTTCATATTTTCATACGAAAGAAATCTAACATTGGAAGGGATAACCGAGTTTGGGATGGCTGAGCTCTGTAGTTCCCCCATCGTGAATCCAGGTCGGAAACGAGAAGTAACTTCTTGATCCTCTTCCATGGCATCTATCCTTTTCAAGTCGGCCTCCATCTCTTCTTCCGTGGATGGCCCAAAGTGGTCAGCATTTGTAGCGACCAGACCTCAAACGGTCCAATCTCTGTGCTCAGGTGTCATCCCTGGATCAGTAATGCTGACACCACACAGTACTTGAAGGATTTATAACAGAGTAGCAATCACACACTTATTACATAGAATGTCTCTAAAGAGAACTTATTATAATAAATATGGCTTAAGGCCATCCAATAACGATGACAGCGGAAGGCTTGGAAGATAAGTGAGTCCATCAACTCCAACGGCATCACTAAGTATAGAACCACGACCTAAAAACACCTTAATCGTCGTCTGAAAAGTCTACAACATTAACGTTGCAGCCCAAAACGGGTCAGCACATGGAATATGCTGGCAAAATAACACATAGAGAGTAATGGAATGAAATAGGCTATTCTATATGCATATTTGGCTGGTGGAAAGCTCTATGGTTATAGTTTTGCGTAAAGCCAATTTTTCCCTACTGCAAAGGAATAAATTTTATTTAACTATCATGGTAGTTGTTAAACATTGAGAATGGTTGACAGCATTCTCAATCCCAATTAAGCATCATCATTAAACAAAACCCAACAAAATTAATTTTGGAGTAACATGTTGAGATTCACATGATAATCTAGGTACTAGATACTCAAGATGTCCATGACCGGGGACACGGCTAATCATGATTAGTTTATACACTCTGCAGAGGTTTGCGCACTTTTCCCCACAAGACTCGATCGCCTCCGTTTGGTTTCTCGCACTACATGGTGTTTCAGAAGACGGATGACCGAGACATGGTCTTTCAGAAGCGCTAGCACCTTACGATCGGGTAGACCGTTACACCTACTTTCCCCTACATCTGCTAGTCTACCACTGTAAGAGTTCGCACAACTTAATCAATTATGCTAGAGCCCATAATAGCTTGTGGCTGCACACGGAAGTTTCTAGCATGAATAATCTCGTGATCCCTTTGAGCCTGGGTGGCGGTCCAAAAGAAAAACAGGGAATCGCTGGAATACCCAGGTGCCTTAATCCACCCAGATGTGTGTTTAAGTTGCCACCTTAAATAAACCATTAATTAACAATCTCACATCTGTCATGGATACACTCACCCAATCCACGTCTACTAGCATAGCATGGCATAATAAGCAAACGTAGAAGTAACTCCCAAAGGTTACAGGTAATAGGTACTACCTCAACTACTTCCCAAACCCACAATTTAATTAGATCCTAATCATGCAATGTGTGAGGATTGATCTAATGCAATAAAACTGGGTAGAGGGAAAGCATGATCAAAGTGTTACTTGCCTTGCTGATGATCCGGGAAACCTAGCAATTCGAAGTAGCAAGCGGCGCACTCCGGGTACTCTATCGCAAACAAACAAGCATACAATAAGTACTCAACTAATGCACAGGTAAAACTCAAATAAGAGATCTAGCCAGAAAGTTCAACTTAAGAACTTTGGTTGGCAAAAAGAATCAAATCGACGAAGCAACGAAAGACAAACGGCAAAAGAAACAAGCTTCATTTACTATTCTGGATCTAGGGAAAAAAATTTACAGTGGCAAAAACTTGTTTGAGTTGGCTAAACGGAAAGAGGGTTTCGAGACGAAACTCCAGGCGCCTGAATCGCCTGATTCCGATAAACGAGCGAAAAGTTAGACTAAAACGAAAATCGGATTAGAAATCGCGATCTGAAAAATCGCGGATTTAATCCGACAAAAAGAAAAACAACGAACCTTCGTTAGAACGAACGAATGGACGAACGCTCGCTAATTAAATAAACTGGAAAACCGGTCTATTTAAAAAAACCGAAACTAAAAAACGAACAAAACCGTCGGAAAACCAAACGGTTTTTCGAAAAAAAACCAGTGGCGGCGAGACAACCTCCGGCGGCGGATCCGGAGGCGGCGATGTCGGCGGCGGCGGCGCCCCAGCGGGTGGCGCGGCGGTGCGGCGGCAGCGCGGCGGCGGCGGCGGCTAGGGGCGGCTAGGGCTTTGGCGGGGGCCTCGGGGCGCTATAAAAAGGCCCAGCCAGGAGGAGTCCTGGCCGGTTACGGCCCAAGGTTGGTTCGGACCCCTTTTTGAAAAAAATAATTACGACCAGAAAAAAACAAAAGGAATACTAAACGGACTCCAAAAATCCCGAAATAAATTGTCCCCGACTTCTCAAATCAAGCCGCACAGGATGAACATTTATTTGGGGCCTAAATGTAATTTTGATAAACATACGTTTTTCCTAAATTCAAATAAAATAGCAAATAAAACCAAATAAAATCGTATTTGATTTTTTTATAAAATCCCCAATATTTCTTTATTTTGGGAAAATCATTTTATTCCCTCTCTCATAATTTTTATAATAGAAATGATTGAACATAAAATAAATAAAATCAAATGATCCTATTTTCAAAATTTGAGACAACTCAAATATGAAAATAACAAAATCCCCAACTCTCTCCGAGGGTCCTTGAGTTGCGTGAAATTTCTAGGATCAACCAAAATGCAATAAATATAATATGCAATGATGATCTAGTGTATAACATTCCAAATTGAAAATTTGGGATGTTACAAACCTACCCCCCTTAAGATGAATCTCGCCCTCAAGATTCGGGTTGGCTAGAAAATAGGTGAGGGTGGTCCTTCAGCAAATCTTCCTCTCATTCCCAGGTGGCTTCATCCTCCGTGTGGTGGCTCCACTGAACCTTGAAAAACTTGGTAACCTTACTGCGGGTGACTCGACTGGCATACTCTAGAATCTTAACTGGTTTCTCCTCATAGGTCAAATCACTGTCCAACTGAATTGCTTCCAGTGGTACCGTATCTCTCAGCGGTATATCAGCCAATTCTGCGTGGCACTTCTTCAACTGGGATACATGGAACACGTCATGAACTCCTGACAATCCTTCGGCAATTCCAACTTATAGGCAACTTCTCCCATATGCTCCAAAACTTTGTATGGGCCTACAAAATGTGGCACTAACTTTCCCTTAACTCCAAAGCGCTTAACTCCTCGAAGTGGTGATACTCGAAGATAAACTCGGTCTCTGACTTCGTAAACTGTCTCCTTGCGTTTAGAATCTGCATAACTCTTCTGCCTGGATTGAGCTCCCTTGAGCCTATCGCGAATCAATTTCACTTTCTGTTCAGACTCCTTTATCAGATCCGGTCCAAACAACTGGCCATCTCCAACTTCATCCCAAGAGAATGGGGTCCTGCACCTTCTTCCATACAAGGCTTTGAAAGGGGCCATCTTCAAACTGGATTGATAGCTGTTGTTGTAAGAGAACTCTGCATACGGCAAATTCTCGTCCCAGCTAGATCCGTAATCTAGCGCACAAGCTCTTTGCATATCCTCCAAAATTTGATTGACTCTCTCAGTCTGTCCATCTGTCTGCGGGTGGAAAGCTGTGCTAAACTCCAGTCTGGTACCCAAAGTTTCATGCAACTGATTCCAGAACATTGAGGTAAATTGGGTTCCTCTATCTGATACTATGCTCCTTGGAACTCCAGGCAGACAAACGATTCTAGTCATGTATATCTTTGCCAACTTTGCACTGGTATAGGTAGTCTTCACTGGAATGAAATGAGCTACCTTTGTCAAACGATCGACTACAACCCATATCGATTCATAGCCTGAACGTGTTCTGGGCAATCCTGTAATAAAATCCATGCCTAGCTTATCCCACTTCCATTCGGGTATCGGCAATGGCTGTAGCAATCCGGCTGGCTTTTGATGCTCTGCCTTTACTCTCTGACATACATCACAAACTGCTACATATTCCGCAATATCGTTCTTCATTCCGGTCCACTAGAAAATATCCTTCAAATCCAAATACATCTTGGTATTTCCTGGGTGAATCGAATAGGGTGAATCATGGGCCTTTTGTAAAATTAACTTCCGGATCTCCGAATCATTAGGCACATAAACACGGTGTTCAAACCATAAGGTATCGTGCTCATCTTCACGAAATCCCTTAGCTTTTCCTTTGCTCATTTTCTCCTTAATAGAGGCAATCTCCTTGTCAGTCTTTTGAGCTTCTCTGATCTTATCCATCAACGTAGACTGAATCTCCAATGCTGCAACATAGCCTCTTGGAACTATTTCCAAATATAGCTCCCGAAGATTTTCGGCTAACTCCCTTGGTAAATCTCCCGTCATTAGGGTGTTGACATGGCTCTTACGGCTCAACGCGCCAGCTACTACATTAGCCTTTCCGGGGTGATAATGCAATTTCATATCATAATCCTTGATGAGCTCCAACCATCTCCTTTGTCTGAGGTTCAACTCCTTTTGTGTGAAAATATACTTCAAACTCTTGTGATCCGTGTACACCTCGCAATGGTTTCCAATCAGAAAATGTCTCCAAGTCTTCAATGCATGCACTACGGCTGCTAACTCCAAATCATGCGTAGCATAATTCAACTCATGGGGCTTAAGCTGTCGTGAGGCATATGAAACAACTCTTCCTTCCTGCATAAGAACTGCTCCAAGTCCTCGACGTGAAGCGTCACAATACACCTCATAATCCTTGGTCTGATCCAGTAAAATCAACACTGGTGAGGTAACCAAACGTTTCTTCAACTCCTGGAAACTAGCCTCACACTCCTCAGTCCATTTGAACTTGGTATCCTTCTTCAACAACTCCGTCATAGGCTTCACAATCTTTGAGAAATTCTCAATAAACCTCCGGTAGTATCCTGCGAGTCCAAGAAAACTCCGGATCTCTCCAACTGTGGTTGGTGCTTCCCACTTGGTCACGATATCAACTTTAGTGGGATCTACTGCTATACCTTCTCTGGATATAACGTGTCCGAGAAATCCAACTTCCTTCAACCAAAACTCACATTTGCTAAACTTGGCATATAACTGATGTTCTCTGAGCTTTCAAAGAACCAAACGCAAATGCTCCTTATGCTCCTCTTCATTCTTCGAGTAAACTAGGATATCATCAATGAACACTACGATGAACTTATCCAAGAACTCCATAAACACTTTGTTCATCATGTTCATAAAATATGCAGGTGCGTTAGTCAGACCAAATGACATAACGGTATACTCGTACAGCCCATACCTGGTGGTAAAAGCTGTCTTAGGTATATCTTGTTCTCGAATCTTCAACTGGTGGTATCCTGATCGCAGATCGATCTTGGAAAATACCTTAGCTCCTTGCAATTCGATCAAACAGATCATTGTTCATTGGTAGTGTATACTTGTTCTTGATGGTTACTTCATTCAATCCTCGATAATCAACAACCATCCTTAACGATCCATCCTTCTTCTCCACTAGAAGTACTGGCGATCCCCAAGGCGACGAACTTGGGCGAATGTATCCTTTATCCAGTAACTCCTTAATTTGCTTCTTAATTTCCACCAAATCCTTTGCGGGCATCCTATATGGTCTCTTTGATATTGGCCCTGTGCCTGGCAAAAGCTCAATCAAAAACTCAATATCTCTATCCGGTGACATGCCTGGCAACTCTTCTGGAAATACTTCGGGGAAATCCTTCACTACTGGTACTTCCTCCTGCACAACTCTTGTTAAACAATTTACTTGAGTCCTCTTCGGCACATGCCGGGATACATACTTGATCCTTCTCCCTTCTAGGGTGGTAAGCAAGATCGACTTACTGGCGCAATTGATGTTTCCTCCATACATCGACAACCAATCCATACCCAGAACTACATCCAAACCTTGTGACCAATATTATCAAATCCGAGGGGAACACATGCCTACCTATACTTAATGGCACTTGAAAACATCCTTGGCTAGCCATATACTCCGCTCCTGGTGAGCTTACTAACATAGGGGTTCTAAGAACTTTGGTGGGCAGGTTATACTTATGCACAAATCCCCTTGATATGTATGAATGCGATGCACTAGTATCGAAAAGAACAAGTGCAGTAAATGAGTTAACCAAAAACTTACCGATTACTGCATCCGGCTGCTCTTCGACCTCCTCCATGTTAACGTGGTTCACTTGTCCCCTATTGAAAGGGTTCGGCTTCTTCCCAGAGCTTCCATTGCCATTACCATTCTGTGATTCAGGACATTCATTGGCATAATGTCCGGTCTTCTGGCACTTAAAGCAAGTGACTTGGCTCAGGTCTCTCTTGGCTGGGGTCGATGGGTTGGTGCGGTTCTGGCCGTTGCTTCCTCCATTCCCATTACCATTCTTGGTACCATTGTGATTGTGCGAGCTACCTCCTCCATGGGTATGCTGAAAATGCCCTCTCGGTCTAGGGGTAAACATGGCTTCTGCTGAGCTCCTGAAGTGTGCTTCCCTTGTCCATACTTCATCTTGCGATTCTCAATCTGCTGCTGCTTCCCTTCAATCATGAGATCATGATCTACCAACTCCTGGTAATTGTTGAAGGTGGCTACCATCAACTGCATGCTCAACTCATCATTCAGTCCTTCCAGAAACTTCTCCTGCTTAGATGCATCCGTAGCAACGTCATCTGGGGCATAACGTGCTAATTTACTAAAGTCCTCCACATACTGGCCAACTATCCGTCCTCCTTGGTGCAAGTTGCGAAACTCTCGCTTCTTCATGGCCATAGCTCCAGCTGAAACATGGGCAGTTCGAAAAGCCTGCTGAAATTGGTCCCACGTGACAGTGTCGACAGGAAAAGTGGCTGTGAAATTCTCCCACCATGATGTTGCGGGTCCTTCAAGCTAGTGGGCGGCAAACTTCACCTTTTTCGCATCCGTGCATCCTGCTGTGGTCAACTCTCTAGCTGTCTTGCGGAGCCAATCATCTGCTACTATCGGCTCGGTGCTACTGGAAAACACCGGCAGATTCAGCCTAAGAAAACGGGCTAAGTGATCAACAGGTGGTGGTGGTGGTGGTGGGTTGTTGTTGTTGTTCCCTTGATTCTGATTCTGGACTAACAACTGCATCAATGTGTTCTGCTGCTGGATCAACTGGGTGAGCTCCGGTGGAAAGGTAAATCCGGGGTCACGTCTCGGAGGCATCTGAGGGTTTAGAAAAGATGAGATTTAAGAATAGAGGGGGTCTAAAGAGAAAACACTACCCATATGCACATGAGGCAAAAGCAAACAATTCACTTCATTCAATCAATCAAACAAGGGCATACAATCAATCTAATTATCGCAAAAGTGCTCGGACTACTATATTTACATGGTGGACTACTACTACTGATGTGGTGGTCTACTAGAAGTATTCTTCGGTTGCAGACTCCATTATATTTGCTCCAGCTTCATCCACATAGTCATCATCGCTATCATCTGGATCCGAGTCAGTGTTGTCGATGATGATGTAGTCTTCTGGGCGAATTTCCTTGGGTTCTTCGTCTTCTTCTACTGGTGTAGGGCCTCCCATAAATATTCCGATCTTCTTGATCAGATCGTCATTCTTTTCCACTAATACTTCGATTTCCTATTCATAATATTCACGTGTAGCCTTGAGTTCTTCCTCCAGTTCCTTGATTCTTGTCCTTGCCTTCTTCAGATCTATCATGTCAGCGCACATCTGGTTCTCCTGACATCGAATGTGCTGGTTTAACTCCTGGATAAAAGCTACGACTGATCTATCCTTTCTGGTGCTGATCATCTCCCAGTGCTCATCTCGGTGCCCACAAATCTGGTAGAAGTATCCTTGAGATCATTGCGGTAGACTTCTCCAATGCGTCCCATGGCGATGTGAGATGCCATGCTCTTTCCTAGACTCCAAGTTGGTGCATCAAAAGAAAACTCTATGGGCTCAGTGACTGGCATGAACGTCCTTCCTGGAACTTGAACTTGAATCATTCAGCGCTCTTCTTCAGGTAAAGTGGTGTTGTAGGTTCTGGTGAAGCTTGGTACTCCTATGTTCAGGTATCTAGTGACTTCCTTCAAGTGACGTCCAAAGGGTGTATCTTCATCCGGTTGCGTGAACTTGTTCCTTGCATCCACCATCCTAAAAGAGTAGAAAAGATGAGAAGTCAGAAAGAGAAGAGAGTGAGTAGTGATCTAGGTCTTTAGCTTAGTGGTCGTGTCCTACAGTCAGCGTGTGCTCTGATACCATCTTGTAGCGACCAGACCTCAAACGGTCCAATCTCTGTGCTCAGGTGTCATCCCTGGATCAGTATGCTGACACCACACAGTACTTGAAGGATTTATAACAGAGTAGCAATCACACACTTATTACATCGAATGTCTCTAAAGAGAACTTATTACAATAAATATGGCTTAAGGCCATCCAATAACAATGACAGCGGAAGGCTTGGAAGATAAGTGAGTCTATCAACTCCAACGGCATCACTGAGTATAGAACCACGACCTAAAAACACCTTAATCGTCGTCTGAAAAGTCTGCAACATTAACATTGCAGCCCGAAACGGGTCAGCACATGGAATATGCTGGCAAAATAACACATAGAGAGTAATGGAATGAAATAGGCTATTCTATATGCATATTTGGCTGGTGGAAAGCTCTATGGTTATATTTTTGCGTAAAGTCAATTTTTCCCTATTGCAAAGGAATGAATTTTATTTAACTATCATGGTAGTTGTTAAACATTGAGAATGGTTGACAGCATTCTCAATCCCAATTAAGCATCATCATTAAACAAAACCCAACAAAATTAATTTTGGAGTAACATGTTGAGATTCACACGATAATCCAGGTACTAGATACTCAAGATTTCCATAACCGGGGACACGGCTAATCATGATTAGTTTATACACTCTGCAGAGGTTTGCGCACTTTTCCCCACAAGACTCGATCGCCTCCGTTTGGTTTCTCGCACTACATGGTGTTTGAGAAGACGGATGACCGAGACATGGTCTTTCAGAAGCGCTAGCACCTTACGATCGGGTAGACCGTTACACCTACTTTCCCCTACATCTGCTAGTCTACCACTGTAAGAGTTCGCACAACTTAATCAATTATGCTAGAGCCCATAATAGCTTGTGGCTGCACACGGAAGTTTCTAGCATGAATAATCTCGTGATCCCTTTGAGCCTGGGTGGCGGTCCAAAAGAAAAACAGGGAATCGCTGGAATACCCAGGTGCCTTAATCCACCCAGATGTGTGTTTAAGTTGCCACCTTAAATAAACCATTAATTAACAATCTCACATCTGTCATGGATACACTCACCCAATCCACGTCTACTAGCATAGCATGGCATAATAAGCAAATGTAGAAGTAACTCCCAAAGGTTTGATAATAACAGGTAATAGGTACTACCTCAACTACTTCCCAAACCCACAATTTAATTAGATCATAATCATGCAATGTGTGAGGATTGATCTAATGCAATAAAACTGGGTAGAGGGAAAGCATGATCAAAGTGTTACTTTCCTTGCTGATGATCCGGGAAACCTAGCAATTCGAAGTAGCAAGCGGCGCACTCCGGGAACTCTATCGCAAACAAACAAGCATACAATAAGTACTCAACTAATGCACAGGTAAAACTCAAATAAGAGATCTAGCCAGAAAGTTCAACTTAAGAACTCTGGTTGGCAAAAAGAATCAAATCGAACGAAGCAACGAAAGACAAACGGCAAAAGAAACAAGCTTCGTTTACTATTCTGGATCTAGGGAAATTTTTTACAGTGGCAAAAACTTGTTTGAGTTGGCTAAAGGGAAAGAGGGTTTCGAGACGAAACTCCAGGCGCTTGAATCGCCTGATTCCGATAAACGAGCGAAAAGTTAGACTAAAACGAAAATCGGATCAGAAATCGCGATCTGAAAAATCGCGGATTTAATCCGAGAAAAAGAAAATGACGAACGTTTGAACGAATGAACGAATGCTCGCTAATTAAATAAACCGGAAAACCGATCTATTTAAAAAAACCGAAACTAAAAAAACGAACAAAACCGTCGGAAAACCGAACGGTTTTTCGAAAACAAAACCGGCAGCGGCGATACAACCTCCAGCGGCGCATCCGACAGCGGCGATGTCGGCGGCGGCAGCGCTCGGGCAGGCGGCGGCGGCGGCGGCGCGGGCGGGCGGGCGGCGGCGGCTAGGGGCGGCTAGGGTTAGGGTTTCCGGGTGGGGCGGCTTGGGCTTTGGCGGGGGCCTCGGGGCGCTATAAAAAGGCCCGGCCAGGAGGAGTCCTGGCCGGTTACGGCCCAAGGTCGGTTCGGACCCCTTTTTTTTAAATAATTACGATCATAAAAAAACAAAAGGAACACTAAACGGACTCCAAAAATTCTGAAATAAATTTTCCCCGGCTTCTAAAATCAGGTCACACAGGATGAACATTTATTTGGGGCCTAAATGTAATTTTGATATACGCGCATTTTTCCTAAATTCAAATAAAATAGCAAATAAAACCAAATGAAATCTTATTTGATTTTTTTTATTAAATCCCCAATATTTCTTTATTTTTGGAAAGTCATTTTATTCCCTCTTTCATATTTTTATAATAGAAATGATTGAAGATAAAATAAATAAAATCAAATGATCCTATTTTCAAAATTTGAGACAACTCAAATATGAAAATAATGAAATCCCCAACTCTCTCCGAGGGTCCTTGAGTTGCGTGAAATATCTAGGATCAACCAAAATGCAATAAATATGATATGCAATGATGATCTAGTGTGTAACATTCCAAATTGAAAATTTGAGATGTTACAGCATTGTTGTTTGCTCTTGGCCCCGGTGTCGGATGAGACACCCGACTCTCCCCAACTGACTCTTGAGAAGACATCTTGCTCTAAATCTGCAGCAGAAACAACTCGAAACAGAACAGAGGATTTTTGCATGATACGGTGGTCAAAACCTTCGGGAGATTATATAGTGAATTTTTACCGACCAAAAGAAGTATCGTGCAAGAAAACAGAATCTGGAGAGCACATGAGGTGCCCACGAGGCAGGGGGCGCACCCAGGGGGGTAGGGCGCGCCCTCCACCCTCGTGGAAGCCTCGTGTCCTTTCTGGTCTACTTCTTATTTTCCTATTTTCTTAAATATTCCAAAACGGAGAAAAATTGCCATTAGAACTGTTTTGGAGTTGGTTTACTTACCGTACCATGTACCTATTCCTTTGCAGAGTCTGAAATGTTCTGGAAAGTGTCCCTTATGTATTCCTCTGGGGTTATGGTTTCAATAATATTAGTTTCAACATTTATAGGATTACTTGAGATATAATGCTTGATTCTTTGACCATTCACCACCTTCGGATTTGTTCCTTCGAAGTTGTTGATTTTTATGGCACCAGAACGATAGACCTCCTCGATGATGTAAGGACCTTACCATTTAGAGAGAAGTTTGCCTACATAAAATCTAAATGAGAGTTCTGTAGCAATACATAATCACCTACATTAAACTCACGTTTTTGTATCCTTCTGTCATGCCATCTTTTAACTTTTTCTTTAAATAGCTTGGCGTTTTCATAAGCCTGGCTTCTCCATTCATCAAGTGAGCTAATGTCAAAAAGCCTCTTCTCACCGGCAAGTTTAAAATCATAGTTGAGCTCTTTAATAGCCCAATATGCCTTATGTTCTAATTCAAGAGGTAAGTGACATGCTTTACCATAAACCATTTTATACGGAGACATACCCATAGGATTTTTATATGCAGTTCTATATGCCCATATTGTATCATCAAGTTTCTTGGACCAATTCATTCTAGATCTATTGACAGTCTTTTGCAAAATTAATTTAAGCTCTCTATTGCTAAGTTATACTTGACCACTAGACTGCGGATGATATGGAGATGCAATTCTATGATTAACATCATACTTAGCAAGCATTTTATGAAAGGCACCATGAATAAAATGTGAACCACCATCAGTCATTAAATATCTAGGGACTCCAAACCTCAGAAAAATAACTTCTTTAAGCATCTTAATAGAGGTGTTATGATCAGCACTACTAGTTGGGATAGCTTCTACCCACTTGGTAACGTAATCAACATCAACTAAAATATGAGTATACCCATTAGAGGAAGGAAAAGGTCCCATATAATCAAATCCCCAAACACCAAATGGTTCAATAACAAGTGAATAATTCATAGGCATTTCTTGACGTCTACTAATATTACCAATTCTTTGACATTCATCACAAGACAAGACAAACTTACGGGCATCCTTGAAGAGAGCAGGCCAATAAAAACAGGATTGCAATACCTTATGTGCAGTTCTATCTCCAACATGGTTTCCTCCATAAGCTTGGGAGTGGCACTTGCGTAAGATCTGTTCATGTTCATGCTCGGGTACACAACTTCTAATAACACCATCTACTCCTTCTTTATAAAGATGTGGGTCATCCCAGAAGTAATGTCTTAAATCATAGAAGAACTTTTTCTTTTGCTGGTATGTGAAACTAGGTGGTATAAATTTAGCAACAATGTAATTAGCATAATCAGCATACCATGGAGCAGTACGAAAATCATTTATGACATTTAATTGTTCATCAGGAAAGCTATCATCAATAGGTAGTGGGTCATCAAGAACATTCTCTAACCTAGACAAGTTGTCTGCAACGGGGTTCTCAACTCCCTTTCTATCAATAATATGCAAATCAAATTCTTGTAGCAGGAGAACCCATCGAATAAGTCTAGGTTTAGCATCTTTCTTTTCCATAAGATATTTAATAGTGGCATGATCAGTGTGAATAGTTACTTTAGAATCAACAATGTAAGGTCTGAACTTATCACAAGCAAATACATCCGCTAAGAATTCCTTTTCAGTAGTAGCATAATTTCTCAGGGCATTGTCTAGAGTTTTACTAGCATATTGAATAACATTTAATTTCTTATCAACTCTTTGTCCTAGAACGGCCCCTACAGCATAATCACTAGCATCACACATAATTTCAAATGGTAAACTCCAATCAGGAGGTTGAACAATAGGTGCAGAAACCAAAGCTTTCTTAAGTATTTCAAATGCTTCTACACAATCATCATCAAACACAAAAGGAATATCTTTTTGTATTAGGTTAGTCAGAGGCCGGTAAATTTTTGAGATGTCCTTAATGAACCTCCTATAAAAACTGGCATGACCAAGGAAACTTCTTATACCTTTGATGTCCTTGGGACACGGCATCTTTTCAATAGCATCAACCTTAGCTTTGTCAACTTCAATACCTCTTTCAGAAATTTTATGCCCCAAGACAATACCTTCATTAACCATAAAGTGGCACTTCTTCCAATTCAAGACAAGGTTAGTTTCTTCACATCTCTGCAAAACTCGATCAAGGTTGCTCAAGCAATCATCAAAAGAGGATCCATAAATAGAGAAATCATCCATGAAAACTTCACAGATCTTTTCACAAAAGTCAGAGAATATAGCCATCATGCATCTTTGAAAGGTAGCAGGTGCATTACATAAACCAAAAGTCATACGTCTATAAGCAAAGGTACCAAAAGGGCAAGTAAAAGTAGTCTTTTCTTGATCATCAGCTGACACAGGTATTTGAGAGAAACCAGAGTAACCATCTAGAAAGCAAAAATGTGTATGTTTGAATAATCTTTCTAGCATTTGATCAATGAAAGGCAAAGGGTAATGATCTTTTTAGTAGCTTTATTTAATTTGTGGAAATCAATTACCATCCTATAACCTATAATAATTCTTTGCGGAATCAATTCATCTTTATCATTAGGAACGACAGTAATACCTCCCTTCTTAGGGACACAATGGACAGGACTTACCCACTGACTATCAGCAACGGGATAAATTATACCTGACTCAAGGAGCTTTAATATTTCCTTTCTTACCACTTCTTTCATCTTAGGATTTAGCCGTCGTTGGTGATCAATAACTGGTTTGGCATCTTTCTCCAAATTTATTTTGTGTTGACATAGAGTGGGACTAATGCCCTTAAGTTCATCAAGAGTATATCCAATAGCAGCACGGTGCTTCTTCAGAGTTTTCAATAATCTCTCTTCTTCGTGCTCTGAAAGGTTAGCACTAATAATAACAGGATATATCTTCTTTTCATCAAGATAAGCATATTTATGAGTATCAGGAAATGGTTTAAGCTCAAACATGGGATCACCCTTGGGTGGAGGAGGATCCCCTAGAATTTCAACAGGCAAGTTGTGTTTCAGAATAGGTCTCTATTTAAAGAATACTTCATCTATTTCACTTCTTTCATTCATGAACATATCGTTTTCATGGTCTAGCAAATATTGTTCTAAAGGATCAGTAGGAGGCACAACAATAGAAGAAAGACCAATAATTTCATCTTTACTAGGCAATTCTTTATCATGGGGTTGTCTATGAAATTTAGCAAAATTAAACTCATGAGACATATACCCTAAACCAACAGAAACAATATCCTTATTGCAGTCTATCTTAGCATTAACAGTATTCAAGAAGGGTCTACCAAATATAATGGGACAAAAGTCATCTTGTGGGGAACCAAGAACAAGAAAATCAGCAGGATATTTAACTTTCCCACACAATACTTCAACCTCTCTAACAATCCCAATCGGTGAAATAGTATCTCTATTGGCAAGCTTAATTGTAACATCAATCTCTTCTATCTCAGCAGGTGCAATATCATGCATAATTTCTTTGTATAAGGAATGAGGTATTGCACTTGCACTAGCACCCATATCACATAAGCCATGATAGCAATGATATCCTATTTTAACAGAAATAACAGGCATGCCTACAACAGGTCTATGTTTATTTTTAGCATCGGGTCTGGCAATTCTAGCAGCTTCATTGCAGAAGTAAATAACATGCCCATCAATATTATCGACCAAGAGATATTTAACCATAGCAATTTTAGGTTCAACTTTAATTTGCTCAGGGGGTTTAGGTGTCTTAATATTACTTTTGTTAACCATAGTTGAAACTTTAGCATGATCCTTTATTCTAACAGGGAAAGGTGGCTTCTCAATATAAGCAGCAGGAACAACAGGATAATTATAAGTGATAGTCTTTTCTTCAACTTCAATAGGTGCAACTACTTTTACTTCAATGGGAGGATTATATTTAAACCACTTTTCCTTAGGGAGATCAACATGAGTAGCAAAGGATTCACAGAAAGAAGCTACTATCTCAGAGTCAAGTCCATATTTAGTGCTAAATTCACGGAAAGCATCGGTATCCATAAAAGATTTAACACAATCAAACTTAGGTGTTATACATGACTCCTTACCTTCGTCGAGCTCCCAATCTTCAGAGTTGTGTTTAATTCTTTCCAATAAATCCCATTTGAATTCAATAGTCTTCATCATAAAAGATCCAGTACAAGAAGTATTGAGCATGGAGCGATTACTGAGAGAAAGTCGAGCATAAAAATTTTGAATAATCATTTCTCTTGAGAGATCATGATTGGGGCATGAATATAACATTGACTTAAGCCTCCTCCAAGCTTGAGCGATGCTTTCTCCTTCGCGAGGCCAAAAATTATATATATTATTACAATCCCGATGAACAAGATTCATAGGATAAAACTTCTGATGAAATTCCAATTTCAATCGCTTGTAGTCCCATGATCCCATGTCATCACATAGCCTATACCATGTCAATGCCTCTCCCTTCAAAGATAAAGGGAAGACCTTCTTCTTGATAACATCCTCGGGCATACATGCAAGCTTAAATAATCCACAAACTTCATCCACATAGATTAAGTGTAAATTAGGATGCAATGTTCCATCTCTTGCAAAAGGATTAGCTAGCGGTTTCTCTATCATACCCGAAGGGATTTCAAAGTAAACATTTTCAGTAGGTTCAGTAGGTTGAGGAGCAACTCTTTGCTCTACTGGTCGGGGTGAAGATACCCCGAACAAGCCCCTCAAAGGATTATGTTCCATAGTAACAAGTGACAGTAAATTTCAGCACACTATATAAATTTTTCCTTACCAAATTCCACCTACCAAAGGCGATTCACTCCCCAGCAATGGCGCCAGAAAAGAGTCTTGATGACCCACAAGTGTAGGGGATCTATCGTAGCCTTTTTCGATAAGTAAGAGTGTCGAACCCAACGAGGAGCAGAAGGAAATGATAAGCAGTTTTCAGTAAGGTATTCTCTGCAAGCACTGAAATTGTCGGTAACAGATAGTTTTGTGATAAGGTAATTTGTAACGAGTAGCAAGTAATAAAAGTAAATAAGGTGCATCTAGATGGCCCAGTCCTTTTTGTAGCAAAGGACAAGCCTAGACAAACTCTTATATGAAGGAAAGCGCTCCCGAGGACACATGGGGTTTATCGTCAAGCTAGTTTTCATCACGTTCATATGATTCGCGTTCGGTACTTTGATAATTTGATATGTGGGTGGACCGGTGCTTGGGTACTGCCCTTACTTGGACAAGCATCTCACTTATGATTAACCCCTATTGCAAGCATCCGCAACTACAACAGAAGTATTAAGGTAAACCTAACCATAGCATGAAACATATGGATCCAAATCAGCCCCTTATGAAGCAACGCATAAACTAGGGTTTAAGCTCCTGTCACTCTAGCAACCCATCATCTACTTATTACTTCCCAATGCCTCCCTCTAGGCCCAAACAATGGTGAAGTGTCATGTAGTTGACGTTCACATGACACCACTAGAGGGATGACAACATATATCTCATCAAAATATCGAACGAATACCAAATTCACATGACTACTTATAGCAAGACTTCTCCCATGTCCTCAGGAACAAACGTAACTACTCACAAAGCATATTCATGTTCATAATCAGAGGGGTATTAATATGCATAATGGATCTGAACATATGATCTTCCACCAAGTAAACCAACTAGCATCAACTACAAGGAGTAATCAACGCTACTAGCAACCCACAGGTACCAATCTGAGGTTTGGTACAAATATTGGATACAAGAGACGAACTAGGGTTTGAGATGAGATGGTGCTGGTGAAGATGTTGATAGAGATTGACCCCCTCCCAATGAGAGGATCGTTGGTGATGACGATGGTGATGATTTCCCCTTCCGGAGGGAAGTTTCCCCAGCAGAACAGCTCCGCCGGAGCCCTAGATTGGTTCCGCCAAGGTTCCGCCTCGTGGCGGCGGAGTTTCGTCCCGTGAGCTTGCTTATGATTTTTTCCAGGGTAAAAGACTTCATATAGCAGAAGATGGTCATTGGAAGGCCACTAGGGGGCCCACGAGGCAGGGGGCGTGCCCTACCCCCTGGGCGCCCCCACCCTCGCTGCCAGGGTGTGGGCCCCCTTTGGAACTTTCTCCGCTCAGTATTTTTTATTAATTCCAAAATGACTTCCATGAAGTTTTAGGACTTTTGGAGCTGTGCAGAATAGGTCTCCAATATTTGCTCCTTTTCCAGCCCAGAATCCCAGCTATCGGCATTCCCCCTCTTCATGTAAACCTTGTAAAATAAGAGAGAATAGGCATAAGTATTGTAACATAATGTGTAATAACAGCCCATAATGCAATAAATATCGATATAAAAGGATGATGCAAAATGGTCGTATCAATGTGAACTAGATTGTTGACTCTAGTGCAAGTGGGAGACTGAAGGAAATATACCCTAGAGGCAATAATAAAGTTGTTATTTTATATTTCCTTATATCATGATAAATGTTTATAATTCATGCTGGAATTGTATTAACCAGAAACTTAGTACATGTGTGAATACATAGACAAAACAGAGTGTCCCTAGTATGCCTCTACTTGACTAGCTCGTTAATCAAAGATGTTAAGTTTCCTAACCATAGACATGTGTTGTCATTTGATGAACGGGATCACATCATTAGAGAATGATGTGATGGACAAGACCCATCCGTTAGCTTAGCATAACGATCGTTAAGTCTTATTGCTATTGCTTTCTTCATGACTTACCGAAACCCCCTGAAGGAAGATATGGGCCATAGGAGGGAGGCTAACCAGCCCACAAGGGGCTGGTGCACCCCCCACAAGGGAGGAGGCCAAATTGGTTTAGGGAAGGGGGCGCCACCCCCTTTCCTTCTCGTACTCCCTTTCCTTCCCCCTTTCCACCTCCATGAGAAGGAAAAGAAGGGGGTCGAATCCTACTAGTACTAGGAGTCCTAGTTGGAGACCCCCCTTGGTGCGCCTCCTCCTCCCCTCCTTTATATACGGGGGCGGGGGCACCCCAAAGGCACATCAATTGTTCTCTTAGCCGTGTGCGGTGCCCCCTCCATAGTTTACTCCTTCGGTCATAGCGTCGTAGTACTTAGGCGAAGTCCTGCGCGGATCACATCACCATCACCACCACCACGCCGTCGTGCTGACGGAACTCTCCCTCGACCCTCTGCTGGATCAAGAGTTCGAGGGACGTCATGAGCTGAATGTGTGCTGAACACGGAGGTGCCATACGTTCGGTACTAAGATCGGTTGGATCGTGAAGACGTTCGACTATATCAAGTGCGTTAACCTAACACTTCCGCTTTCAGTCTATGAGGGTACGTGGACACACTCTCCCCCTCTCGTTGCTATGCATCTCCTACATAGATCTTGCGTGATCGTAGGAAATTTTTTGAAATTGCATGCTATGTTCCCCAACAATAAGCGGTCTACATAAGTACAAAGACGCGCTGCAACTTGTGTATATTAGAGATAATAAGAGAGGGCGCCTACCTATTCAAATAGATACAAAGTAAAATGTGAGATCACAACTACTCTATTCACCTACCTAACCGCAAACATAAGATAACACTACCTTATCTCCCCCCTCGCATCTCCCCCACAAGACATTCACATGGTTGGCATTGTTAAGGTTAAAGTTGATCAATCACTAGGTCATCCATAATCGCGGACATGACTATTCGAATAGATTTATCCCTGTTCAGATGCACTAATGGACCCTCACATCCATCCATCTCTTGTCATAGATCGATTATTTGCACATTATATGCACTAGTCAATGTGTACGTGCAATGCACGTTAATTTGGAAGTATATTAAGTGCATGCGGATATTAAGTTGGATATTATTTGCGTGTTATTATGCGATTAGCACTATATTTGCCATGGAAATAACTGCATGCTAAACGTGTTGAGTGCTCGACATTGAAGCAGTCTAGGTCGTTGGATTGACAAGATTTGATGGCCGAGATTAATTGGATCTGCCCCTTTCGGTCTTTTTATATTGGTATAGATGAACCGGTAGAGGCAGATCGGCACGACGCTCCCTTATGCTATTCGATTCTAAATCTGACCTATAACACCCCGAATGTAACTTACCATATTTGTACTCCAACTCTTGCCATTTTCGGCTCTAAGTTATGATATTACCTCATGGTTGGGTTTTGTCTTCATTTTGCATTTTGTCCATGTCATGCATTTTATATCATGTCATCATGTGCATCTCATTTGCATACGTGTTCGTCTCATGCATCCGAGCTTTTTCCCCGTTGTCCGTTTTGCGATCCGACACTCCTATGTCCTCCGGCGCCCCCTTTTGCCTCTTTTCGTGTGCTGGTGTTAAACGTTCTCGGAATGGACCGAGATTTGCCAAGCGGCCTTGTACACCACCGGTAGACCGCCTGTCAAGTTTCATGCCATTTGGAGTCCGTTTGATACTCCAACGGTTAACCGAGGAACCATAAAGGCCTCGTGTGTGTTGCAGACCAACACCCCTCCAAAGTGGCCCAAAACCCATCCAAACCACCTCCATCCTCTCGGTCGTTCGATCACGATCATGTGGCTGAAAACCGCACTCCATTTGGACTCTCCTAGCTCCCAAAATCTATAATTAGACGTCCCCTCCGAAATTCGCGGTCAAAACCTACCCTAACCTCCTCCCGCCGCCACCGGACACGTCCGGCCGCCGCCGGACGCGTCCGCCACCGCCACCCGTCCAACCCTGCGCCGCCATGTGTCAACGCCACCGCCCCCGCTCCGCCGCCGCCCGCAGCAGGCACGCGGGGCCCGTGCCATCGCCGCCCCGACCACGAGAGCTCGCGCCTGAGCGCCGCCGCTCCCCGCCTTCCGCGCCGTCCTCGCCGACACTGCTCTTCTGCCGCCGCCGCCCGCAGCTCGCCGGCTCCGTTGCCCGCCGTCGCCGGTCCCGGCCGCCGCCCGCGCCTCTCAAGGCCGCCTGCTCCTCTGCCCCTCGCCGTCGTGCCACCTCCGCCGGCGCGGGATCCGGTGAGGTCCGGCCGGATCACCGGCCACCGCCTTCTCCCCAAGCTCCGGCGAAGACTCCGGCCAACCTCTGTTTCCGCGCGCTCAGATCCAGATCCAGAGAACCCTAGGGTTGACCCCTGTTTTTCCCTCTAAATCTTTTATTTTTACACTTTTCTAGCCATGTTCATCATGCCATAACTTCCTGTGTGATGTTCTGTTTTGGGCGTGCCATATATCAAAATGTTCATCTCGATGTCCTCTTCATTTTATTCCATTGCACCATGCTTGTTTGAGTCCATCTTGATGCCTAAATTGATGTTGCAAGAGTGCTATAAAATGTTAGTTCCTGTTACTTAGCAGATCTTGAGCATTTGTCATTTTGCCATGATTATTGTGTGCTGCATATGGTCATGAGCTCTACATGTGTTTTGGGTTATGCCATACCATCTTTACAGGGGTGTATGCCATGTATTTTTTTGATCAATGTGGTGACTAGCACAAGCATGCAAAGTAGCTCTCGTGATATTACTGATTTCAGGGGCTTAGAAATTTCACTAAGTCATTTCCCTGTTGTTATTTTAATGCCATGTATTCATGTTGATACAAAGTGATCCATGCTTCTTTTGAGTATGTTCAGTAAGGATGATTTTGACATATGGTTATGCTCTATCCATCCATATCCTTGTTTGCATTTATAGAGTACCCTAGCATGACTCAATCTTGCTCTACGTTTGCTATAAAATGTTCCTGACAGATTGTTTACGTGTAAATCAATTTTGCCAAGGTTGTTGTAGTTGATCCATGCATGCTATGAGATTGTTCTTGCCATGGCTAGCTTCTTGATCATGTCTTCTTGCTGGTAGTATTCTTAGTTTGTCATGCAATGCCTTGTGTTGAGTGCATCAAGCTCGCGAGCGTGCCTTAATAATTATGTTTATGCCATGTCCAGTTTTCTGCTAAGTCTGAATTTGTTAACGAAACTTGCTATGTTTACATGGGTGCCATCATATCTTATGATCCTTTTGGCTTATGGTCAGTAAGGGACTTTTGTTATATGCTTTGATTAGATTCATGACATGCCTTGTATTTCTATGTTATGATCCTGTAGCATGTTGTTATCTTGCTCTAAATATTGCTTCCTGATGTTAATTCCTGGCATGTTGTTATTTTCTCTAGTCTGTGAAGCTGATATCTTTTGCACTTTTGCCATGCTTGTTTGAACCTGCTCTTGTGTGATTTAGCCGTAGCTCAGTGTTCATCTTTTGTCAAGCATCTTGAGTAGATCACTGCCATGTGCTTTGTTGCTATGTTGGAGTGCGGTAGCTTAGTTTCTTGTTGCATTCTAGATGGCATCGTGTTGTTAATCGCACAATTGTGCCATTCTTGTTTTGCTTGTCATTGCAAACCGTACATCCGATTCCGGTGATATTTATATCGATTTCGATCGAAATCAACTCATCTTTCCAGTGGCACTCTTGGTTTGCCAAGTTGAGGCCTGGTTCAATCTTTTCCTTCTGGAGCACGCATATGCATTGCATATCACATCCCGCATATCATGCCATGTTTTGCATCATGTTGTTTGCGCATTGCACCGTGGTTAATTGTGGTTTCCTTTGCTTGTGTTCTTGCTTTGGGTAGAGCCGGGAGACGAGTACGTGATCGAGGAACCCGTTGAGTATGCTTACGAGGATCAAGCTCACGTCAACTCGGAGAACTTTGCGGGCAAGATGACCATACCCTCAAAATCACTTCTATCTTTGCTTGCTAGTTGCTCGCTCTTTTGCTATGCCGCGATACCTACCACTTGCTATATCATGCCTCCCATATTGCCATGTCAAGCCTCTAACCCACATTTCCTAGCAAACCATTGTTTGGCTATATTGCCGCTTTCCTTAGCCCCTCTTATAGCGTTGCTAGTTGCAGGTGAAGTTGGAGTTTATTCCTTGTTGGAACATGTTTATTGTTGGGATATCATTATTATATCTTGTTTACTTTAATGCACATATATACTTGGTAAAGCGTGAAAGGCTCGGCCTTATGCCTGGTGTTTTGTTCCACTCTTGTCGCCCTAGTTTCCATCATACCGGTGTTATGTTCCTTGATTTTGCGTTCCTTACGCGGTTGGGTTATAATGGGAACCCCATGATAGTTCGCCTTGAATAAAACTCCTCCAGCAAGGCCCAACCTTGGTTTTACCATTTGCCACCTAAGCCTTTTTCCCTTGGGTTCCGCGGACTCAAGGGTCATCTTTATTTTAAACCCCCGGGCCAGTGCTCCTCTGAGTGTTGGTCCAACTTGTCAGCCACCGGTGGCCACCAGGGGCAACTCTGGGTTGGCCTACCGGAAGTTTGGACAATTCGGTGTGCCCTGAGAACGAGATATGTGCAGCTCCTATCGGGATTTGTCGGCACATTTGGGTGGCTTTGCTGGTCTTGTTTTACCATTGTCGAAATGTCTTGTAATCGGGATTCCGAGTCTGATCGGGTCGTCCTGGGAGAAGGAATATCCTTCGTTGACCATGAGAGCTTGTGATGGGCTAAGTTGGGACACCCCTGCAGGGTTTTCAACTTTCGAAAGCCATGCCCGCGGTTATGGGCAGATGGGAATTTGTTAATACCCGGTTGTAGAGAACTTGACACTTAACTTAATTAAAATGAATCAACATCGTGTGTAGCTGTGATGGTCTCTTTTCGGCAGAGTCCGGGAAGATAACACGGTCTCGTGTTATGCTTGAACGTAAGTAGTTTCAGGATCACTTCTTGGTCATTATAGCTTCTCGACCGTGCTTTGCTTCTCTTCTCGCTCTCATTTGCGTAAGTTAGCCACCATATATGCTAGTGCTTGTTGCAGCTCCACCTCACTACCTTTTCCTACTCAGAAGCTTAAATAGTCTTGATCACGAGGTGTGAGATTGCTAAGTCCCCGTGACTCACAGATTACTTCCAAAACCAGATGCAGGTGCCGAAGATGCCAGTACAGGGGATGCGACTGAACTCAAGTGGGAGTTCGACGAGGATTCAGGATGTTACTATGTTTCCTTTCCAGACGATCAGTAGTGGAGCCTAGTTGGGGCGATCGGGGATCTTTTGCATTTGGTGTTGTCTTTATTTTGGTTCCATAGTCGGACCTTGTTTGTATCTGGATGATGTAATGCTATATTTATGTATTGTGTGAAGTGGCGATTGTAAGCCAACTCTTTATCTCTTTCTTATTCAGTACATGGGATGTGTAAAGATTACCCCTCTTGCGACATGCCTACAATGCGGTTATGCCTCTAAGTCGTGCTCTGACACGTGGGAGATATAGCCGCATCGTGGGTGTTACATGGCCGCAACTCCAAAGCAAGTTATCACTCCACCTTGAAAGTGGTTTTCTGAGACCATCTACAGCCAGGATTACCAAATCCGGCGTCCTATACGTCCACGGACGTGTCGGGCGAGTTTGTGGACGGTGACCAGTCAGACCTTAAATTCTCACCCGCACAATCGCATACCTCATATCCAGCACCCTATATCCATACAACGCATGCAATGTGAACTAGTCTACGTAGATCAAACAACTGACATAGGAATTGGCAGCAAACGAGCACCAAAATCCACTTTCCATCATCCGAAAAATCACCACAGTTCATCGCCGAACAGATTCTAAGCCAAAACAACTAAAAACGATAATAATACATGAAGGAGGAGCGTCTTCACCACTTCCTCGCCGGTCCTTTGTCCTTCTGGTCGCCAGCGCAACTGTAGGCGTTTGCGGCAGGTGGTGGATTGTCAGAGCCGAAGCCATGGCGATCGCTGTTGTCCGAGGAGGAATCGGAGATGACGATGAGCCCCTTCATACGCCGGATGGCCCGGTCCTGTTGTCGCTTGAGTTTGGCCACCCGAGCCGCCTCCGCCGCTGTAACACCCCGGATATAATTTTCCCAATATGTATTCCAACTCTTGCCGTTTCCGGCCTTAAGTTATTTTATTTTCTCGGGTTCGGGTTTTTGTCTCCGTGTGTTGTTATCGTTGTCATGCATCTCATATCATGTCATCATGTGCATTGCATTGGCATACGTGTTCATCTCATGCATTCGAGCATTTTCCCCATTGTCCGTTTTGCATTCCGGCGCTTCGTTCTCCTCCGGTGGTCATTTCTACCTTTCTTTCATGTGTGGGGACTAAACATTTCCGGACTGGACCGAGACTTGCCAAGCGGCCTTGGTTTACTACCGGTAGACCGCCTGTCAAGTTTCATACCATTTGGACTTCGTTTGATACTCCAACGGTTAACCGAGGGACCGAAAAGGCCTCGTGTGTGTTGCAGCCCAACACCCCTCCAATTTGGCCCAAAACCCACCTAAACCCTCTCCATCATCTAGAGCGTTCGATCACGATCGTGTCGCCGAAAACAGCACCTCATTTGGACTCTCCTAGCTCCTCCTATGCCTATATATAGCCCCCATTCCGAAATTCTTGGTTCTTCCCTCTCCGAAACACTGAAAACCTCATCTGCCGCCGCCGGACATGTCCAGATCCCGCCGGACATCTTCCCGCCGCCATCCGCAGCCGATGCGCGCCTGACGCGTGGCCTCGCCACCGCGCCCCGCAGCGGCCCGCTCGGGCCCGCCACCGGCCCCCGCGG